>NC_090260.1:35004631-35122421 GCF_037325665.1 Littorina saxatilis | reverse complement strand
GGACCCCCCCCCCCCCCTTAGCCTAACTTTTTTTTTAAATGAAAAAAACCCAACAAAAAACAACTAAATAAAGATAAAAAACAAAGAAATAAATTTGAAAATAATGAAAAAATAATGGCTCAGATTGCATCAGATTGCTCAATTTCCCTTGTTTTTATCAACATTTTCCGGGGGGGGGGAGGCATATGCCCCCGGACCCCCCTAGTAAGAATATGCCTCCAGACCCCCCAAGTAAGTTCGGCCTTCGCTTCGTCGATCTGTCCCGAAAAGGAATTTGGAAACCCCCCCTTAAAAATGATGTGATCCGCCCGTGGGGTGTGCCAGTGTATGTGTGTTTGCGTGTGTGTGTGTGTCAGTGTGTGTTAGTGTGTGTGTCAGTCAGTGTTTGTGTGTGTGTGTGTGTACGTGCATGTGTGTGTGTGGCGGTTATGCACTATTGTTACAAAACAATATTTTTACCACTGAAGCCGTAAGGCCGAACCGGTATCATGTAAGCTTAACTTGCTTTTAGGAAAGAACTCATCATCGTACTGACACGGTAGCCTAATTAAAGGGCTCATGTCAAACATTTCAGTGCGTCAGTTAATGAGGCCCCTCTCAGTTGGGTCGAGACAAAATGTTCTTGCCTGGGAACTTTCGTGGAGAAACATGTTTTATGTTTTGTGTCAAAACGAAAACACGTACGCCGCGTGCACTGGCACAATCATGTATGCCGCGGGATCAGTGGCACTCGGTGTTGGAAAAATCATCTTGATTTCATTGAAATGTGTCAAATAAAACCGGCTGTTTGGCACGACTCGAGGCCATTGAGACCTGTCGTGCGATCCACCGATTCAAGTTGATAATTTGTACAAGTCATCATTCCAGAGAAACTGGGTTAGTGACTAGGTCGCCTTCAGTTGTCAGTCAGTATCTCTGGTCCGGTCCGGGGCTGATGACTGATCGGTCGACACCACTGCCGGACTCTAACTGCTCATGGGAGCCGGGAATCTACAGTGTCAATAGACTTTAAGTAACCCACTAGGCCCTACATGTATTATACTCAGTGGCAGATTTAGGGGGGGGGGGAGAGAGAGAGAGAGAGAGAGATGATTAAATGACAGTTTCTGAGCTCAGGTGGCCCTAGATTGCAGCATTTTGCTTCCTTGAGAAAAAAACCATTCCGGGGGGGCATGCTCCCGGACCCCCCTAGCATGCCCTCAATTCAGGCGCTTCGCGCCTTCGAGATTGTGCAAAAAAGTAAAAGTTTGGGTGGGCCCCCCCTTCCTTAATCCTGGACCCCTTCCTTTAAAGATCCTGGATCCGCCCTTGATACTCAGTTAGCGAGGCTGGCTTACAGACCTCAGTCAGTTACTCAGTGCCAGTCGGTCAGTGACTCTCTCAGACTCGGAGCCCGAGGTCATCACCGCGGCAGGAAGGGGGACAGCTCAATGTGAGCGATTGCTTTCATGTCATGCTGCTTTCGCCCTCAGAATTTGATCTGACCGGCCACGAGGGGTCGTGCGAGCGTGGGTATGTTTGCTGTGAAATGAAATGTGCGGAGTTAAAAACTTCCTTTTCAAATGTTCACTGATTATGCGAATATGCCCATTGTTATCAGAGACGAAGGAAATCCAAACAGTTGCATAATAATCATACGCGGCTCAACTTGCTCGTGTCAATGACAATGTGTGGTGAAGAAGAAGTAGGGTGCTCAGGCAGGAAGCATGGAATAGAAAACGCCAAGTCAGGGGTTGCAGTAACGTGACTTTATTTCACAATAACCAGAAGTCAGTTAGTGGAGCACACAACAAAACACGTCCACTCTCTTTCGCGTCTTTCAGAGTTCTCCCAGTTTTCCCAGTTCTCAGAGTTCTCACACCCTAGCATGTACATACATAATCGAACTTTAGCTAGAGTCACAAACATCCAATCAAAATCCTAGTAACTATTAGTAACACAACATTCTAAGATAATAAGCCATTCCATTGGGGGTAAGGGATTAAAACCTTCCAACCGCAGCTGACACGCTTCTCCGTATCAAATTCAAAGGAATTCACACCCTCTTAACGAGACTTTGATCGGCTGAGCGCATCAAACATTACCACACGCACGTGTTACCGGCGGCTACCCCCGGGTCGGTCATAACAGTTACGCAACTGACTCGTCCGACAAGGAATTAACACCTACTTGAAAACTAGTGCTACATGTCGCTAGCCGAGGAATACAGCGACAGACAGGCCGCCATATGACATAACAACTCCCGCAGGCTCCCCGGCTCCCGTCTCTTTCTAGGAGAGCGGCTTAAGTTCAAAGACTAGTCAGAACATGGACATCTACCGGTGACTGGACATGTGCATCTCAACATTTAACTTAGAACAAATAATGGCATTACACAAAACATAAAGCGATCGGCAACATGAACTACAAACACTAGACTGGACAATGACAAAACTTTACTCTGTCACACTCGGAAAACTGAGTCACAGCCAGAGGTTGCCCGACTAGGCGGAGTAGGATGCAATCCCCACGTTCGGCGAGAGATTTATTTCTCGGAGTCAACTTTGTGCAGACTCTTTTCGGTGTCCGAACACCCCCGTGTGCACACATGCGCACGAAAAAATCCCACGTTCACAGCGAAAGTCTCAGGGCTTGGAAAACACGAAGACACGCATGCATCATCTCTCGTCTCCGGTGATTATCATGATCGTATTTCGATACTTTGACGAGACAAACCCAATGCTGGTGTGTCGAAGAAGACGGCCACAGCGGGCTTGTTCGAATCAAAGTATCACACCATATCTTCAGCGTATTACCAATACCTGTCCCAATATAGACCAGTTGGTTTAAGAGGACGTTAAACCCTAATAGTCAGTCAGTCGGAGTAGGAAGGAGTTGTGACTAGAAGCAGTTTCCATGTGGACCCCAAGAAACTCATGAAAAACATGGTGATACATGACACTTATTTTACGAAGTCTTAATTGTAACTTTTAACCATTTATCTCACCCACCCCCGTCATCCTCCCGTTTACGTGTTTTGGTTTTTTTCATCGTAGAAAATTTCATGTCCAATATAGGCATTCTAAGCCCTGACGGACAATAAGCCCCTTAATTTTCGTTCGCAGTTTCCATTTGAACATTGTCTCTTCGGACTTCCACACATTTTTACCCGCTTGTGCCTCAGAGCCTCGATGTCGTGCAGAAGCTCAGTTCAGTTCTACGGAACGCGGATCGTATCAACTGATGCAGGAAATTGATGCATCCAAAACCAAGAATTTGATGCATCGTTTGGATGCATCAGAATTCTCGGGTTTTCCCGGAAAGTGCCGAGCAAAAAGCAAAATTTGAACCGGAATACGAAGCGAAACGAACTATTTCTATCAACTGATGCAGGAAATTGATGCATCCAAAACCACGAATTTGATGCATCGATTGGATGCATCAGAATTTTCGGGTTCCGTCAACACTCAACAACTGAGGGTTCACATGCACTTTGCATTTCAAAAAACACTTACCGTTCAAGGGCTTCTTGTGTGTAAGATCCCGATCGCAAAACATTTGCACAATAAGAAAAGGTTCGCCGAACACCAGTCAAAAACGATTCTTCTTCGGCCATGTTGAAAACGTCGGAAAACGAAAGTTTGAGTCGAAGGTCAAGGGCGTCAAAACTTCGTGTGCACTAAAGACAAACCACAAACAAAACAAAAAATGCCTTAAAATGCATAATGCCGTGACTTTGACTTGTTTCCTATTTAATGGTATGTTGTACGTTTATTTTTGTTTTATGTAACCAATCTGTATATATTCGTCAAAATGTCATTTCAAGTTTTTCCGTGCTCAGGCATTTCTTACGGAAAGACCGGAAATGAATGATCTTTCGCATGCATACAAAACCGAAAGTGATGCATCAAAATGATGCATCAAAATGATGCATCCTATTTTAAAAGGATGCATCATTTTCGTATCGGATGCATCAGTTTTGGAAAATGATGCATACTTTTTGAAAATGATGCATCCTTTTGTGAAAATGATGCATCAAATTCTTGGTTTTGGATGCATCAATTTCCTGCATCAGTTGATACGATCCGCGTTCCGTACAGTTCAGACTCAGGCATAGCACGCGCCATCGCAGTGTTCGCACGTGCCAGTACTGGGAGTAGGAGGAGAGGCCAAGCTGGCCGTTTATGCAGCAACCATGTCGGCATCAATTAAGCTCCACTGCCGCAGCGGTCAAGAAACTTTCCCACAGTTGGTAGCAAACGTATCAAGTTTCAAAACGCTGACAACTCCGCAGACTCTGGAGAGAATTTCTCTCTGCACAGGGCTGCATAGGTTTCATGCCGGTACTAGATTTCCCTGTGTCACGGCTCAAACAAGGGTTTTTGACTTCGAGCACAGAAAGACGTAGTTTACTCAGCCGAGTGCAGGCTTTTTGAACTTTTTGAATCAGTATGCTCAGCAATAACACCCACACACCCACACACACACTCCATGACACACAGGCACAGACACACACACACACAAATTAATTAATGAGTTTGGTCATTAAAAATCTGAAAATTGTAATTAAAATAGTTTTTTTGTATTAAACGATCCAAAAATAATGTCATCTTATTTTCCATGATTTTCGGATTCCAAAAACATATATTTTTATGTTATATTTGGATTGAAAAAAAGCTCTGAAAATGAAAAATATAAACATTATGATCAACATTACATTTCCGCAATCGATTTAAAAACAATTCCATTGTATTCCTTGTTGTTTCCTGATTCAAAAAACATATCGATATGTTATGTTTAGATTAAAAAAAATCTCAGAAAGTTAAAAAGAATAGAGATACAGAAAAGCGTTCTACCCTGCTCAGCGCAACCACTACCGCGCTATACTGGCTTTTTAATTTCACTGCCGTTTCCACGAGCGGGGGACTGACGATGCTATACGGTCTTAGTGAAAAAATGCAGTGTGTTCAGTTTCATTCTGTGAGTTCGACAGCTTGACTAAATGTAGTAATTTCGCCTCACGCGACTTGTTTATCATAAGCTAGTCAAATTTACAAATAAAATTAATGTGAAAAACAAACATTATATATGAACAAACATGTTTCTTTGGGTGTGTAGTAACGCTTAAACGAACCGTGCTCTCACGTTGTTACATTATGCTCAAGCATTCATTCTTCTTACTCGGCGTGACGTTATCAAATGGATCGGCTAGCTTTAGCCCTAAGGGGCACAACTCCGCTCATACTCTCTTCGCGCCGCCATATTGGATGCCGTCTTTGTTAGTTTTCTTCATTGCACTCTTGTTCTTTTTGCGTATTTCACTGTGTATGCAGACAAAATGAAGAAAACTGTGCATGCATGAGTCCAAAGGGGATCTGCCTTTTTAACACAACAGCACAACATAAAAAGTAAAGCAAGAATACATTATTATATTCATTTATTTATTCTTTATCTCAAATTACCATGCAGACAGTGCACCAAGATTCACAAGATAAAACTCTCAAGACAGGCAAATGAGGTACAATGCAGCTCAGGTAACTACTGCAAAGTATGATTTTCAAAGCATCCTATCACAGTGTTCTAATAATAAGGTCCCTGGCTCAAGGAAAGAACCTTACCAAAGTCTGCAGTCACCTATTTTGTTAAATGAAATTACATAAGTGTCAAAAATAGAGAAACTAATATTTTACAACAAGCTAGTAACATACGTTGTCCATTCGAAGCTAAAAACTGAAACAGATGTAAGATAATTGAGAACACAAGAAAAGAAATCGGATTTTTCCGGACATAAGTACGAGCATGCATCAAGACACTCAACCTAGAGTGAGACTCAGACTCAGAGAGGGGAGAGAGAGGTGATGGACAGAGACAAACACACCGACAGACAGATAACTACAGCCTTTACGTGTATGTAATTTGGTGTTTTTCCTTTTTATATTCCTTTTAAAATTGATAAACATTTTAAACCCTTCTCGGAACAGCTTTCGCAACTCATGTCCACCCACAGGCGCCGGACTATTCTGAATAACAACGACTTAATATAAGCTTAGCTTGTTGTGTGGTCACAAATGTCTATATAGCTATTCTGATGGACACGTGGGGGGATTCGGGGGCTGTGATTGGATGGTCTCACACATCCCTTTTCCGATCATCAAAGCATAACGCTACGAAAGTTGGCCATTTTTGCCGATATCCAAACGATATCGGCAATAACAAAGACGCATGGTTCCGGTTTCTTCCACGTGTATAAAGTACACGCATACCTCGCCAGGCTTGTGTCTGTGGCTAGTCGACAGACGATGCCATTTGCTTTGTGTATGTTTTTGTTGTTGCTTACTGTACATGACATACATTACGTGTAAAATCCAGTTCTTTAACTGGCAGCAAACCTTGCAAATTTCCAGAAGCTGCAATCTGAAGCGACCTATCTCTGATTTTTGCAGACGATCTCTCCAATCACCAATGTTTAACACAAAATCAGCAAACTCTCCTGTCACATAGAACGTCCATTGTGTAGTGCAATGTTGAAATGAAGTTACCGGTCTGAAACATTTCGTCGTTTCTTCTGAGACAATCCTTGTTCTCTTATCATCTACAGATTTACCGCAGTCTTCACCACGCGAATTCCCAACAGAAGTCAGACTTTCGAACATACAATCTACGTAGGCAAGCATGATACGTCATAACGTCATATGATTCCTAAGATATTGACGTAATGCTAAGCATCCGGTTATCTTGAGTTTTCTCCGTAATACATGTCCGTGGGTTTTTCAATGTTCGGTTATTTCCGTGGCTTCATGCAGAAAGGGAACTGTCGTCTGCAATCAACGACATGGACCATTCTGGTCCTTGTTGCTGACAAAAACATGATTTTAACACAGAATTTAATGTCAGAATAGCTATATAAACGCTATTGTGTTTTCATCGTAGCAATAGGGTCCGATATTTAGACTCGAACAAGTATAATGCGACTCGTCTTCGACTCGTCGGCATTATACTTGTCTCGTCTAAATATCGGGCCCTATTGCTACGCTGAAAACACAATAGCTGTTAATAATTATCGCATATATTCATGCCACCCTGTATTTCTCTAATAAAATCTTGTTTAAACCAATAACAACGACTGCTCAAAGACAATGATGAACTCGAACTGCCTTCATTTGTGTTGTCTTTATCATTGCAACTCGGCTGCATGATCAGATTCCTGTATTTTTCCTGTAAATTCTTACAACTGCGAATTACAAAAACAAAAAGAGAAAATGACGTCACAGTTAAAACAAAACATGGCTTTGATTAAAAGTAGCAGCATTAACGCTAAATGTTTGTCATAATGCAGTAAAACTATTACATATCTAAAAAAAAATTCTCACCTATTTCGTCTCCTCCACCCCTGTGCGTGTCTTTTATGTGCCTCTTGTTTTGTGGACTGGGCACATGAGCTGCCCCTTCGGCTCTCAGTCTCCAGTTCCCAAAGGCCGAGGGAAAGTGTTAACTAACCGTATCAAGCACACGCTTACCCTGCATTCAGAGCGTTTGTACTGGGTGACTGACAGGGGCTCAAATTCTCCCTTTTAAATAAGGGAGTCTGGACTTGGCTGAGTACTAGCTGAGTTTGTACGTCGAGTCTTCCAACCATAGGAAGTCAGTGTTGCGACCCATCTCGTTAAACATCGACATAATAATTAAAAGATTAATGTGTTTGAATTAACAAATGAACAATGAGTCTTGACCTAGAATTTTGTTTGGCAGGCAGAGTTATTTCCCTTTGTGGGACTTCTCAAAAGCTCAAGTTCTGCATTTTGGAAGAAAAAGGGTGTTTTTTATAGCCCCATGAAATTTGCGGAACGCATGCCAGGGCAAAAGGTTGTGATGCACGTGCTACAACAGGGTCCTGGCTATGAACATCGCTCACCAGCTTGTGTTTAAGGGTTGACACGCTGACACAATTATGCACAGTAGCAACATGCCCCCACGAAGAAAACTGAGCGATTTGGATAGAGGAACGGTGCGTCCCGCTAGCGCTACGTGTCATTTGTGCTACGTATCGTTTGCGCTATTTTCTGTAGTGCTATCGACACAAATTGCCCAAAACAGTAGTGCTATCGGCACGTAGTGCTATTGCCACAATTCACACGTGCCATTATCACTACGTCTCAATAGAACTACGTGTCGATATCACTATTTTTGAAAAACCAATGTACTGTAGCGCTACGTGTCGATAGCGCTACGTGTCGATAGCACTATACTACATGTTCAAACGGCAGACACTTCCCTTTGTGTTTGCGTGTGAGTGTGTATATATATTGTCTGCATGGCTGTCTGTCGGATCTGTCTGTCTCTGTCTGTGTGTGTCTGTGTGTGCCGTGTGTCTCTCTCTCTCTCTCTCTTTTTTTTTCACAACGTATTTATTTCATGGTTGTTGTTGGTGTGTGGTTTGTTTTTTTGATTTTGTTCTTCCCCCATCCCCCTTGGTTTGTATATGAGTCTGTGGCCTTAGTATAATAAACCATTCTGAGCTCTCTCTCTCTCTCTCTCTCTCTCTCTCTCTCTCTCTCTCTCTCTCTCTCTCTCTCTCTCTCTCTCTCTCTCTCTCTCTCTCTCTCTCTGCACCTCTCAATCGCTCTTTCTCTGTACCTCTTTAAAATCGCTCTCTCCTTGTCTCTCCCGCTCTCCTCCCCCTCTCTCTCTCCATCTGTCTTTCTGTCTTCTCTCGCTCTTTCTCTCTCTCTCTCTCTGCACCTCTCAATCGCTCTTTCTCTGTACCTCTTTAAAATCGCTCTCTCCTTGTCTCTCCCGCTCTCCTCCCCCTCTCTCTCTCCATCTGTCTTTCTGTCTTCTCTCGCTCTTTCTTTCTCTCTCGCTCTTTCCCACTCCCACCTCTCTACCTCTCTCTCTCTCTCTCTCTCTCTCTCTCTCTCTCTCTCTCTCTTGCATGATACCATATACATACACGGATGTTTTTCTGTGTGTGAGTTTGTGTGTACGATACCGTGGATACGTATGCGTTTGTGCGTGTGCGTGTGTGTGTGTGTGTAATGAAAGAGAGAGAGAGAGAGAGAGAGAGAGAGAGAGAGAGAGAGAGAGAGAGAGAGAGAGAGAGAGAGAGATAGAGAGCGGTAATTGAATTTGCCTTTTACCGAATGAAAACTATTGTCAAAAACACTGCATTAAGAACTAAAACCAACCAACCATAAAATAAAAAGCACCCTCCATCCCTCTCTCTCTCTCTCTCTGTTAACTGTCTCTCCCTTCCGCTTTCTCGCGCTTTCTCTGTCTGTCTGTCTGTCTGTCTGTCAATCCCCCCCCCCCCTCTCTCCCTCTCTCCCCCTCTCATTTCATAAAAGAATTTGGGAGAGAAGAAAAGGTTTCAATATCCTCGGTTATACCTTGTGTTAATATTCTAGTAAAAAATATATGCAATAACACTGTCTTACAATTTGTCAAAAGCAAAGCCCTTTTTTTCTAAAAAGATCAAAATCCGAAAGAAACAACTGAAAATCATGCAGAGACTTTCTTCCGAAAATTACAAATCTTTGGCAAAGTGAAAGGAACAACAAAATATTCCTTCAGAGAGAGAGAGAGAGAGAGAGAGAGAGAGAGAGAGAGAGGCAGAGAGACTCGGAGACAGTGAGTGAGCGAGCGAGTGAGGAAGAGAGAGAGAGAGAGAGAGAGTCACACACACACACACACACACACACACACACACACACACACACACACACTGAAACAGACACACACACGCACACACATACACCGACATACATAATTATACACGTACACAAACCAGGAGTGAGAGCGAAAGGAGAAAGAGAGAGTCGTCAGTACTAGTAGTGGTATTGACACGTAGCGATAATGACACGTAGCGCTAAAAGATGTAGTGCTGTCGACACGTAGTGATAATGAACGAATGATAGCGACTCATCGACAAATTATTTGTAGCACTAATCAACGTAGCGATAGCGGCACGTAGCACAAATGACACGTAGGACAAATGACACGTAGCACAAATGA
Organism: Littorina saxatilis; assembly: GCF_037325665.1. Classification (NCBI taxonomy): domain Eukaryota; kingdom Metazoa; phylum Mollusca; class Gastropoda; order Littorinimorpha; family Littorinidae; genus Littorina; species Littorina saxatilis. Next base: position 35,112,431 of record NC_090260.1, on the reverse strand, counting down.
CACGTAGCGCTAGCGATACGCACCCTAGAGGGCAATAGGATGGCTACAAGACGGTGTTGCTGCCAGGCAAGTGGCACAGAGGCTTGCAGTGGCCCCCTCTGTCATCATCAGACTAAAACAGAGATTCCACGCAACTGGAAGAGTGCAGGAGCGACAAAGGTCGGCCCAGAGTCACCACACAAAGAGAGGATCGCTTCATTCAGAGGCAGGCCATGCAACAAAGAATGGCAACGGCAAACAACATTCGGCAACGCCTACAAGCTACCACCAACACTGTTGTTAGTGGTCAGATGATCCGAAACCGCTTACACAACTTTGGCTTGCATGCAAGGCGTCCATCCGAGGAACAACCCTGACTGCCAATCACCGAGCAGCTCGCCGAGCCTGGTGCACTCAACATGTGAGGTGGCAACGTCAGCAGTGGGCTCAGGTGTTGTTTACAGATGTGTCCCGCTTTTGCTTGGAACCTGCTGATTGTCGCATCCGAGTATGGAGGCGTCGCAGAGAGCGCATCGCAGAAGGCGCTGTTCTGGAACGACAGCGTTTTTGGCGGAGGCTCTGTGATTGTCTGGGGAGGGATCAGCACACGTCTAAGGACACCTCTGTACCATGTAGTGGGCAACTTGACCGGTGATCGGCCCTCGTGCGATTCTTCAGGATGACAACGCTCCTCCCCAACGCTCTGCAGCTGTAAACACCTTCATCCAGCAAGCCAGGGTCAACAGGATGCTGTGGCCAGTCAACAGCCCGGACCTGAACCCCATAGAGCACATGTGGGACGAGCTTTGTCGTCGGGTACAGCACACCCTCCTCCTGCCAATCTGGGTCAACTGCTGCAATGGCTCCAGCAGGAGTGGAATGGAGTTCTCAGAGCATTTATATGCAACCTGATCTACTGACACCATGCGCCAACGATGTGTTTGTATGTTTGTATGTTTGCTTAAAGTGCGTCTAAACCCTCCAAACAAAGTTTTGAGTGTGTGAATAGGGTTTCCAGTTATGGCATTTTTCGGCACTGAAACCGCTCAGCGCTTAGTCGTTCGCAAGGAAACGCCCACCGACATGCGAGCTAAATTTGCTAATCCGGACTTTGCCGAGAAAACCCGAGAACTACCGAAGCGCCAGCTGGTAACTTGTGACGTACTGAGGGGAACAGAGCGAAATGGCGGACACTCGTGGTGCAGGCAACTTGTGGAACAACAATCGCGTTGTACCGTATCAGTTCGAGCCTCCAGCACAAGAACATGAGAGGAATGTGGAGGAAAATAATCATTTTGCTGACAAAAACGGCGTATATCGCCTTGGGAACACAGACTGGTGAGTAACGAATTCACGTTTACCGTGTAGATTGAGTAAGTCATACGATGATACGAAGGCGAAAGTCTCATTGTTTACGTTTCTAGCGGTGTTTTTTTCTTTCTGAAGAGAGCAGTGGCAAGTTACATTTTTGGAATTAATCTTATTGTTTCTTTCAAGTGAAATCTAAGAATACTTCCCACATGTGCACATTCACAATACTTAGTCGAAGAATGGAGACGAATGATTCAAGTGAAGTTTGTGCTACTTTCAGGTGTGAATGTGGCAACTGTGTGGTGATGGAGAAAGTGGAGGAATGCAACTGCTGCACTGAGTCTACTAAAATCATGGAGAAGCTGAACAGTCGCAGGTATGTATATCTTTTCACTTGGCATGTTATTGGTTTGGAAGAATGAGGCTATCATTATTTAATTTTATTATAACATGTTATGAAAAGAGCAAAGGGAAGGTGTGACTCTTTTGTAAATTTAACATATATATATAGATGTAGAGGTTAATGGCTATTCATTACTAGTACATGTACTAGTCTGTAAAGCCTTTAAACTTCATCGTGGCGTTTAGAAGTTTAATTCTTATACTTAATTTATAGTTAAAAATAAGTTATAACAATAGTGTTATATTTGCAGACCTCTCAAAGACCCTGGCATTACATGCATCACGCAGCTCCCAGCCTTTCAAAGCGTCTGCCTGAACACAGATGTGCTGGAGACAGCATATTACCAGTACCGACAGGAGCATGGCACTTTCCAGGCTACTCTTGAGGAGTAAGTGACAAATCCTATCTTTCTTTACCAAACATGTGCTTTTTATATTTAGTCAAGTTTTGACTAAATATTTTAACATCGAGGGGGAATCGAAACGAGGGTCGTGGTGTATGTGCGTGTGTGTGTGTGTCTGTCTGTCTGTCTGTCTGTCTGTGTGTGTGTGTGTGTAGAGCGATTCAGACTAAACTACTGGACCGATCTTTATGAAATTTGACATGAGAGTTCCTGGGTATGAAATCCCCGAACGTTTTTTTCATTTTTTTGATAAATGTCTTTGATGACGTCATATCCGGCTTTTCGTGAAAGTTGAGGCGGCACTGTCACGCCCTCATTTTTCAACCAAATTGGTTGAAATTTTGGTCAAGTAATCTTCGACGAAGCCCGGAATTCGGTATTGCATTTCAGCTTGGTGGCTTAAAAATTAATTAATGACTTTGGTCATTAAAAATCGGAAAATTGTAAAAAAAAATAAAAATTTATAAAACGATCCAAATTTACCTTTATCTTATTCTCCATCATTTGCTGATTCCAAAAACATATAAATATGTTATATTCGGATTACAAACAAGCTCTGAAAATTAAATATATAAAAATTATTATCAAAATTAAATTTTCCAAATCAATTTAAAAACACTTTCATCTTATTCCTTGTCGGTTCCTGATTCCAAAAACATATAGATATGATATGTTTGGATTAAAAACACGCTCAGAAAGTTAAAACAAAGAGAGGTACAGAAAAGCGTGCTATCCTTCTTAGCGCAACTACTACCCCGCTCTTCTTGTCAATTTCACTGCCTTTGCCATGAGCGGTGGACTGACGATGCTACGAGTATACGGTCTTGCTGAAAAATGGCATTGCGTTCAGTTTCATTCTGTGAGTTCGACAGCTACTTGACTAAATATTGTATTTTCGCCTTACGCGACTTGTTAATTTCATGAGTTGGGATTAACGTTATTTCTACTTGTGACATTGTAAAAACTATTCTGGAAATTCTAAAATGTTGTGGCAGACACTTCTAGGTTTGTTCCACATGACATACAAACATATTCATCCATTCATTCACACGCCTGAAGAAGAAGGTGACAGAAGATTGTTTGTTTAAATTAGCAGGTACGTGTAAAGCAATCCTTGATCTTTGTCTCTTAATAAATGACAAAGTTGGAAGTTGGTCAATTACAAAAACAAGGACAACAACAATCAAATTATAAAACAAACAAACATGTGCAGAAATAGTATACACAACACTCATTATCAGTATCAACAGTAAAAATGGCCCCCTTCATCCCCCCCTTCCTCGTCCTGATATGGCTCTGCGTAGTCGGCTGGACGTTAAGCAACAAATAAACAAACAATCAACAGTAAAAATGAAAATTGTATCCTGAGATCTTTCCACACTGAAGTCCACAAGTGAATCAGTGTTTATACTCTTTGTGTGAAACAAGATAAACTTAATGCTGGAAAGAAAACACCATTTTTGGAAATATCTTTATTAGTTTATAAACATAGAAGTGAGGTAAAATTAAAGATTTACAGGGATCTTGTCATGAAAGACAATATCACACAGTCATACACGCACACACAACCATGAAACAAGCCATTCCCTCATTAGTCAATCCTGTATACACAAGGAACAAGTGTTCCTCCCTCCACTCTCCACACAATTTTTAAGAACCCTCTGCTGGAGTACACAACAAACCCTAATGTCACAGATTCTTTTTTTATTTTCCAGGAAGAACCGCTACATAGGATACCGACAGTTGGTGAGGTGGTGTCATGGTGTGCTAGGGAGGAAAGTCAGGATACCTCTACCTTCATGTGCGGTACGGGCCATCAGAAATGCATTTCCTTCCGAGGATACTTACAGAGGATTTGAGTGGCCCGAGCTTCCATGAAAATAGTAAAATGAAAATGTATGTTTTAATTAGAATAAAATGCATCACTTATAAAATAAAACAGTAATCCCATTCAAGTGAATACAAATAAAACACCGATTCCTTTTCGTCTATAAAATTACCTCGTCGGTCAAGGCATATCAAAAACATGAATAAAAAAGGTAGTGAAAAACAAGGAAATACCAGCTGAATACCCTTAATCAAACAAAACATGTTATCAACAATACTGAAAACAACCCTAGATGTTCATATACATTATCACATGTGGATTTCCTTCCTCGTTCATCAAGCGCATCACCTATGTCCCCATTTTCATTGTAATGCAGAGCTGCAAGGAACAGCCTGAAAACACGACAACAATTCAAAGGCACTGAATCAATGACTTTCAAATTCAAAACTTGTATACATTTATACATGTATAACCTCATATATTATAAATAATGTACCCTTTCTTCCCTCCTGTCTCTGATTCTCCCTCACCCTCTCTGTCTATCTCATACTTTCACCCATCTTTAGAGAAGAGCATTGTTTACCTGCAGTACATTCCCAAGTATATGAGAAGGAGGTGTGTTTGGGGTACACAAACAAATCGAGCCGCACTTGCCTTCATAACTTCTCGTTTCCGTCGCCTCTTTCTCCGGTTGGATTCTACGTCAACCGTCTCCACTGTCTTTTTTTGCTGCATTCAATCTCTTCTGAACATCGATGCACGTTAGTGGCATCACTGACGGGACAGCATCCTCCTTCTACCTCCGTTTTGGACGATAACCGAGTTCGAATTCGAACAAGGGTGCTGTGAACTCGTCTGCAAATGCATCGTCGGCAAAATGCTGTCCGCATACAACTTGGTTGTCTTTTGGTTGTGAAAAATCTTTTCTGGAAGTTTTCACAAAGTTAATCCAAGCTCTCCTTATGTCAGTGAGGGACTTTAGAAAACCCCTGAGTACTTTAATTATTCCTTGCTTGTTTGCCGAGGTAATATTACAGCCGTAAACAACACCACTGGCAGCTTGATCCAAGACCAAGTGCTCGCAGCTGTGGCGGCTGCTCCCCTTACTACGTCATCAGTGGAGAAAATCTATTTTTAGCATCATCGTTTTGTTTCAGCAGAAGGCTGCCACGCTGCTAGCTTTGACGGGGTTTTCCCACTCGCTGCGTGAGCTACTCACGTCTTTGGGCCTTTTGAGTGGTGGAGATGGAACACATATGAGTGTATGTTTGCATTGGTAATAAGAGTTTTTGTTTGAAAATTTGGGTTTAGATGCACTTTAACGCCCAGCCGACCACGAAGGGCCATATCAGGGCGGTGCTGCTTTGACATATGACGGTTTTTCAATTTTGGGGCAAAAACGTGTCTTTGAACTTCAAAAAAATTCAGAGCTTCACACAGTGCTCCAATTGTACTGAAATTCGGGTTAATGTCTTCTTCAAAATGTCCTTAGCAAACTGGTCAAGAGTTTTGCGTTATTTGTGTTTACCTTATACTTTTCAAGGCCAAATAGTAAGCGAGGGTGTCAAAAAGTGGGTGTCTTTTGGTTAGAAGGCAAAATTTCAAATGTCTGTAGATCGTCAGAAAAAAATCGTACATGAATGAAAAAATATTCAAAAAATTGTTTTTAGAACACTAACCGATCTGTGAGCAGCTTTTTTAATGTCCTTTTATACTTTATTTATGAAACGAAAATAAAAGAGCAAAAAATGCTGTCTTCACTTTTTATGTCCGTCGTGTCACGTTTACTGAACGCGACTGAAAAACAATGACTGGTCCCTTTTTTCGTAATTTCAAGTTCGCGTCCCTTTCGTCGCCTCCTTTCAGGAAAAACCTATCGCCGCGTGGCCTTTACGTCTTATTTTATTGGTGTCCTCAAGTTGTCAAAGTGAGTATTACAAATATTTTATGTCCATCGTGTCACGGGGTGTGTGTTAGTGATTAAAACTTGAAATGTGCTCAAATCACATCCAATACGTGGGACTTTGGGACACTTAACTATCTAGATTTGAAATTGCAATCAAATTTGGAACAGGGAGCATTCATTATTATTTTTGTTGAAATTTGTCCATCGTGTCACGGTCCATCGTGTCACGATCTCAGTCGTGACACGACGGACACAATTGTGACACAACGGACATATTCATGTACGTGTCTTGTTCGATGTAATTAAGTGATTTATGTATAGGCGATGAAATGGGCTAGCTATACACCTGACAATGTAAGCATGTAGATCTAGTGATACATACACTTTTCAAAAAAAGTTAAGGATCGGTTGAAAAAACGGATCTAATTATAAAAAATTGCCAACAAATTAAACATCGACATAATAATTAAAAGATTAATGTGTTTGAATTAACAAATGAACAATGAGTCTTGACCTAGAATTTTGTTTGGCAGGCAGAGTTATTTCCCTTTGTGGGACTTCTCAAAAGTTTCTGCATTTTGGAAGAAAAAGGGTGGTTTTTTATAGCCCCATGAAGTTTGTGGAACGCATGCCAGGGCAAAAGGTTGTGATGCACGTGCTACAACAGGGTCCTGGCTATTAACATCGCTCACCACCTTGTGTTTAAAGGTTGACACGCTGACACAATTATGCACAGTAGCAACATGCCCCCACGAAGAAAACTGAGCGATTTGGATAGAGGAAGGGCAATACGATGGCTACAAGACGGTGTTGCTGCCAGGCAAGTGGCCCAGAGGCTTGCAGTGGCTCCCTCTGTCATCATTAGACTAAAACAGAGATTCCACGCAGCTGGAAGAGTGCAGGAGCGACAACGTTCTGGTCGGCCCAGAGTCACCACACAAAGAGAGGATCGCTTCATTCAGAGGCAGGCCATGCAGCAAAGAATGGCTAAGGCAAACAACATTAGGCTACCACCAACACTGTTGTTAGTGGTCAGACGATCCAAAACCGCTTACACAACTTTGGCTTGCGTGCAAGGCGTCCAGTCCGAGGGACAACCCTGACTGCTAATCACCGAGCAGCTCGCCGAGCCTGGTGCACTCAACATGTGAGGTGGCAACGTCAGCAGTGGGCTCAGGTGTTGTTTACAGATGAGTCCCAATTTTGCTTGGAACCTGCTGATGGTCGCATCCGAGTGTGGAGGCGTCGCGGAGAGCGCATCGCAGAAGGCGCTGTTCTGGAACGACAGCGTTTTGGCGGAGGCTCTGTGATGGTCTGGGGAGGGATCAGCACACGTCAAAGGACACCTCTGTACCATGTAGTGGGCAACTTGACCAGTGTCCGCTACCAGAATGAGATCCTGCAACCCCTGGTCATTCCAGCCCTCCAAGCGATCGTCCCTCGTGCGATTCTTCAGGATGACAACGCACCTCCCCATCGCTCTGCAGCTGTAAACACCTTCATCCAGCAGGCCAGGGTCAACAGGATGCTGTGGCCAGCCAACAGCCCGGACCTGAACCCCATAGAGCACATGTGGGACGAGCTTTGTTGTCGGGTACAGCAACATCACCCTCCTCCTGCCAATCTGGGTCAACTGCTGCAATGGCTCCAGCAGGAGTGGAATGGAGTTCCCAGAGCATTCATATGCAACCTGATCCACTCCATGCGCCAACGATGTGTTGAATGTCTGGCACACAACGGAGGGCACACGCGTTATTGACACTGATTCACATTTTTGTGAATTCCATTTTTGAGGGTTGTCACGTTTGACACACTCTAGCTAAATTGTCGCTGCCGCGTTCGATCTTTGCTTTGTTTGTCATTACTCCTTGGTTGTTCAATTATATAATTTTTAAAAAAAGAAAGAATTCGGTCTTGTCTGTTATGTGTGGCGTGCTTGTAAAAAAGTTATCCTTAACTTTTTTTGAAGAGTGTAGAAGGAATTCGGCCGGAAGATTATCTTGGGCGTTGGGTGTTTGTCGCTTACGACAAGATGGCATATCCCGGTCTAGTGGTAGACGTTGACAATGGAGAATACCTGGTGGACTGCTTGCACCAACTTGGAAAGGACAATTGGGTTTTTTTTTCACCAAGAATGAAGGACACACTATGGTACCCCCATGGAGATATTCTGGCTGTCATCTCTGAGCCAGTTCAAAAAGATGGCTTCTCTGATCATTACACTGTAGATCTATTTGTGTGGAATCATGTGCAAGAGAAGCTTTTCCGGAGACACACCCCGTTGCAGTATGATGTGTTCACTCAACCTAGAGCTCGCTATCATAACAGACATTAAGTTCAAAGACGGTTACCTTTACACTTTTTCAGTCGTTCCTCTTGACTCGTTCAGTTTTATAAAAATGCCAAGTGGAAAGGCATTCCAATTCTGCTTTTTGTTTGCTTAGTTTAATACCCAATTTTTAAAAAATGTAATTTTCAAACTTGCTTCCTTTTGTATGTGCAAATGTCCATCGTATCACGACCGTGTCCATCGTGTCACGAGCGTGTCCATCGTGTCACACTGCACACTAAGGCTTAATTTGCAAACCAAAGATGTTGTTTCATAATCAAGGGTTTTGGGTGCTTGTTGCCATCGTTTAGAGTTACTAGTAAAAAAAGTTTCACATAAATGTGTGCATTTTGGCGGAGGCTCTGTGATTGTCTGGGGAGGGATCAGCACACGTCTAAGGACACCTCTGTACCATGTAGTGGGCAACTTGACCGATGTTTTATGTGTGTTGACGTGTGCTGTGATTTATTACTTTTTCGTTCTACTCTATTATTTTCTGTAATCAATGCACTTTCTTTCAAAAAAAACCCACATATTTTGATTTATTCCATTGAAGGCTGATCTGTGTGTTGTGTAACTGAAAAGAAATGGACTGACTGATTAAATTTATCATAAAAAAATTAAAAAACTTGTCCGTGACACGACGGACATTTTCACAAACATGTGTACATTTTTTCCCATTTTTATATTTATTCACATAGTTTTGTAAAAGTGGCAAGAAGCGACCTATGGAATACGCAATGTGTATAGTTCAACATAAAATTATTGCTGATTCCTTTGGTGAAGATTATTCCCCCCCGATTTTTTTTTCCCTTTTTGCCCCCAAATTGAAAACCCCTCATATAACGTGCGCCACACACAAGGCAGAAGTCGCAGCACAGGCTTCATGTCTCACCCAGTCACATTATTCTGACACCGGACCAACCAGTCCTAGCACTAACCCCATAATGCCAGACGCCAGGCGGAGCAGCCACTAGATTGCCAATTTTAAAGTCTTAGGTATGACCCGGCCGGGGTTCGAACCCACGACCTCCCGATCACGGGGCGGACGCCTTACCACTAGGCCACCGTGCCGGTAACGATGTGTTGAATGCCTGGCACACAACGGAGGGCACACGCGTTATTGACACTGATTCACATTGTTGTGAATTCCATTTTCGAGGGTTGTCACGTTTGACACACTCTAGCTAAATTGTCGCTGCCGCGTTCGATCTTTGCTTTGTTTGTCATTACTCCTTGGTTGTTCAATTATATAATTTTTAAAAAATGAAAGAATTCGGTCTTGTCTGTTTTGTGTGGCGTGCTTGTAAAAAAGTGATCCTTAACATTTTTTGAAGAGTGTATACCCCCTCTGTGTCCAATAATTAAACTTTGTTTCAAGTGAGAAGTTGAAATCGATGCCCCCAAATTTCATCAACAGAAACAAATCGGAACATAAAATCCTCTGGATCTGCCTCAAGACTCGTGGCAAGTGTAAAATGTCGGGTGACATGTTACTCTGACGTGCTTCTGTTCTGGTGTAAAAAATGTGGGTCCTAGGGGAAAGGCCCCAATTAACGGACACTTAAGGTTAAACCCATTTTTCTCACAAAGTATATAACATAGCGCAATTTTGAAAACGGATTATTGTAGATCTAACCTACCTTTATCTTCATGTTGAAAAAAATTGAAAAAATCTGTTATACTTTAAAAGTTATTAAGGTTTGAATTTTTCGGCAAATTGTCCGGTTTTGGGGAACCTACTGCCTAAATCCGGACAGGGGGTCACCAAAGTCCGGACACAAAATTCGCTGCTTAATAGAGTAACAAAAGTTGCTGAAACCATGTCTTAATTAACAATTGCAACCGTTTTCTTTTTTGTGAACGTTCATGTATTTTTACATTTAATTATGTTGGTTTTTGCAACTTTTGTCAGTCAAAAAGCAAGTTTTTATGAAGATATGTATCTTTTTCTCGAGAGAGGGTTATGCGTTATTTTTAGTCAAGCGAATTAACCGCACGTTCAACTACACACACACACACACACACACACACACACACACACACACACACACACACACACACACACACATATTTATTACATATTGCCAGGGACCTATATTTTTTACACATATTACATAGTCCGGTATTTGGGCGCACGTGGTGGACGGTATTTGGCAAACCCCACTAGTTGGAGTTACAATGCAGCTGTTGAAAAATGCGTTCATTTAATACGTCGTATTGCATGGTATTTACTAATAGAGTGTATGTACTATCTACTTCAACCAATCAATTCATCTTAGAAAGTCGTAACTTCTTGCTGCACTTAGTTTACAAATGTCTAAAATTACAGTGAGAGTGCGAAAAACAGAAAACCACTTCCCGTGCAGAATGCGTGCGTTCAGTCGCCATGTTATTTTGGTGCGAAGTGTAAGGGGATATCACTGAATCGTTTCGCGCAAAAAAAAAATTTTTGTGACCTACCATTTCTGAGATATCGCGTGTCCGTTATTAGGCGCCCGTCCGGTAATTAGGGCCTTTCCCCTACCTGGCTTACAATTTCTTCATGGACAGCTTTTTGCACACTAATACATCTCTCCTGTGAGATGCCAAGTGTATGAGCAATGTAATAACCCCACTCGTAGATTCTGCATCTCCGGTGTACAGGCAGCATCAACGGTTTCTTATCCTTGGCACAAAGGGTCAAAAATCAAAAAAATAAGCCCTCAAAAAAATATGCCCATATTTTTGAAAATATGCCCATATTTTGGAAAATAAGCCCTTATTTCTATAAATAAGGCCTTATTTTAGAAATAAGGCCTTAAATATTTACAGCCATAAGGAAATAAGGGCATAATGAAATAAGGCCTTATTTCTGTTAAGGCCTTACTGAAATAAGGCATTATTTCTGTTATGACCTTAAAAAAATAAGCCCTTAAAAAAATATGCCCATAAAAAAATAAGCCCTTAAAAAAAATATGCCCATATTTTTCTGCGCATCGCTACTGCGCATCCGGACATTCGAAAGCGCGCACAAACTCGCCTCTCGTTCAAAACATCCGTCATAACATCGAGCGGATACAGCATGGCTTCACGCATTCGAAAGCGCGCACAAACTCGCCAAAACCCCAATTCTCTCGCAATTTGCAATTTCAGCACAAATTCTTCTCAAAAATTCATCACGATCTCTGAACCCCCCATTCGCCATGTTTCTTATGAGATCTCTGCACATGAGCGTCGCAGCCGAATTCTATTCAGCTTCATGATTGGTCAAAAAAATAAGGCCTTATTTTTTTATGCCCTTATTTTTTTGTGCCCATATTTTTTTATGCCCTTATTTTTTTATGCCCTTATTTTTTTATGCCCTTACTTTAATTAAGGCCTTACAGAAATAAGGCCTTATTTCTCGTAAGGCCTTATTTTCAAATAAGAGCTTATTTTTTTATGCCCATATTTTTTAAGGGCTTAAAGATTTAAGACCTTAATAATGGAAAATAAGGCCTTATTTTAGAAATAAGGGCTTATTTTCAAAAATATGGGCATATTTTCAAAAATAAGGCCTTATTTTTTTAAGGGCTTATTTTTTGGATTTTTGACCCTTTGTGCCAAGGATAGTTTCTTGCATAGTGACTGTCGGTGGGCTTCCTAAATGTTTGCCATCTTAAAGGTGGTCGTCTACATTTTTGCTTTTTTTCAATAATCTTATGGTTAGATTTCGATACAAAATTATGTCAAATGATGAATGAACCATGGGGAAAAAAGTTATAGAAAAAAAAATATATGTAAAAAAAGATTTTATTTTTGGGTAGCGTGATTCACGCTTCCAATATTTTGTTTTCTCTTTGCTGAGAACATGTGCTTTGCCTAAAAATACTGACCAATCAAATTCATGTCACTATGCTTATAGCCACGCACAAACAAGTGCAGCAACTTCAGTTTGACACTGGAACGCTGTCCAAGCTTTTTTTTAAACGCACGAAATGCACGGGATTTGAGAGGAGTTTTGCGCTTGGCATTTTCCAAATAAGGATATCCTACTATGAGTACTACGCTGGAATACTACAATGAATTTTCAAACGGCTACACTGGCTTCGTCTTTCCTGATCGAAAGGGGGTGTATTGTTGATATTTGTAGATAATAGACTCTGCATTTTAATGGTCAAATGGCGATTTCGGTATAAAAATGTAGACAAGGACCTTTAAACGGTTCTCCTTTCAAGTCTTTCAGCTGACCACCATTCTTTTCTGTGGCGTAGAGAGGGGCATCCTTGCCAAGTCATTGTCATCATGGATTTTCAGTGGACTTTATTATTTTCCTTGCAGATATTGCATTCACTTCTCCATTAGGCCCACACACAAAAATGTTGGAGTAGGGTAACGTGACCCACAAAAATAGGGTCGGTAGGTAGGCATTTTTTATTCTTTTTTTAAATTTTTTTGTATAAATTTAGTTGATCTGTCGAAGCTCCCATTGCAACTGTCACATGTGATGTCGAGTTTGCAAAATGTGCCCATTTTTATTTTTATTCTTTTTTTTTTTAGAAATGCAAAAAAGTTTTTGGGTCAGCGGGGTAGAAAAAAAGGGTCGGTCGGGTTACCCTAAACCAACGGTTTTTTTGTTTGGCCTTAGTGGTTTTCTCAATTGTGTGCAAAACAGTGCCTGTTGTATAGAACTTTAAGAAATACAAGTCACACAAACTTACCGGTGAATATATATATATACTAGAGGAATACCCGCTTCGCCGGGTAGCCGGCTTCGCCGGGATGAAATACTTAGAGCCGTACGCCGGCTTTGCTGGGTCCGAACAATGGACCCGCCAAGCTTAGGTCCCTCCCAGATTCGTGGAATGGGAACAGCACGAAAATGATTCAGTGGCCATAATGCCATTCCTGACCATATCGAGTCCCATCCTTGTCGACGAATGTAACCGTGTTAATCACCTTTGGAGGCGAACTCCACTCAAACAGGATTGAGCAATTTAGAGCTTATCTGTAAGCCCTTTTGAACTGTTATGGCTTTTCAAAGGAAGGCCAGTACATACAAATACACAAAAGCCGCCAGACCACATCACAAACAGAACTGAACAATCCCCAGGTGTTGCTCACATAGAGAGACACACACACACACACACACACACACACACACACACACACACACACACACAGAGAAGCCGTATCTATAGAGAGATAGATGACAGTGTATTTTTCGCGTGGCTATAAATTGATTCGACCTTTGCAATTTTACAGTGAGGATAATTTACGGGTCCAATTTACGTTCTGGACACTGCGGTGACCTTCTAAAAATAGTAACAGAACGCCGGGAATATCCGAAGATGCCCCCCTCATACTATAGTGCACCATACGAAGGAAGGGAGGTAAACGCTGAAAACATGGAGAAGATGAGAAGATAAGGAAGAGTTACTGGGAATGGTGAAATGAACACAAAAACCAAAATCGGTTCAGCGCTGCGCGCTGAGAGCACGTGTTGAAATATCTCATCGATGATATTGTGTCCGGGGTGTAGCTGAATACGGTGTCCAAATTTGAAAAAGATCCACCGAGAACTTTGGCTTTGGTGTGTCGGTATGGGGGCCCGGGTAGCTGAGGTGGAACCAAAATAGCTGAGGTGGAACCATGGCGATCTTAACAAGAGTAGAGAACGCTATGGTTGGAACCAAAATCGGTTCAGCGCTGCGCGCTGAGAGCACGTGTTGAAATATCTCATCAATGAGGTTGTGTCCGGGGTCTCTCTGAATAAGCCCACCAAATTTGAAGCAGATCCATCGAGAACTTTGGCCGTGCATCGCGAAGACACAGACACACACAGACACACAGACACAAGTCGTATATATATATAGATATCTTATAATAAGAACCTTTCTTAATTCATGCCAAGTTTTGAATGTCTAAGTCAAGTCTTTCTTAGTCAGTTGGCCCTAGCACCCTCTTAGATCATATTTTATGTGGGCTTTGATGGGATTCGGTCAATGTCTTTTTACATTTAGTCAAGTTTTGACTAAATGTTTTAACGTAGAGGGGGGAATCGAGACGAGGGTCGTGGTGTATGTGTGTGTGTGTGTGTGTGTGTGTGTGTGTGTAGAGCGATTCAGACTAAACTACTGGACCGATCTTTATGAAATTTGACATGAGAGTTCCTGGGTATGAAATCCCCGAACGTTTTTTTCATTTTTTTGATAAATGTCTTTGATGACGTCATATCCGGCTTTTCGTGAAAGTTGAGGCGGCACTGTCACGCCCTCATTTTTCAACCAAATTGGTTGAAATTTTGGTCAAGTAATCTTCGACGAAGCCCGGACTTCGGTATTGCATTTCAGCTTGGTGGCTTAAAAATTAATTAATGACTTTGGTCATTAAAAATCTGAAAATTGTAAAAAAAAAATAAAAATTTATAAAACGATCCAAATTTACGTTCATCTTATTCTCCATCATTTTCTAATTCCAAAAACATATAAATATGTTATATTTGGATTAAAAACAAGCTCTGAAAATTAAATATATAAAAATTATTATCAAAATTAAATTGTCGAAATCAATTTAAAAACACTTTCATCTTATTTCTTGTCGGTTCCTGATTCCAAAAACATATAGATATGATATGTTTGGATTAAAAACAAGCTCAGAAAGTTAAAACAAAGAGAGGTACAGAAAAGCGTGCTATCCTTCTTAGCGCAACTACTACCCCGCTCTTCTTGTCAATTTCACTGCCTTTGCCATGAGCGGTGGACTGACGATGCTACGAGTATACGGTCTTGCTGAAAAATGGCATTGCGTTCAGTTTCATTCTGTGAGTTCGACAGCTACTTGACTAAATGTTGTATTTTCGCCTTACGCGACTTGTTCTGTTTTTTATTGCAGCAACGTGTGTGGCCGAACAGTATGTACTTTCATCACCAAAACAGTTTGTGCCTACAAAACCCGGCTTGGGTGAGAATTTTAAGGGGTTCTGGTGAAGTTAACAAATTTATCTAAGGAGAAATAAGGTCTCGACCCTCCTGAAGCAAATGTCATGTTGCATGGCGGCTGAATGTGTTAAGAAAAGGCTCTTTAGTTTGATACATCACTCTGCACCATTCAAGCAACAGTCATCAAAATATACATGTAATTGCGAGGGTGCATTATTTAAGATTCCAAATGAAGTAACGGCCCTTAGGTTTATAGTGAATCGGGTTCTTTATGCTTCCATCTAACCTGCTATGTACATTTCATTTCCCGGTATTGTCTTTAGCAGCAGAGATTTTACCATTTTCTTGTCATTTGTCAAACGTAAACATTTGGTAACGTTTGCTGGTGTGTATGTGTTTGTCTTTTTCTTCTTCTTTTTTTTTTTAGATCTAGTCCTCCCCACGTTGATTAATATGTATAGTTCTGATATTAATTGTTGTCTTGCCTACATTATTAAATATCTGACTCTGTTTGCCTTTTTTGGACAGATGCTGCGCGTACAAGACTATACGCCAGCCAGTGACGATTCTGGAACGCTTCTGCTGTCCGGGATGGACGCCATCTAGCTACCTGAACTGCAACACACGTAAGTGGTATTATTACAGCATTTCAGCTTGATTGCACTTACAGTTTCTGTCCAGTTTCACTATGGAAAGCATTGACATATTAGCCACCTAAAAATGTTTGTATTTGTATATACTGTACATCACAACAGCAACACTAACACCAGCTACTGTGTTTTTGCTGTGTTCCTTCTCAGTGGTGCATGATATAATGACAGTGTTGCAATGCTATTTCAATTCCAATGCTGGTGCATAATATAATGACAGTGTTGCAATGCTATTTCAATTCCAATGCTGAGAAAAATGAAGTTCCTCATTACAAGACCTGACTTGGCCGGCTGATGAACTGAGACAGCATGGAGCTGGAAACAACCACACACATGCCCAATTTGTCAGGAATTTGTGTGTGTAGCTGTGTACCAAAAGAGTTTCTACGTTAGAGGGACACCTTTCCTGTCCATTTGTAAAACTGTACTAATAAGCATTGTGTTTGTGCAGGCCTGAAAGTGGCAAGTATTTTACTCGCCATGGCGAGTAGAAATATATGTATGTAACTGGCGAGTAGAAATGTTCATCTACTCGCCAATTGCGAGTAAAATGGCTGAAACAATTTGTTGGTTTGGCTAGTAAAGTTTGCTTGTACATTTTTAGAATCACTAGCCAAAGGCGAGTACACCATTTGTTGGACTTTCAGGGCTGCTGTAGCTGTGGGCACCAAGAATTACTACGTCAGAGGGACACCTTCCATGTCCTTTGTAAAACTTGTGGTGAGAATTGTGTCTGTGTGTTTAGCTGTGTGCAGCCCTGCCTGTCAGAACGGAGGCACGTGCAGCTTGCCTGGCAAATGTAGCTGTCTGGATCAGTACACAGGCCCCCGCTGTGCCAACTGTGAGTATCATACTCTCCCTGCTCTCACTCTTTGTCACCTCTCTTTCAAGTCTTCACCCTCTCATTTGACATTAGCACGGCGTCATATTTTTGTTTCTTTCAAATCAGATATATACTCTTAAAAAAAGTTAAGGACCGGTCATGAAAATGTACACAATCTGTAAAAATTTGCCAAAAATCAAGATTTTTGTGCATTTATAAAAGGATACTGAGTCTTGCTCTTAATTGGGACATTTTTGGCAGGCAGTGTTTCAGTGTCATGCTAAACACGCGGTAAAATGAGCATTTTTATTTAAAAAGGAGGGGTTTTTTTAAAGTAAAAAAATTGGCTCTAGACATGCTAGGGCAAACACCAGTGATGCACATGCAATACCAGCCATGTGTTGCTCTGAAACACAGCGCCCGCTCAGAGCAAAGTCGCTCTGAATTGGTCTATGCAACGGGCTCATAACGAGGCAAAGCGCTTCAAGATGGTGACGAAGAAGGCACGAATGCTGCGAGATATGAAAAAAGTTGTACATGTATTTACAACAACAAAACTTGGACAAGTCGACTTCAGGCTCAATTATGGATTGCCTTAAAGATGATTATGAATTACTCTAATATCCTTATTTTCCGTCAATAAATGACACCGTAATTCAATATGTTGAGCGCAGGGGACGTCACCGCTTTAGCAAGTCTGAGACTGAATTTTTTGCTCTTCCTCGTCAGTTTTTTATTTTATTTTTATAGGCAAAAGACCTTAGATTTGACGTTGTGTTGAGTACGCGTGCTGCTATGTTGTTTGGCCGCGAGCGGGCAGAAGTGTGTATGCGCAGTAAACATGCGCGAAGAAGGTGTGTCTGCTTTTGTCGGGAAACAGCTGCATCGAAGCAGAAACTTACATTTTGCAATAGTATGAGTTATTTCTAATATGCTGACTGTTAGCAACTGATGACAGACATGTCGAGAAAATGGATTATCAGCCATGAGCCGAAGACGAATGCTGATATAATTTGTGAGACATATCTGTTATCAGTTGCTAACAGTCAGCATACAGTCGAACCCACTTAAAACGAACACGCTAGTTACGAATTTTGACTTATAACGTATTAGTTTTAAGTTCCCAACTGAATACCTCTTTCTTCATGCTTAAAAAAAATGCTTGAAACGAATTCTTTGTAACGAATTTATGCTTATAACGAGCACTTTTTGGATTCCCAAGCATGCATAATGTCTGTAATTTACTCACGCTTATGACTAAATCTTTAAACTCGTCCCGAGATCGACATATCATGGGAATTTGAGAAGTTTGAATACATGTGTCAAAGTCTTCCCTTGCGTCGACTGCTTGAACCATTGCTCAACCGATCACTGAATAAAGTTAAACTGATTACACTGTACTCACAAAACAATTTCAAATTTAGAATCAAAGTGATTGATAGCTCAGACACTGAACATGAATGACTGACTGACGTTTATTTCCTTCGCGAATACCAAAAACGAAACATCAGTGTTTTGAACGGAAGCCATTGCCAAAAATATAGATGCCAGAGTGGTTTCCCTTGGACAAGGGAAACCACACTCTCAACGTTTGCGTTCGCCGGTTCGCGATAGTTTATCAGTCAGTCAGTGCTTTCGATTTGGATTTGAACATCATGTTGCAACCACACAAAAAAAACTAAATTGGCCAAGGTTTGCTACCCGTCGCCAAGGTAAGTGATTCCGGACAAATGATAGGAACACCGCGAATGTGGACAGTGTCAGTGTGTGTGACTGTGTGTGACCAAAAACGTAACAACTGGATGAAACATCTGTGTGCTCACTCTCACTCAAACTCAATAATCATCACTCAACATGAGACACACGTGAACATGTAACTGAATATGTAACTTTATTGTCCAAACGTGAAGCAGCATGAAAGTTGCGATAGAAACAAATTGAAACACCATAAAATGTACAAGACTTAAAAAACAATTAAAAATTAAAAAAAAATCAATCAATTTTCTTAATACGAATTTTGGTTAAGACGAACTTTTTTTCCGATCCCCAGTGATTCGTCTTAAGCGAGTTCGACTGTATTAGAAATAACGGTTTTATTACCGTCTATTTCGACCAAAAGAAATTTCGAAGCGACCCCGCGACTCCTGTTCCTTGATTAGTGATTGAATGTGGGTTACTTTTGCGACTCCTGTTCCTTGATTAATGATTGAATGTGGGTTACTTTTGCGACTCCTGTTCCTTGATTAGTGATTGAATGTGGGTTACTTTTGCGACTCCTGTTCCTTGATTAGTGATTGAATGTGGGTTACTTTTGCGACTCCTGTTCCTTGATTAGTGATTGAATGTGGGTTACTTTTGCGACTCCTGTTCCTTGATTAGTGATTGAATGTGGGTTACTTTTGCGACTCCTGTTCCTTGATTAGTGATTGAATGTGGGTTACTTTTGCGACTCCTGTTCCTTGATTAGTGATTGAATGTGGGTTACTTTTGCGACTCCTGTTCCTTGATTAGTGATTGAATGTGGGTTACTTTTGCGACTCCTGTTCCTTGATTAGTGATTGAATGTGGGTTACTTTTGCGACTCCTGTTCCTTGTTTAGTGATTGAATGTGGGTTACTTTTGCGACTCCTGTTCCTTGATTAGTGATTGAATGTGGGTTACTTTTGCGACTCCTGTTCCTTGATTATTGATTGAATGTGGGTTACTTTTGCGACTCCTGTTTCTTGATTATTGATTGAATGTGGGTTACTTTTGCGACTCCTGTTCCTTGATTAGTGATTGAATGTGGGTTACTTTTGCGACTCCTGTTCCTTGATTATTGATTGAATGTGGGTTACTTTTGCGACTCCTGTTCCTTGATTAGTGATTGAATGTGGGTTACTTTTGCGACTCCTGTTCCTTGATTAGTGATTGAATGTGGGTTACTTTTGCGACTCCTGTTCCTTGATTAGTGATTGAATGTGGGTTATGTAGTGTTTGAGAATCTGTTACCATCTAAGGGAAGCAACTGCTATAGATGTGTTAAGTAACTAACGAGAGTTAGTTCCCTTGTTACATACACTGATCATCTTCATGGCTGACAATAAACACAGCTTGCCCCCTCAAACCATCGTTTGTCGGCTTTATCGTATACATGCATGGTAAACGTGTATCCACCTTCATCACAGACATCATATTGGCGACGAGGATGGGATTATTCCACGTACATATCGGCTCTACCTTGTGCAAGAACTTTGTAATCTCACTTTTCTGACTTGCCACGTGCTTCTCAACTTCCAACATGGCTGAACAGTTATCTGCACTACCTACTTATCCTTCGTTTGACTGTTCGTCTGATGGCGTGTCTATCAGATGGAGCAAGTGGATCGCAAGACTAGAGAACCTGTTCGTTGCATTCAACATTGCCAACGGCAAGAGGAAGAAAGCGTTGCTGCTTACGTACGCTGGGAACGATCTGAATGACATTGTGGACTCTTTTCCAGCTGCTGATCTGACCCCTCGGGATGGTGAGACTCACTTCCAGAAACTTGTTGATCGTATCAATGAACATTTTAACCCACAGATCAACAGAGAGTATCAGGTTTTTACCTTCAGACAGCTCACGCAAACATCTGACAGTGTTGACATTTTTTATCAACAGCTGAAACGACATGCCTCTCTCTGTAACTTTGCAAACATTGAGTCTGAAATTAAATCGCAGCTGATAACCGGTTGCAAAGTGAACAAGGTGCGAGAGAAGGGCCTGAGCAACCCAGGAATAACACTGTCTGACCTCCTGCAGTATGCCCGCACATTGGAGTTGACTGCTTCTTACTCAAGAAAAATGCATGAAGACGGTGCAGTTAACCGACTCCATCGTTCAGCTACATCAAGCCAGCATCACCCTGATCGACATCATCACCAGCCCCGCCGTAGTCAAGCCTCACACCGTCATAACTAGCCAACCGATCATTGCAAGAACTGTGGTGGTACATGGCCGCATGAGAAGGGACAGCATTCGTGCCCTGCTTTCAACAAACAGTGCCGCTCCTGTGGAAAATTCAACCACTACTCATCCGTCTGCCGTTCCAGTCCACGCAACACGGCAAGATCAGGGACAGGTGGGAGGGGCAGTGCATCCTCTTCCTCCTCCTCCCAACAGCCTCGCTCTATCAAGCACAAGCCCAAATCTGTTCACCACGTTGAGCAACATGGTGAATGTGACAACAACGACGCTTCGTTCATCGACGACGGCAATGACGCAGACACTGAGTACGTCTTCACTGCAAACGGCAACTCGAATCAACTGCCACGCTTCAAGGTCTACCTCAACGGACAACAGACAACCTTCCTTGCTGATTCCGGAGCAACAGTCAATCTGCTATCACGGACAGATTATGAAAGTCTTACACCCAAGCCACCGCTCAGCCCGTCAAGCGTGAGAATCTCTGCGTACGGCAATCAACACTCAATCCGTGCGTTTGGACAGTTTTGCGCTGAACTACACACTGACACAGCATCCTGCTCAGCCACGATATGTGTTGTTCCAGGCAATGAGAAACCCATCCTGAGCTGGTCAACCTCGCAAACACTCAAGCTGCTGACCACCGTCCACTGCATCGAGCACAAAACTCAGCAAGAGAACCAGCTTGGTAAACTCAATGATCGACAGATCAAACTCCACATCGACGAGACGGTACAGCCTGTCGCTCAGCACTACCGTCGTGTTCCCTTTCATGTCCGCAAGCATGTGGAAGAACAAATCCGAAAGGATGAAGAACTTGGTGTCATCGAGAAGGCAACTGGTCCAACACCATGGGTATCTCCTATAGTTGTGGTGCCTAAACCCAAGTCTCCAGGCAAGGTACGCGTGTGCGTCGACATGCGTTCTGCAAACAAGGCCATCGGGAGAGAACATCATGCTACCCCAACACTTGATGAACTGAAAACCATGCTCGCAGGTGCTAAAGTTTTCAGCAAGCTTGACCTGAACCAAGGCTACAACCAGGTAGAACTAGCTGAGGAGTCACGCTACATCACGACGTTCTCCACACATCTTGGTCTCTACAGATACCGACGCCTCTTCTTTGGTGTGAACTCCGCAAGCGAGATCTTCCAAGAAACCATCAGGCAAGTACTGTCTGGCCTCAAGGGTGTCGTAACATCAGTGACGACATTCTCTGCTACGGTACGTCACAGCAAGACCATGACAACCCTACGCGCTCTCATGCAGCGTCTCCGTGAGAAAGACCTCACTCTCAACACTGACAAGTGTGAGTACAACAAGAAGTCGCTTGAGTTCCTTGGTCATATCTTCGGGGAAGACGGCATCACCCCAAGCTCAAGACCATTCTTGAACTGCCAACACCAACCAACGCATCTGAAGTAAGAAGTCTTCTCGGCATGATCAACTTCTGTGGTGCACACTTCATTCCAAACTATGCAACACTCACCCATGAACTCCGTCTGCTGACAAAGAAGACAACACCATGGTCGTGGAATGAAAAGCATGACGCAGCCCTCGGAA
Source organism: Littorina saxatilis (assembly GCF_037325665.1). NCBI lineage: Eukaryota > Metazoa > Mollusca > Gastropoda > Littorinimorpha > Littorinidae > Littorina > Littorina saxatilis. The sequence continues at coordinate 35,090,391 of NC_090260.1, read as the reverse complement.
CGCTGAAAGCAGAACTCAGCAAAGCAACGACTCTTGCTTACTTCAATCCAGGAAAACCGACAGAGATCTACACCGACGGCAGTCCTGTAGGCATCTCTGCAGTCCTGACCCAAGACAAGCGCATCATCCAGTTTGCAAGCCGAGCGCTCACTCCAACAGAACAAAGATATTCACAGACAGAACGTGAAGCACTCGCCATCACATGGGCCTGTGAATATTTCCACATCTACCTGTTTGGTGCTACATTCACTGTCTACACTGACCACAAGCCTTTGGTCAGCATGTTCAACAACCCTCGTGCTCAACTCTCTGCTCGTGTTGAACGCTGGGTACTGAGAACACAGCCCTACGAAATGACTGTTCAGTACCGACCTGGTTTCGACAACCCCGCCGACTATCTGAGTCGACATCCAGTCCAACAGCATCCCAGCAGCAGAGAAGAGAAGATCGCAGAAGAGTATCTTCACTACGTTGTCGACACGTCCACTCCAAAAGCCATGACGTTAGACACAGTCATCTCAGAAACAGCGAAAGATGTCACCCTTACGGCAGTGATCAACGCAATCCTTACCAGTGACTGGGAAGCCAAAGACGACGTTGACACAAAAACTTTCAGAACCCTCTACTTGTGTTGTTCAGAACTCTCACTCAGTCACAACGCATCAGTTCTACTCAAGGGTACACGCATCGTTCTCCCAGAGTCTCTTCATCTTCAAGCTGTGAAAGTCGCTCACACTGGACATCATGGCATCGTCAAGACAGTCGCCCTGCTTCGAGAAAAGGTTTGGTTCCGACGAATGCAAGAGACTGTTGAGAAAGCGGTAAAAAAACTGCTTAACCTGTCAAATCTCCACTCCCACACCAGCCAGAGAACCGCTGCAGATGTCTCCACTGCCCACAGCACCTTGGTCTGAACTGAGTGCTGATTTCGCAGACGCACCCAACGGAAACATTCTCCTTGTCATCACAGATGAATATTCCAGATTCACCGTTGTTGACATTTTGCAATCAACATCCAGCCGGAGTGTGATTCCACGTCTCGACAAGATCTTCGCAGAATACGGCATACCAGATGTTCTGAAGACAGACAATGGCCCACCATTCAACAGCCACGAGTTCGCGACATACGCAACACACACCGGGTTCAAGCACAGGAAGATCACCCCCCTGTGGCCCCGTGCAAATGGAGAAACGGAACGTTTTATGCGTACCATCAAGAAGACTGTCAAAGCCGCCCATGCACAACAGCTGAACTGGAAACAGGAAATGTACAAGTTTCTTCTTGACTACAGAACAACTCCACACTGCACAACTGGTGTCGCCCCTGCTACTGCCCTCTTTGGTCGCAACATCAAGAACAGACTACCACAACTCCCGCCGCGGCAGCCAGCGGACACGAAGATGAGACAACAGGATGCCCGCGCCAAAGGCAAGATGAAACTCTACGCAGACAACAAGAACTATGTCAAACCAAGCAACCTTCAGATTGGTGATTCTGTTCTCATCAAGGACACTTCCATTAAGAAGTCTACTCCTCCATTCAACCCAACACCCCTCACTGTTGTGTCAAAGAACGGTTTTATGATCTCTGCGTGCCGAGGAAACAAGATAATCACGCGAAACAGCAGTTTCTTCAAACGCTCCCCCAGACATCCAACTCCTTCAGAAACAAATGACGCTGAAGCTGATGCCGAAGCTGAAACTGAAGCTGTTACTCTTCCTCACACAGATGAACCAAACTCGCAACATGCACACAACAAGCAAAATCAAAACGCACAAAACACACATACTAACGTCGCACCAACTCCACGTCGTTCGCACAGGGAAAAACATTTACCTACCAAACTGCAAGATTTTGTTCTGACTTGAACGTTGAACTGACTGATGTTTTGTAAAATCATTTTATTTCTGGTGCCTGTGCAGACATTTTATTTTCAAGATTTTCCATCAAGTGCCTATTGTGTCGTTTTATTTCACATTGCTGGTTAGCATCATTTCTCGCCCAACGAATGGTTGTGTGATGCGCCCGCAGCGTGTTGGCATACATACATGTGCTTGTCACATCCCGCTTTCAGCCTTCACCGCCGGCTAGCCAAGCTGCTTGCAGCACCGGCGAAAAAGAGAGCAGCCTTGCGTAAGTCTCTCCCTGCCAGTAAGCCTCTCCACAACAAGTCCTATTCAAGCTTTAAAGCAACCCTCCACGAGGTGTTGGGTGGTAACTGGGGGCCTTATGTCCCCAGGCAGAATTGCAAGGGCGCGGAGGAGGTTTGGCCCCGAACATGCGGCAGTGCAGGCCCACCGGTGCGTGGACACGCCCTGGCGCCCATGAACCAAACCCCCAGGTATGGGTTACCTACAAAGACTCTACGTCCCAACGGCTGACCAGGCGGACGAGGAGAGTGTACTCCCAACGGCTGTGAAGGCGGAAGAGGACCCTTAGTCTCACATCCCAACGGTAAAACAGGCGGACGAGGAGCTCCCAACGGCTGTTTTAGCGGATGAAGATGCCCCATGTTTTTGCTGCTTTCACAAGCGCCGGGTTGGAAAGACTCGTCAGCCCTGATAGGCAGCTTTCCTAGGAGAAGGACACTCGGAAGTCAAACCCGGCCAGATGAGGGCCGATAACCGTGTGAGGAAACTTGTCTAGGACAAGGAAAAGTCCAAAATCACACCCACGAAGGCCTACCGAAGACGGAAGACACTGACCTTCAAGGTGAGGTGAGAACCGAGTGTCTACGCATCACCGACAAATATGGTTGTGTCTACATCAAAAAAAGCATCATTTCTCAGTATTTTTGGGTGACACGTAAATTCAGTTTTGTTTTGTTTTTCTTTAATGAGAAGGGAAGATAAGTACACTAATTTCTACTTTCATTATCATTTGTTAGTACTTTCAAAATTCATAAGGCTGAAGCATTACTTCATAAGATTTGGAGTGAGAACACTTTTCTTGTTGAATGTAAAGTTAAACATTTCTAGTCAGCATTACATTTCTACTTCTAGGCATCATTCTTTAATCTTCAGGGGAAGATATCATTTCTTATCATTTTGCTTGTCCAGTTATCCATTTTGTTATTTTGGATTTTACTTCTTAAAATTCAAGAAGGGGAGAGATGTAGTGTTTGAGAATCTGTTACCATCTAAGGGAAGCAACTGCTATAGATGTGTTAAGTAACTAACGAGAGTTAGTTCCCTTGTTACATACACTGATCATCTTCATGGCTGACAATAAACACAGCTTGCCCCCTCAAACCATCGTTTGTCGGCTTTATCGTATACATGCATGGTGAACGTGTATCCACCTTCATCACAGACATCATAGGTTACTTTTGCGACTCCTGTTCCTTGATTAGTGATTGAATGTGGGTTACTTTTGCGACTCCTGTTCCTTGATTATTGATTGAATGTGGGTTACTTTTGCGACTCCTGTTCCTTGATTATTGATTGAATGTGGGTTACTTTTGCGACTCCTGTTCCTTGATTAGTGATTGAATGTGGGTTACTTTTGCGACTCCTGTTCCTTGATTAGTGATTGAATGTGGGTTACTTTTGCGACTCCTGTTCCTTGATTAGTGATTGAATGTGGGTTACTTTTGCGACTCCTGTTCCTTGATTATTGATTGAATGTTGGTTACTTTTGCGACTCCTGTTCCTTGATTATTGATTGAATGTGGGTTACTTTTGCGACTCCTGTTCCTTGATTAGTGATTGAATGTGGGTTACTTTTGCGACTCCTGTTCCTTGATTAGTGATTGAATGTGGGTTACTTTTGCGACTCCTGTTCCTTGATTAGTGATTGAATGTGGGTTACTTTTGCGACTCCTGTTCCTTGATTAGTGATTGAATGTGGGTTACTTTTGCGACTCCTGTTCCTTGATTAGTGATTGAATGTGGGTTACTTTTGCTACTCCTGTTCCTTGATTAGTGATTGAATGTGGGTTACTTTTGCGACTCCTGTTCCTTGATTAGTGATTGAATGTGGGTTACTTTTGCGACTCCTGTTCCTTGATTAGTGATTGAATGTGGGTTACTTTTGCGACTCCTGTTCCTTGATTAGTGATTGAATGTGGGTTACTTTTGCGACTCCTGTTCCTTGATTAGTGATTGAATGTGGGTTACTTTTGCGACTCCTGTTCCTTGATTAGTGATTGAATGTGGGTTACTTTTACGACTCCTGTTCCTTGATTAGTGATTGAATGTGGGTTACTTTTGCGACTCCTGTTCCTTGATTATTGATTGAATGTGGGTTACTTTTGCGACTCCTGTTCCTTGATTAGTGATTGAATGTGGGTTACTTTTGCGACTCCTGTTCCTTGATTAGTGATTGAATGTGGGTTACTTTTGCGACTCCTGTTCCTTGATTAGTGATTGAATGTGGGTTACTTTTGCGACTCCTGTTCCTTGATTAGTGATTGAATGTGGGTTACTTTTGCGACTCCTGTTCCTTGATTAGTGATTGAATGTGGGTTACTTTTGCGACTCCTGTTCCTTGATTAGTGATTGAATGTGGGTTACTTTTGCGACTCCTGTTCCTTGATTAGTGATTGAATGTGGGTTACTTTTGCGATTCTGATCTCTCCATGACTTAATCTAGCTTCAAAAGTTACCGTTGTTTTGTTGGAGTCGCCATGTTTGCACCATGACCTCTCAATGATTTAAAATGAAGTCAAACTAAGACAGAGCGCTTTGACAGACAACACCTCACACACTCAAGTCAAAAGAAGTGTTTTAAATGTTTCTTTGGGATAATTCATTCGCTCAATTGGTGAGCACATACTCACAGAATGCGTACACACACAAGTTGTTGGTCAAACTCCGACCCCCTTTCTCCCTCCCCACATCCTACTCAAAGGTCTTTCAATTGTGAAAGCACAAGGTATGATGGGGATAGCCACAGGCCACTAGACTTGCACGCACTACTGACTTCTGACTGCCACACTTTCTCATGTTAGTCTGCGCCACTAATGAGGGACGCGTGCATCGTGTGCTGGACGAATTTTGACACTCACTGGTAAAAAGATTAAAGTCGTTATTGACCCTTTGGTGGTAGGTCGGTCGTCTGAAAAAGGAAGACGTCGCCATTCGGAGGTTAGTTAAAGTGTAAAAGGCATCTGTTCCTAGAAAATCAGTTGGCAAACGGAGGGTGTCGTTACGGGAGGTCCACTGTATAATGGTGTAATGCCTGAAGAATGTACAGTACACAATCATACAGTACACAATCATACAGTACACAATCACAAAAGCCACTATACAGTTAACTCATTCGAGGCGCGTCGGAACTGGAATTCCGACATCTGTGTTTAGCGTTGGCTGCGTGCCGGCACTTGAGTTCCGACGGATATCACGAATTTTTAACGGTGTAAACGGTCCTGCTGACCAAGGGAAACAACCCCTGCAATGAACTTCTATCTGTCTACAGTGGTACCATTCACTGTAAACAGTTCCTTCCCTTAAATTGTTGGGATTAATAAAAATTTTGTTGACGGTGTGCGACCCACGTGTTTTGACTTTTCCAAGATGGCGGATCGTTCTGCTGAGACGTAGTAACTTGAAAAGAGTGCTAGAACGTGTTATTCAGTACGGTTCTGATCTTGACCTCAGTGATGATGATAGTGGAGATGATATTTTAGATTCTGGTGACGATTTTGTGCCAATGGACGATCATTTGGGTGATGATTCGGGCAATGCAAGTGTCGATCATGACATTGTGTATGATGAACCCATGACGTAGAAAGTTTTTTTGTTTTGCTTCAAATTGGATATTTTGCGTGGATATGAAGACAACAAAAGGTATGTACTTTCAAATGTTTCATATATTTTCTAAAAGAGTAAGTTTCAAACTTTGCAAAAACATAAGGTATGTAAGGTTATCTTGTGTTGTTGATTTTTAATATTTTTTTCAAAATGGCTCTAAATCGCGCGTTGGCAGGGAACACAGGGGAAATTTAGCTGCGCCTCGAATGAGTTAATATTCCTGTCTGTTGTGGGGGGGGTATTTGGTCATCTTTGTAACTTCTTTTCTTATATTTCTTTACAAAGGTGAGTCGAACATGCTTCTTTTCCTTGCTTTATTTACAAGTAAACTGTTGAGATTCTCATGGCACACAAATATTTTGCCATATCTGCAGAAGTAAACTTCTTTTTTCCTTCATGGACTCACATGCACAAGACTGACGTTGTTGAATGTTTTGTGTTTGTTTTGCAGCACAATGTTCACACCAATTCCCGTGTTACCCGGGTACATGTGAATCTGGGACAACCAACTGCCAGTGCTCTGATGGCTTTACAACTCGTGACTCCAGAAATAGTCACCAATGTCTAAACTGTGTGTATTACACTATGTGTCATTAGTGTATGAGTGTGTGTATTAATGATCATTTTTAACCATGTTATCCTAACGTCTCAGAACTGTGAAGCAGTTTCTTTACACTTTCACTCTCACGTTTCATTAGTCCCCAAAAGGCATCTTATCAACTAATCAAGAACAAAATCAATGATTTAATTGTCTCTTGATGTATGTGAGTGCGTGTGTGTGATTGGGTGCATTTATGTGTGTTTGTGTGTGCCCTTAGATCCTATCAGCAAGAGATAATGCCTAGTTAGCAGTGTTGTGTGTGCGTATGTTTGCCCTTAGAAGATGTTAGAACAAGAGAATGTGTGCTGATAAGTGCAATGGTCACTGTCATGTGTGTTGCAGTGCAGGGGGCTCCACAGATCTTCCAGATGCAGGCCCGGCTGACGTATAAGGCCAATATGAACGGTGTGTTCATGGAGATGTACGAGCTGATGGCAGACTCCACCGACAGGACTGACATGGACTTCATCTGGACCAACCGCAAGTGTGTGAACCATCTTAACCCACAGTCAAACCTGGTGGTTTTTAAGGCAGGGGTGTTGGCCCTAGGTACCTTTCTGAGCGATGTGGTCAAAATTTGTCTTACCTCTATCATTGACCTGTCCAGCATGGGTGACCCATACAGCAGCACTCCGTCGCTGGCATAGCTCTCAGAGTTACTGCGGCATGCAAGCCATCACACAACCACAAGGAATGAACCATGTGATGGATTTTCTATTCAAAATGTCTGTAAACTTGCCTCCATTTTAAACCCCCTCCTTTTCATTTGTTTGAACACATGATTTTATAAGATCTTTAGAAGTGGTGTGTACAACTTGACCCCGACAATCGATGATGGAGTGTCCCTGTTGACACAAGGATCGATCGAAGTGAAGTGTGCAGTGCACATAAGAGAAGAATACCATTGGAGGCATTGTACATGTAGTACAGGTATGGCCAAATCGTTCGCCACCAGCCAGTCAAAACTCCGCTGTGCAAGTAGAAACCGTCTGGTAGCTCGCCCAGCTGGCCAGTGAAAATTCTGGCCAAATACAAAACTTTTGGTTGTACATGTACTATCGACTTTCAAAGCCATACTATCATATTCATGCAAGAACTTCTGTCTGCTGTCTCAGACGCGCTTCTAGCATTTCCTTTGCGCTCCGGCTGTTTTTACAGTTGCGACTTAATCCATAGCAAAGAATAACTTGAAAACTGATACAGAGAAAGGAGGAAAATAAACAGTACTAGAAAGAGAAAAGAGATTGATCATTCAAAGAACACTTGAGAGGGAATACTGATAGCCGGTTGGGGAGTGGCAGGAGTTGGATGGGGAGATGATCTGACAGTCATCATTGTTGCTGTTGATTTGTACCGGGCCAGCGACATTTCTGGCGGGCTAGTGACGCTGATGGGGTCTATGTCGACCAAAAGAGTGGGATTCCCTGTAGGTGGAGTTCCTGGAGGGGGATTCCCTGTATACAGGGAATACCACAGGATTTAGTTCCTGTAGCGTGTCGCTGATATCGCTGAAAGTCACGTGATGCTTGGCGACATCGGTAGAATTTGATGTTTTTCAATCTTTTTGACTCACATGCGAAGCAAAAGTGAGTCTATGTACTCACCCGAGTCGTCCGTCCGTCCGGAAAACTTTAACGTTGGATATTTCTTGGACACTATTCAGTCTATCAGTACCAAATTTGGCAAGATGGTGTATGATGACAAGGCCCCAAAAAACATACATAGCATCTTGACCTTGCTTCAAGGTCAAGGTCGCAGGGGCCATAAATGTTGCCTAAAAAACAGCTATTTTTCATATTTTTCCCATTTTCTCTGAAGTTTTTGAGATTCAATACCTCACCTATATATGATATATAGGGCAAAGTAAGCCCCATCTTTTGATACCAGTTTGGTTTACCTTGCTTCAAGGTCAAGGTCACAGGAGCTCTTCAAAGTTGGATTGTATACATATTTTGAAGTGACCTTGACCCTGAACTATGGAAGATAACTGTTTCAAACTTAAAAATTATGTGGGGCACATGTTATGCTTTCATCATGAGACACATTTGGTCACATATGATCAAGGTCAAGGTCACTTTGACCCTTATGAAATGTGACCAAAATAAGGTAGTGAACCACTAAAAGTGACCATATCTCATGGTAGAAAGAGCCAATAAGCACCATTGTACTTCCTATGTCTTGAATTAACAGCTTTGTGTTGCATGACCTTGGATGACCTTGACCTTGGGTCAAGGTCACATGTATTTTGGTAGGAAAAATGTGTAAAGCATGTGAGTCGTATGGGCTTTGCCCTTCTTGTTTTACATTAATCTTACAAATTCGAGTATGGTTTGCAAGTTTTATTGAAAAACTCCACCCTGTGGGATTCTCTGTATACAGGGAATCCCCCTCCAGGAACTCCACCTACAGGGAATCCCACTCTTTTGGTCGACATAGACCCCATCAGCGCTAGTGACTTTCTTGAAGTTAGGCCAGTTAATTTTTTTGAGATTTTACCATCCCTGCAGTACGTCCTACTGGTAAATTTGAAAAAAATATGACAGGGTCAAGTACATGGCATGAAGAAAATCAATACATCGTGACATTTTTTACTTGCAGTACTTTACACATACACAGACCTACAGACACATGGAACACACTCACACACACACTCACACACACACACTCTCTCTCTCTCTCTCTCTCTCTCTCTCTCTCTCTCTCTCTCTCTCTCTCTCTCTCTCTCTCTCTCTCTCTCTCGTAAATATGTTAATCCCTAGTTTTGGTGAGGGCTGGATGCAAACAAATTTGCAACAGTGCTTATTCTATAACCCTTAAAAGCCCCAAAGAGGACTTGGAGAGGACAGCACGTTTCGCCCTGCAGTCCGGACTGACGATCTAACAGCGAACGACAAGAAGAAAGAAGATAACCCTTAAAAGATAAATATCTAATCTTATCTTTCAGGTTATCATAAGCTCATACACTGCATATATGTATGTCACACGCTTTCCTTCTTTGCCACTACTAAAGCAAACGTGTGCAAGATTGTATGTTACACGCTTTGGAGCATGTGCAAGAACGGATTCAAACTCGAACTCGTCCCTCCAAAAGCCCCAAAATGCACACACGACTTTTATTTCTCCTGCTGTTATTGTTTCTTCTCTTTACAAATTCTTCAACGCTGAGAATACTGAAAACGGCATCCCAGACGACAGTACTGTTTCCATACGCGAATTTAGCTGCCCTTGGAAAGTGGCTCGCTCAGGAGACCTGTTAGCCTGAAACTAAAAGGACAGAGTTCTGAACATAGATGACAAAGACCCCGAAAAGAACAAACATTTCGCGGATGCAGACACAGAAAGACGTCATGAAGAATGCGATGCTTTAAAAGATACAGACTGTGACGATGACTGTGACGTCGTCATTCACATATACCGAGACGTCATTCATAGTTGTTCGGTCACTTCCGTCAAAAAGTAGATCTCTCCACAATGGCTGCTCCTGTGTTTAGGTTTGTCAAGCTTGTGTACACAAAACGTGTTTGTTTTCTCCTCTGTTGAAGCTGTGAGACATAAATGCTATTCCGACTTGGTCGTGTGACAGAATTTTCTTACACACTTGATTAGCTGATGTCTAACTCAGCCTCACGGCTTCGTTAGACAATCAACGTAATCTCGTGTGGAAGAAAACGTCTGTCACACTACCAAGTTTGAATAGCAGGTAATGTCACACTACTAAAGCAAACGTGTGCAAGATTGTATGTTACACGCTTTTAAGCATGGCAAGAACGGATTCAAACTCGAAATCATCCCTCCGAAAAGCCCCAAAATACACACACGACTTTTATTTCTCCTGCTGTTATCGTTTCTTCTCTTTACAAAAGCTTCAACGCTGAGAATACTAAAAACGGCATCCCAGACGACAGTACTGTTTCCATACGTAAATTTAGCTGCCCTTGGAAAGTGGCTCGCTCAGGAGACCTGTTAGTCTGAATCTAGGACAGAGTTCTGAACATAGATGACAAAGATCCCGAAAAGAACAAACATTTCGCGCATGCAGACACAGAAAGACGTCATGAAGAATGCGATGCTTCAAAAGATACAGACTGTGATGATGACTGTGACGTCGTTCACATATACCGAGACGTCATTAATTCATAGCTGTTCGGTCACTTCCGTCAAAAAGTAGATCTCTCCACAATGGCTGCTCCTGTGTTTAGGTTTGTCAAGCTTGAGTACGCAAAACGTGTTTGTTCTCTCCTCTGTTGAAGCTGTGAGACATAAATGCTATTCCGACTTGGTTGTGTGACAGAGTTTTCTTACACACTCGATTAGCTGATGTCTAACTCAGCCTCACGGCTTCATTAGACAATCAACGTAATCTCGTGTGGAAGAAAACGTCTGTCACACGATCAAGTCTGAATAGCAGGTACATGTAATGTGCCTTCGCTAGAAAAATGTGTGCGAGTTGTGCAATCTGCTGGTTGGCTCACGAAGTGTAGCCTATGCGATCGTAACTTTGTCTGTCTGTGCGTTTGTGCGTGTGTGTGTGTGTGTGTGTGTGTATGTCTGTGGTAGAAACTTTAACATTTCCGAGTCTATGTGTGAGTGGTTATCCAAGACTATGGATAAAGCTCGCATAAGATTACGTCACGGTCAAAAGTGTTTGACGTCAATTAATGCATCATGACGGCATGCCTCCCTGTAGTCTTTCTCTCTCGCGTGGTGTGTGTGGTCTCGGTCATTGTTATTTTGAGCGGGCCGAGACTATTTGGCAGTCGTGTCCCTGTAAGTAGGCTACATGCAGACAGACAGATCTAGATCTAGTGTCTCTCTTTCTTGCACAGTGTCACCTAAGCTTACTGTGTGTGTGGGTGTGTATGTGTGACGGAGTGATTGAGTTTGTGTTACTGCATGTTTGTCTATTTCTTACGTGAGCCTTGAAGGCTTCGCCTCTTGTTTTCTATAAGCTGTGTAAAGGAGCACTATGAACTGGTGTGAGAAACTTGCAGGAAGATCAACCAGCTGGAGGTGATGGCTGCCAGTCAGTTCAGCGTCAGCAACATTCCCCCACCCCCTGACTACATCTCAAGCTCTCGTTTCGGCATCGTGTCGGGATCCATTCAAATGCTGCACACCAAAGTCGCTCTGTCCAAACAGAAACGACGATGTGAGTACGAACTGCGTTTGATATACAGTGGAACTCTCCATCTACAGATCCTCAATCTAGTTTTGAAAAAAAGAACCCCAAAAGCAGAGACATCAAAGTAAAAAGCTCAGAGCATGTAAGAATGGACAGGTCCTGGATCTATTGGTTACTCTAAAATTCTACGGGCACGGTGTATATGGGTCATTCTATAAAGCTGTGTACCAAAAGTGTGACATGCATAGTGAAAATTGAAAATGTCTGATCAGGTTGTTTTTATGGTTTATGTGAGAGATATTGACATAAGCCATATGTTGTCATGGTAAAGAAAAGATAAGTTTATGCTTTTTGGATACGAGGGATGATCGGAAAGTTGTGTAACATCACACATGTTTAACATAATATGGGATCCAAACACATAACATAGATAACAAAAACCCTTGTATATAGTAAACTGCTTTATTTCCTTCAAATTCAGCAGTCTGGGGAAAAAAACAAGAAGTAGTTATTGGAAACAAAAACGTATTTTCGTTGGTGTGTCAACATATCTTAATGTTTGTGCGAACCAACAAACAAAACCACTCGTGTGAATCAATAACAAAACATTGAGTCAACCTGTAGCTAAAAGATCAACACTGAATGCCTGGAATCAGTTTATCACAGAGACAAGTAAGGCTAGGTTAGCCAAAACCCGAAGGTTAAGAAGGACAGCGCTTGTCTCCACGAACACTGATTTGCTTAATTTTATGCTCATTTTTAAAGCAAACATAACATATCTATTTCTGGATTCGCGAGCTGATAAAAATGCAAAGCAATCATGTTTGAATCTGTCATTACAATTTTGAGAATTTTAATGAACAAATTATCAATCAATTTTTCAACTTCTAAACTGCAAAGCAATCCCTAGTCTGGACAGCCTCAGAACTTGTTTGACCAACATTTCTATCAATTCAGTGTTAAAATGAGGTCGCCACATTGTTTCCTCAAATTTGTTTTAAGCCGATTTGATGTCATAAAAGCTAGATTTGTTCATATGGATTATATCTAACAAGAAAACTGTCTCAAATAGCCCCAAGAGCTATTCAGTTCCGGTAGGGGGGTTGTAATTATGAGACCACACACCAGAAATACCTTAAAATAAAAGTTTGAGCACCCCCCGCGGGTTAGGGGGAAGAATTTACCCGATGCTCCCCAGCATGTCGTAAGAGGCGACTAACGGATTCTGTTTCTCCTTTTACCCTTGTTAAGTGTTTCTTGTATAGAATATAGTCAATGTTTGTAAAGATTTTAGTCAAGCAGTATGTAAGAAATGTTAATTCCTTTGTACTGGAAACTTGCATTCTCCCAGTAAGGTAATATATTGTACTACGTTGCAAGCCCCTGGAGCAATTTTTTTATTAGTGCTTTTGTGAACAAGAAACAATTAACAAGTGGCTCTATCCCATCTCCCCCCCCCCCCCCCCCCCCCCCCCCCCCTTCCCCGTCGCGATATAACCTTCGTGGTTGAAAATGACGTTAAACACCAAATAAAGAAAGAAAGAAAGAAAAGTTTGAGCGCTGCGAGTTACTCAAATTGAAAACGGCTGAGTTTTGAGTGGGCATCCCAGACAAATTCTCATTGCGACATTCTTTGTGCGAGTCATAATTTTCGTCCTACCTTTCAACCCTGAGTATTGAATGCGCTATTCCTAGAGATACAGATTTGAAATTGAGCCGAGAGCTGAAGAGTTCGTTTTGGGAGTTGAAAAGATGACAACGCACACAAGGAAGGTTTTAGAATCATTGTTTGAGCGTTCTATTTTTCAAATCTGAATCAGAATGCTGTGTTTGATAGTCATTGCAGACAATGATATTCTCCAACGGATATTTTGTTTGTTTCTATTATGCAAAGCGTTTTCGCCCTGTATGGCACGGAATTTGCACGAGTAATTAAGCTAGACTGCATGTTTGACTTCCTCAATCCAACAGTCTTGATCTGCTTTGAAGAATGGGTAGCCAACAAGATGCCAATTCACCCTATTTTTGTGACCTTATTTTCTTGTCATAATGCATCGAAAAAGTGAATGTACTTGTGAGAGGGTGGAGTGGAAGGGTGCACAGATCAGCATGCGTCAACAGGAAGATTAGAGGGGCTTGCTTGTGTCTGTGTAGAAATGCCTGGGATATGGAGCTAGGCATGTCTTTGAACAACAGCTGTCATACCTATGCAGATACACAGGTATAACAACCATTCACACCTGTGCACAGGAAGTTCTGTATTTGTAGTTCTCAGGTGCATTGTGTGGTAACCAGCATGATGGGAAATGATGGTGTTTTCATTCAGAGCTTGTTACTTGTTCTTCAATCTTCATTACTTTGTTCATCTTGTTTATTTTAATGTTGTTCATCTTGTTTATTTTAATGTTGTTCATCTTGTTTATTTGAATGTTCCAGTTGTGCGATCCACAGATCCTTATGTCAGCCTAGACAAAAATTTCAATTGCTCTGAGTCAGTGTCTCCAGAAAACCCTGAGACCTCTGTGTTCAACTGCACCATTACTCAACGCTTCGACCGCTCGCTGGAGAACGGAGACAAGTAAGTTCTCCACTCTCTTTTCAACATACCTTCCGCCCCATGTAAACGTTTATGTAAACCTCCACGGACCTGTCAGGGCTTTTTACATCGGCTAAACCTCCACGGACCTGTCAGGGCTTTTTACATCGGCTAAACCTCCACGGACCTGTCAGGGCTTTTTACATCGGCTAAACCTCCACGGACCTGTCAGGGCTTTTTACATCGGCTAAGAGCATCCTTCTACCTAGACACCAGTACCGTATTTTGGGGACAAGGCGCTTTTTGTAAAAAGGCGCAACCCCCATTTTTAAGATTTAAATGAAAGAAATCCACACAATAGGCGCTTCCAATGTATTAGACGCAAGTCAAAGGAAATATACGTAATGGAAACATTTTGTCTCTGGAATGTGCAGTGAGATCAAAAGCTAGTACTGGTTGGCCTTGTGACCTGGGGTTAATGACAGGTTTTTTTTAGCTGAGACCAGCTGCTAGCCCTAGTTTACACACTGACCTTCTGACCCCTGTCAAGACCGAGTTTTCAGCTATGAGACCAACACCTTTGATGTCTGAGAGGAAACTGCATCAGAAACACGCATGTCACTACAAAGCAAGTGTTTTTTGTTGTTGTGTATGGTGATATGGGTACATGTGTACTCTTCTTTAGCGATACGGGTCAACAGGGCGCAGTGGTCAAAGTTGAGAAAAAATGTTGTGCCTTATATATATATAGTCCTAAAAGTCCGGCAATCCGCAGCCTGGCTGTGTACGCTGCAGAGTGGGACTGCTTTTTGCTGCACTGATTTCACAAATTGACACTGCTAAATGTCAGTTCTGAAATAAAATTCAGCATTTCCATTCTGCGCAGAAATCAGCCAAGATGCAGATTTTTTTGTTCCGTGTCAAAGTGGATTGAATCTCATATCTTGTAAAAGCTTGGATGGATCTGCAATGATTTACATGATGGTTTACACAGGAAGGAAGGTAACTTTCAATTTGGTTTCAGAGATTTTTGCTCTTCTTCAGTGGAAGCCCTGACACATAGATGTCTTTTTGTGGCCTGGTCTTTTTGTGGCCTGGTCTTTTTGTGGCCTGGTCTTTTTGTGGCGTTTTTTTGTGGCCTGGTCTTTTTGTGGCCTGGTCTTTTCTTTCTCCAGTGGTTTCCTTGCAGCATTTGAATAGAGTGATGTGCTGAATGTTGTTGCGTACAGTTTGACCATCAAGTTCAGCACAGAGAGTGGAGGATACCGCACGCTGCGCAACACCAACGCAGGAGGAGGGATCATTGCAACGCAGAGTTTTAGCGGTCAGATGAAAGAGGTGGACGTGCAGTTCCGTTTTGACCTAGACCTTCCCTTTCACTGCCAGGAGTCTGCTTCCTGTGGCAACAATGAGGTGCTCCTGGACGTGCAGGACGTCACTAAGGTAATGCACACATCTGGCTTACACTAGTGTCTGCACATTTCTACTGTTTGATTCACCTTTTTTCTTGTAGTTTTTATTTGCTGTCTGTGTTTATGGCTAAGTATTTTTGTGGGTTATGTTTTGTATTATTTTCATTTCCTTGTGTTTATCAACATTGCTCAGTACCATACAATTCTGTCGTCTTATTCATCTACTATGATTTGCAGCTCTTTTCGCCCAGTGTTCGCTCTCCGACTGTTTCTTGATTGTCCTTATTTGTACTTCTTTATTAGCATGAATCTGGGAGGTATACTTCACATAAGATTCCCAAAAATTGATTCTACCACGGCTACCAATTTCTTCTGCTCTTAAGGTTGGAGAAGAACAACTGGTGGCTTGTGTTGTGCTGTACATTGAGGTGTGTACCGAGTGCTTCTTCAGCCTTTGTTGTGCAGTGATGTTCTCAGGCCTCAATCGGTCTACGGTCACTGACACATACTTTTTTGATCTGACGCATTGGTCTGACCTTTGACTGGTCAACTGTCCAGAAGTTATACATGTACGATGTCTTCTGGTCAACAGACAAAGCAAGCAGAGTTGGACACATCAGTGTTGTTCCCAGGCCTTGGTCTTCGCTCATTGACCCATACTATTTTTGATCTGACGCATTAGTCTGACCCCTGGCCGGTCTACCATCGGATAGTTTTGACCTGCATAAGGTCTTCGGACCATCAATTTTCCTCGCAAGCGGAGAAAACCAGGCCATTTGGACCTATACATAGTTGAATGCAGGTCAAAGTGCGGTATAATCCTCTAGAGTGTGGGAACAGCACTGACTGGGTGCTATATGTTTCAGGATGCACTGCAGATGAGATGGAGTGGCTGGCAGGACCAGCTGTCGGGCATGCACCGCTACGCCCTAGAGGTCTTCGTGCTCAACATGACGCGGCCCAATCAGCTGGGCATTCTCAAGCCTCTCCAGCCCCTCTTCATCACAGAGGTGAGGCACACACGGGGGGAGAAACCATCTGGAGTAGAGAGGGTGTGAAAGATGGAGGGAGACAAATGAAAGAAAGAGACTGCTGTGCTTGTAGACTTTCCACTTTGAGCTTTGCATCATCTTTCCACAGGTTGTATGTGTATGAATGCATGAACTGAATTTTGATCTTGACATGACCTTAATACGAATTTGACATTTGCAGGTATATGAGACGAACGGGCCCCTGTCTCAGATCTACCAGCCCCCGTCGCCGGGTATGTACGCGGTGATCCTGGAGGCGGGCGACCTTGCAAACAACACCAAGTATGTGCGGCGCCTGGTGCTCTATGACCCTGTGTCCGGTGTCGACACCGACCCTGCTCACCACTTACGCTTCACAACCGCCAGCCCCATGGACAACTACGCCTTTCAGGTGATCACACGTTGCATACATCTCAGTGTGTTGCCATATCATGGTAGCTGGTGCATTTCTTACCTGTACACCCCATGGCTGATCACACGTTGCACATATCACTGTGTGTTTTGTTATCATGGTAGCTGGTGCATTTCTTACCTGTACGCCCCATGGCTGATCACACGTTGCACATATCACTGTGTGTTTTGTTATCATGGTAGCTGGTGCATTTCTTACCTGTACACCCCATGGCTGATCACACGTTGCACATATCACTGTGTGTTTTGTTATCATGGTAGCTGGTGCATTTCTTACCTGTACACCCCATGGCTGATCACACGTTGCACATATCACGGTGTGTTTTGTTATCATGGTAGCTGGTGCATTTCTTACCTGTACGCCCCATGGCTGATCACACGTTGCACATATCACTGTGTGTTTTGTTATCATGGTAGCTGGTGCCTTTCTTACCTGTACGCCCCATGGCTGACCCCACCTTTCAGGTGATCATACGTTGCACTAATATCTCAGTGTGTTGCATTATGGTAGCTGGTGCATTTCTTACCTGTATGCCCCATGGCTGACCCATTAACCTTTCAGGTGATCAAACGTTGCACATATCTCATGGTGTGGCATTATCATGGAAGATGATGCATTTCTTACCTGTATGCCCCATGCCTGACCCAACCTTTCAGGTGATCACACGTTGCAAATATCTCATGGTTTAGCGTTATCTTGGGAGATGATGCATTTCTTACCTGTATGCCCCATGCCTGACCCAACCTTTCAGGTGATCACACGTTGCAAATATCTCATGGTTTGGCGTTATCTTGGGGGATGATGCATTTCTTGCCTGTATGCCTCTTTTGGCTGACCCAACCTTCCAGGTGATCACACGTTGCAAATATCTCATGGTTTGGCGTTATCTTGGGGGATGATGCATTTCTTACCTGTATGCCCCATGCCTGACCCAACCTTTCAGGTGATCACACGTTGCAAATATCTCATGGTTTGGCGTTATCTTGGGGGATGATGCATTTCTTACCTGTATGCCTCTTTTGGCTGACCCCACCTTCCAGGTGATCAAATGCAGACATCTGAACATGTGTAATGTGTAGGATGGGATCATCGTAGCTGCTGCATTGCTCATTGGCAGGGCACACCTTCCAGGTGATACAATTTTGTAGACATCTGAATATGTTTTGTGATATGTATGTGATCATGGTAGCTGCTGATATTAACAGCTATTGTGTTTTCAGCGTACCAATAGGGTCCGATATTTAGATGAGACAAGTATAATGCCGATGAGTCGAAGACGAGTCGCATTATACTTGTTCGAGTCTAAATATCGGACCCTATTGCTACGCTGAAAACACAATAGCGTTTATATAGCTATTCTTACATTATATTCTGTGTTAAAATCATGTTTTTGTCAGCAACAACTACCAGAATGGTCCATTTCGTTGATTGCAGACGACGGTTATAGTGCGCATATCCCTTTGCGCATGAAGCCACGAAAATCACCGAACATTGAAAAACCCTTGGACATGTATTACGGAGATGACTCGAGATAACCGGATGTTTAGCATTACGTCAATATGCTAGGAATCATATGACGTCATGACGTATCATGCTTGCTTACGTATATTCTATAGTCTGACTTCTGTTGGGGATTTGCGTGATGAAGACTGCGGTAAATCTGTAGATGATAAGAGAACAAGGATTGTGTCAGAAGAAACGACTAAATGTTTCAGACCGGTAATTACTTCATTTCAACATTGCACTATACAATGGACGTTCTATGTGACAGGAGAGTTTGCTGATTTTGTGTTAAACATAGGAAAGATCATCTGCTAGAATCAGAGATAGGTCGCTTCAGATTGCAGCTTCTTGAACTTTGCAAGGTTTGTTGCCTGTTAAAGAACTGGATTTTACACGTAATGTATGTCATGTACAGTGAGCAACAAAAAACACACACACAAAGCAAATGGCATCGTCTGTCGACTAGTCACAGCAACAAACCTGGCGAGGTATGCGTGTACTTTATACACGTGGAAGAAACCGGAACCATGCGTCTTTGTTATTGCCGATATCGTTTGCATATTGGAAAAAAAATTACCAACTTCTGTAGCGTTATCCTTTGATGATCGCAATAGGGATGTGTGAGACCATCCAATCACAGCCCCCGAATTCCCCCACGTGTCCATCAGAATAACTGTATATCCTGATGTAGATCTTTGTAAACAAAAACAAATTAAATTACATATCTTATCCCAACTCACATACAGCAATTTACTTCAGTTTAGTGCTAGGACGCTGAATAGCATCGCCTTGGTAACAAGGGGAGGTCACCCTAAAAAAGAGCTACCTTGACCCCTTAACAGGACAAAGTCACACGTGACTTCCTGACCTTGCCGCCATCTTTGAATCATTCCATCTTCAGCGGTCCGTGTCTACAGACGTGTTTTGATTTTGCTCCGGCTTTCAGCCGGTTTGTCTGACTTCTGCCTTTGTCAGACCCTGCCTTGGTACTTGCACACGGTCCCTCTGCTCCTACTGTGTGTTTGGGTGAGCTTTTTTGTCGTTTGTTATCGTTTTGTGACTTAGGTTTGGTCGAATACTTACCTTTGTTTACATTTTTTCCGTTCGCCATGTCGGATAAGGAAAGAATAAAAATGCTAAGTCGGTGGCCGAGCCTTCTCCCACAAAGAAGCCTTCTCGTAAGTCGTAGAGTTCGGCATGTTAAGCTTTGATTAAAGTCACAGATCCTTGACTAAATCCTCGTTTGATGTGCGATAGACTTACCTAATTCTCCGGCTATGCCTAGTTTGCCTTCAGCTGCTTCACCGGTCTTGTCCGGTTCAGGCCCTGTTAGCGAGAAGCAGGATGTTTATGCTATTTTGCACTCCTTGAGTGCTTAGATATCCTCTCTTTCAGCCGAGTTTTCGTCTACCAAGGCTGAGATGTGTCTTTGCCTTCCGGTGTGGGAGGTGTGCGTTCCCTTGCCAGGGTGTGTTTTCCGCCTTCCTCCACTTTTACGTCCGCCGACGTTCACGCCTCGTTTGAGGGCAGCCGTGGTGTTTCCCTGCTGCGTTCCCAGGCCTCTTGGACTGACGACGATCAAGGTATTTATACTTCGCCAGTAACCGGGTTCTCCGGCCAAAACGAAGTGCGTGTTTGGAGAGAGTAGCCACACCGGTTCGTGTGCGCGAAAGCTTAGGCCCTAGGTCTACGTCGTTCCGATTGAGTGAACGTCTAGATCGAGGGAAAAGCCCAGACACGCGTTCGGTCTCTGACCGAACAGGGGAAGTGCGTCCTCCTACACTCCCTAGAGGAACAGTGGGTGCGGCAGCACAGCTTTCACAGCTTTCCCCGCTTCCGCCTTTCAGGCAGGAAGCAGTCCCTAGGGACGTACCGCTTGGGTATAAAATCCCTCGTGGGCGTCTCTTCCGGGCGACACTTCGTCGGACTATGGTAGTCACGGCGGAAGTGTCTTGCCTGACTTCACGGAAGTGAGGGACTACGAGTCGGATTTTGGCACTTCCGTCCAGGGTGACGAAGATGTCAACTTCCGCATACCGACTAAGCTTCCGCAAGCTCTGGCTTTAGCGGAGGAAGTGGCTTCACGGTATTTTGAGGAGGGGGTGACATTCCCCGCTTCCGCCCTCTGGGCAGGAAAGCAGTCCCTAGGGACACACTGCTTGGGTATCGCATCCCTCGTGTGTCGTCTCTTCTGGGTGACGCTTCGCCTGACTATTGTAGTCAGGGCGGAAGTTCGTTGCCTTGTTGCACGGATGTGCGGGATTATGAGTCGGATTTTGGTGCTTCTGTTCAGGTTGACAAAGATGCCAACTTCCGTGTACTGGTTGAACTTCCGCTAGCACTGGCTTTGGCGGCGGAAGTTACTTCAAGGTAGTTCGAGGAGGGTGCGGCAACACTTGTAGGCTTGTTGCCCAACCTCCTTCCGCTTTGGGGGATTCCCGTTCTGCGAAGGACTGGAAACAGCAGTTCCGTTTTCGGAAATTCCCGTTTTCGGAAATTCCCGTTGGTAGCGTTTGAGCTGTCTATGCTACTGACTACTGGGCAGTATGGCGGTGCGTTTCACGCTGTACCGTGGTTAACAGCACAAGGTCTGGCTCCTGATTCAGCGCAGCCTTACCGTGCTTCTTTGTTTTTAGCCTCAGCTTTGCCTGCTGGTTTGGCTAAGAGGTTTACACTGCTGCATAATTCAGTCAATTTGATTGGCTCGTTTGCCTTGCCTCGTTCCACTTTTCCGGAACTTGCAGTCCTTAGGCAAGATGATACAGCAGAGACAGAGTAGTCCCGTTTTCGGAGAATTCTCTTTTGTCTTTGGAGTAACTGGCTTACGCTTGCTTGAGTTATCGTCTCTCTCTGAGACTTTGCAGAGATCTCTGTCGAGATTGATCGCGTCGTCATTAGACCCATTCAGGTTTCGTGACGATGCGGTAGAGAAAGTTGTCACTATTCTGGTAGGGAAGACGGCTACAGTAGAACAGTATGTTATACTGAGTCCTCTTTCTTGTCTCTGGGGGAATAAGCACATGATCTTTTCAAGTTATCCTCTGTTTAGGAAACTTTGCAAGATTTTTTTATAGAGCTCTATCTTCTCTGCTCTTGTTAACTTCGAGTTTCGTCGTGACGCACGGGAGAAGGATGTCATGTCGCTTCTAGCTGCTTTGGCTAAAGTCTTTTGAACAGCGGAGCCTCCCAGCGCTTTTCTTGGCACATTGCTTGGCTCAGGTTGCAAACAAGAGGCGGATCTACTCCGCTCTTTGCTTTTTGTGGTTCATCTTCTGGGAGAAGCTGTGATCTGCGTCGGCTGGCCACATTTGGCCTTTATTTAGGCAAGATACGGAGCTAAGCAAACACACATTGGGTTAAACCCTCTGCCTTAGGCAGCTTCGCGGTATGTACGCCCATCTTTGGTGCGGCATACCTCTTATTTTTCACCTTCTAGGGTGAAGTTGCTAAGGCCTCAATTTTTGTTTTTTGCCTCTGTGGTGAAAAACAAGGCAAGCTGTTAAAACTTTCTCAGCTTTTACGGCTTACGGAATTGCGCTTTCTCATCAGGGTCATAAGCTTTGGTTTCTGACAAGTCGCCAGAACATGTCAAAATTATGGGCTCACATTCTGACTAAATTTTTAGGCTCACTGAGCCATTGCTCGTAACCTCTCAGTCGGAACTTTTCCGGCTAAGCCTACCTCTTGAGGCAGTGGCTTCTGTCAGCGACTTTCGCTGCGCAGCACAAAGGACTCGCAGGAATTCCTTAGTTTCAGCTTTTCTTTCTAAGAGGTTACGGAAAGAACTAAACACCATCATGTGGCTAAGCCTAGGTTTGGCACAGACGTTTTTAGCATTGGGGTTGTTTTTCTTCCACACGCAAAGACATACACCGTCGATTGGTGGGTACGCCCTTCACAGAGAAGGGTGGACAGGTTGCAAAGTCTGTTTCGTACTCTGTCCTTGATAAAGAGAGCGGCTGTACGTGTTCTGACCTCTCTTCTTGGCCAAATGGAATCGATGGCCACTCTTGTGCCCTTAGGCAGAGTCCACAAGCGGCCATTTCAGGCTGCCCTGAGTTCGCTGTGGAAGCCTTCTCTTCAGGGCTGGGAGACAGTAGTCTCTCTTGAAAGCTGGTGTCGGCACACAACGAGGCAGTGGCTGCTCCCTGGGATTTCACAGGGAGTGCCAATCTCGTTTGCCCCCCCCGGACGAGTTTCTGTTCACAGACGCGTCTATGGAGGGCTGGGGTGCCCATCTTTCTGTTCACACTGCGTCAGGTCTGTGGAACGAGACGCAGAGTGGGGGGCACATTAATGCCCTAGAGTTAGAGGCTGTTTTCCTGGGACTCCAATCGTTTCTGTCTATGGTCAGGAATGAATAAATTGGGGTTCGCACAGACAACACGACCATGGCGGCCTATTTCAACAAACAGGGAGGCACTTTGTCTCTCGCTCTTTCTGTCAGGTCAGGTCAGATTCTTGCCTGGGGCAGCCAGCACCTTATTCTGTTGTCAGCGAAGTACGTCCCAGGCATACTCAACGTTCTTGCGGACTACTTCAGTCGCCCGTAGTGTACGATGCACACGGAGTAGACTCTGACTCATCAGGTCCTACAACGTCTGGGTGGCATTTCAGCAAGCCTACAGTCGATCTGTTTGTGACAAGATTCTCCTGCAGGCTTCAGGTCTTTATCTCCCCCTTTCCAGACCCAGAGGGGAGGGAAACAGACGCCCTCGAAGTAAACTGGTCGCGTCTGAGCCTATGCTTTCCCCCCGTTTCATCTCTTGGGAAAGGTTCTCAGGAAGGCGGAGCGGGGACAGCCTTGCTTGGTGTTGGTGGCCCCTTGGTGGCCCAGCCAACATTGGTTCCCCGTCCTCCTTCGCCTCGCAGACGGCCCTCCATTCTTTCTAGGTCGCTGCGCCGTTCTGGCTCCTCAGACGCTACTTTAGGCTTTGTCCAAAAGGCCCACAGGGAAGCGACCAGCACTGTTTATGCGTCACACTGGTCAGCTTGGACAAAGTGGTGCTCGGAGAATGGAGTTACTGCTACTTCACCTCGCTCTATGCATGTAGCAAATCATCTCTCGTGTTTGGCTGCTCAGGGCTTGGCTCCTTCTTTTTTGAGAGTCAGGCGCTCAGCCATTTCTTCTACTCTGAAGCAATTAGGGCATAGCATTAACCTGGGCGGTGTAATTGCTAGTGTTCTTAAGGGGGCAGCGATTGGTTTTACGAAGGCTAAGTCCCCTCTTCCCGCGTGGGACTTATTTTTTGGTACTCAAGTTTCTAGCCTCTTCGGATTTCGAACCTTTAGCTTCAGCGAGCTTAGCTAACTTGACTCGTAAAGCCTTGTTCCTCGTTTTGTTAGCCTCTGCCCGTGGAGGCGGTGAGGTGCACGCTCTTTCAGGCCTGGCTAAGGATATTTCTTTTGAGAGCTATGGCTCTTTTGTTTTAAGATTTCGGCCGGAGTTCCTTGCCAAAACCAAAAACAAGGTCTGTCCTCCTCTGTTATTCGCATTCCTCCTTTAAGTAGGATTCTTGCGTCTGGTGACCCTGATATGGTCAATTGTCCTGTTCGTACTCTTACCAGCTACTTATCCCGTACCACGCCCATTAGGTCTAGGGACCAAAAACTGCTCTTCATCTCAGTTGACACTGAAAGGAGCAAGGACTTGTCGCGGGTCACTTTGGTAAGATGGGTCTCTACGCTTATTAAACAAGCGTATGCGTGGTGGCACAGACAAGTTGGGATTGGGCATTCTGTCCTTCCTATGAAGTTGTCAAGAACTCATGAAGCCAGAGCCTGGGCTACTTCTCTGGCAGTCCTCCGCTCAGGCGTGCTGGCAGAGGTCTTAGACGCTGCCTACTGGAAATCGCAGGGCGTTTTCATCAACTTTTACCTGCGAGATGTGGCCAGCACTCGTCATGGTGGCAGTAGCTCCCTACCAGCCATTGTCGCTGCTGGACAAGTGGAATTTTGTTTTCCCACCTCCTTCATTAGCATTCTGCTGTATGTGAGTTGGGATAAGATATGTAATTTAATTGAAAATTTTTATCTAAATTTTAATTTGATTATATACTTACCCAACTCACATAGTGGATACCCGCCCTCCTGCCCCGCTTTTGGGGTTTTATGGGGGTTTTTCCTAAAAAAGAGGGAAATTTTTCTATGTTCGCTTTCGATTGAATGATTCAAAGATGGCGGCAAGGTCAGGAAGTCACGTGTGACTTTGTCCTGTTAAGGGGTCAAGGTAGCTCTTTTTTAGGGTGACCTCCCCTTGTTACCAAGGCGATGCTATTCAGCGTCCTAGCACTAAACTGAAGTAAATTGCTGTATGTGAGTTGGGTAAGTATATAATCAAATTAAAATTTAGATAAAAATTTTCAAATTAAGCAGGCAGAACATCTCATTTGTTGGGGAGGGGCGGGGATGTAGCTCAGTCGGTAGCGCACTGGATTTGTATCCAGTTGGCCGCTGTCAGCGTGAGTTCGTCCCCACGTTCGGCGAGAGATTCATTTCTCAGAGTCAACTTTGTGTGCAGACTCTCCTCGGTGTCCGAACACCCCCGTGTGTACACGCAAGCACAAGACCAAGTGCGCACGAAAAAGATCCTGTAATCCATGTCAGAGTTCGATGGGTTATAGAAACACGAAAATACCCAGCATGCTTCTTCCGAAAACGGCGTATGGCTGCCTAAATGGCGGGGTAAAAAACGGTCAGACACGTAAAATTCCACTCGTGCAAAAAACACGAGTGTACGTGGGAGTTTCAGCCCACGAACGCAGAAGAAGAAGAAGAATTTGTTGGGGTTAGGGGTAAAGAGAAAGGGAGGGGGTAAAAGGCAGTAAACTTCCGGCAAATGTGTGCCCTTGTCTCATCTAGCCCTATCAAAGAAGATGACACCTACTTGACACTTCCTTACCACCAGGAGATGCAGAGTCAGTCAGGCACTACACAACGTAACACCACCTGCTTGACACTTCCTTACCACCAGGAGATGCAGAGTCAGTCAGGCACTACACAACGTAACACCACCAGGAGATGCAGAGTCAGTCAGGCACTACACAACGTAACACCACCTGCTGACTGCTCACACATGTGGAGCGTCCACTTGAAAGAGATTAAGGAGCTTGCTTCAGTTAAATGGACAGTCTGTCAATTGTCTTTATTAACTCAATGCACATGTTCTTGGATGGGTGGGCACAGGTTACACAAAACACAGATCGATCCGCAACATTAAAGGCACAGTGCAGCTCACAGCCTTCGTTTTGCGTTTTTGTTACAGCTGAGTGCATTTACAGTTAAAAAAATCCTTCTATGGTAGTAAAACAAACCCAAAACTACCGAACGACGACATCTGTGAAGCTCGACAGTTTCTTGTTCACGCGAGTTCATAAATTAACCTAGTTATTACGTGGTGTTTGGTCGGAGTTCGATTCAACTGAGTGATTCCGGCCTCCATTTTGTTTTACACAAACTCATGATGACGTCTGACATAGTTTGCTAGTGACTGTCTTTTTGTGCATGATGTGGTGATCTACCTGATCTAAATTTAGATCCAAAAATAGGTCAAGACTAGCCGGGTCCGAGTACGAAATTAATTCGTAAAAAAATTGCAGTTCTTGACTCTTTGGGTGCAAGTCAATGAAACTTGGTAGTTCTTCTAACGGATAGCTGCCTGAGGTATGACTAAAAGCCCCAGGGGCTCCGCCGTGCACCTGGATTTGACAAGTTCAGTACCTTTAACCTCAAAGACTAAACTGGAAAATGCCCATGATAAGCCTGCTTTACTCTAACTTATCAAACTTATTTGTGGCAGCTCACCCTGTCCCATCATAGTGTATGTTGATCAGGCATTTAGTTATTCTCTCTGTTCAAAGATTTTCTTTCATTCTACTCTGGTCATTGTGCTTCCCGCCATCTGAAGCAGCATACACAGACAGGGACCATCTGTCATTATTATTTGTCCGTTGGGTATCTCTTGTTTGTCCACTTTAAAGACCAATGGGTCAAAGTTCTGGTCAATGTTTGTTTTGTCCACAACTAAACATTCCACACACTTACTTTTCTTGTTGTTGTTGTTTTTATGTTAGTTCTTGTGTGTATTGTGCAGAACAATACCAGTGCACCTGTTGTGACCTGGGAGGGATTTTTTGTGAACCGCTTACACGAGGAGAACGCCCTGCTGGGATCAGTGGACCCCTACCCCTCTCAGCTTGAAGACTCCAGGAAGAGAATTCCTCCACAGCTAGATGACGACGAGGGGGAAAGGACGGTCAAAGCCATACCGAATGAGCGAGGAATAGGTTGGGTTTTTATTTACCTGCTGTTTCTTCTTCTTCATCTTCTGCTTCTTCTGTTAATTTTATTTTTGTTTGTAAGTAAAAAAAAAACCAAGTAAGTCCCTGTTTATGTCTTGTGAATACAAGTGTGTCGTCAATTTTTGTTGTTGTTGTTTCTTTGTGAATGAAGATCTTCACTTCAGTGTAAATATAACACTTACAATGACTGTTTGCACAGGATAGCTCATTCAAGTCAGAGACTATGTTACATATTCCATTCTTTTCAGCAACAACTCAAAGGCAGTGTCCTAACTAGGTCCTCAACAACTTTCTGCTGGTAGTTGCCTTTTTGGTTTTCTTCATTTTTTTGCCCAATGAGAATGAAAGTCACTTGTTCATTTCAATGATTATTTTCTTTGGTGTCAAGAGATTGGTTCCCCGTAGCTCTCACTTACTATTGTTGTCGACGGTATTAAGAGCGCTTACATCCCTTTGTTTTTAGATCTTTTTTTTCCATTTTTATTCCAGTGGAGTTTGAAGTTAGAGTGCATCGTAAGTCGGGTAAAGTGGAACAGAGCCGCTTTGTCAATCCCCCTGCCAGTACACTGTCATGGCAAAGCACAGGTCTTAACCAGGTGTTTAGGGTAAGAGACGATGTCAACGTGGGCGAGACTGTTATTGTCTGGGTGCGTGCGTCGGACATGTTGGGCAACCAGCGTGTGGAGAGAGCAATTGTGACCGTGGACAATTCACCTCCTGAAGTGGGTCAAATGACGTTTCTAATGAACACTAGAGTTCCAGGAATTGACTTTAGTTCAAGGTGAGTATGTTGTTAATATCCTTTTATTCGATCTCCATTCATTCAGTCAATATCTGACTGTGGATGATTTGTCAGAACTAGGGAGGGAGGGGGAGGAAGACTGTCTTTCTAGTTGTATTTAGAAAGTGAATATCCAAAAGCACTGAATGCATTTTTGTGAAAATGTATGCATACATTCACCTCTCTTCTTTTTTTAGGAGGAGGGGGGGGGGGCATATCCCTTTGACTACATCCTGTTTGCATTTTAATAAGAGTTGAGGCCAGGTAATTTTAAGTCAAGCCCTGAATCCAAAGCATCAGTTTTATACAATTGAACCTTTTCTGCTGGCTGAAGTTACCTTGTAGTTCAGGATGGTTATGTTCTGCTGGCTGAAGTTACCTTGTAGTTCAGTATGGTTATGTTCTGCTGGCTGAAGTTACCTTGTAGTTCAGTATGGTTATGTTCTGCTGGCTGAAGTTACCTTGTAGTTCACTATGGTTATGTTCTGCTGGCTGAAGTTACCTTGTAGTTCAGTATGGTTTTGTTCTGCTGGCTGAAGTTACCTTGTAGTTCAGTATGGTTATGTTCTGCTGGCTGAAGTTACCTTGTAGTTCAGTATGGTTATGTTCTGCTGGCTGAAGTTACCTCCCTTGTAGTTCAGTATGGTTATGTTCTGCTGGCTGAAGTTACCTTAATTGTAGTTCAGTATGGTTATGTTCTGCTGGCTGAAGTTACCTTGTAGTTCAGTATGGTTATGTTCTGCTGGCTGAAGTTACCTTAATTGTAGTTCAGTATGGTTATGTTCTGCTGGCTGAAGTTACCTTGTAGTTCAGTATGGTTATGTTCTGCTGGCTGAAGTTACCTTGTAGTTCAGTATGGTTATGTTCTGCTGGCTGAAGTTACCTTGTAGTTCAGTATGGTTATGTTCTGCTGGCTGAAGTTACCTTGTAGTTCAGTATGGTTATGTTCTGCCGGCTGAAGTTAACTCCCTTGTAGTTCAGTATGGTTATGTTCTGCTGGCTGAAGTTACCTTGTAGTTCAGTATGGTTATGTTCTGCTGGCTGAAGTTACCTTGTAGTTCAGTATGGTTATGTTCTGCTGGCTGAAGTTACCTTGTAGTTCAGTATGGTTATGTTCTGCTGGCTGAAGTTACCTTAATTATAGTTCAGTATGGTTATGTTCTGCTGGCTGAAGTTACCTTGTAGTTCAGTATGGTTATGTTCTGCTGGCTGAAGTTACCTTGTAGTTCAGTATGGTTATGTTCTGCTGGCTGAAGTTACCTTGTAGTTTAGTATGGTTATGTTCTGCTGGCTGAAGTTACCTTGTAGTTCAGTATGGTTATGTTCTGCTGGCTGAAGTTACCTCCCTTGTACTTCAGTATGGTTATGTTCTGCTGGCTGAAGTTACCTTGTAGTTCAGTATGGTTATGTTCTGCTGGCTGAAGTTACCTTGTAGTTCAGTATGGTTATGTTCTGCTGGCTGAAGTTACCTTGTAGTTCAGTATGGTTATGTTCTACTGGCTGAAGTTACCTTGTAGTTCAGTATGGTTATGTTCTGCTGGCTGAAGTTACCTTGTAGTTCAGTATGGTTATGTTCTGCTGGCTGAAGTTACCTTGTAGTTCAGTATGGTTATGTTCTGCCGGCTGAAGTTAACTCCCTTGTAGTTCAGTATGGTTATGCTCTGCTGGCTGAAGTTACCTTAATTGTAGTTCAGTATGGTTATGTTCTGCTGGCTGAAGTTACCTTGTAGTTCAGTATGGTTATGTTCTGCTGGCTGAAGTTACCTTAATTGTAGTTCAGTATCAGGTTATGTTCTGCTGGCTGAAGTTACCTTGTAGTTCAGTATGGTTATGTTCTGCTGTCTGAAGTTACCTTGTAGTTCAGTATGGTTATGTTCTGCTGGCTGAAGTTACCTTGTAGTTTAGTATGGTTATGTTCTGCTGGCTGAAGTTACCTTGTAGTTCAGTATGGTTATGTTCTGCTGGCTGAAGTTACCTCCCTTGTGGTTCAGTATGGTTATGTTCTGCTGGCTGAAGTTACCTTGTAGTTCAGTATGGTTATGTTCTGCTGGCTGAAGTTACCTTGTAGTTCAGTATGGTTATGTTCTGCTGGCTGAAGTTACCTTGTAGTTCAGTATGGTTATGTTCTGCTGGCTGAAGTTACCTTGTAGTTCAGTATGGTTATGTTCTGCTGGCTGAAGTTACCTTGTAGTTCAGTATGGTTATGTTCTGCTGGCTGAAGTTACCTTGTAGTTCAGTATGGTTATCTCATTGCACAATTTAGTTCAGATTGTTCAGTAAATAAAGTTTTCTGTAAATGTCTTTGTATCCACAAGTTTCATTCAAGCTCTGTGTTTCTGTGCATTTGACGGAGTACTTAATTTGTTATGAAATTTTAGTCCTGGAAATAAATAGGTGGTAAATAGCTTAAAAGTTTGATTTAGGTATTGCGTGCTTGTAATTTGCACCTGTAGTCATGGTACACAGAGAAATACAGACACACACAGGTACACTTTTGTTCAGGTTTGTACTGGCGGAGCAAGATGAAGAATCTGAAATTGTAGGTATGATGTAAACACGACTTTTGTTCAGGTTTGAACTGGCAGCGCAAGATGAAGAATCTGGCATCACTCACGTCAACTGGAGATTCACACGCTCTAACGGAACTGAAATCTACAGCAAAACAGTCCCATCAACACCAGCTGAGGTATTGCTCGTTTATGTGTGTGTCTGTCACAGGCAGTGTGTGTCTGTATGTCTCTGTGTGTGTCTGTATTTCTCTGTGTGTCTCACAACGGCTATGTGTGTCTGTATGTCTCTGTGTGACTCTTTCACATGCTGTCTGTGTCTGTATGTCTCTCTGTGTGTCTATATTTCTCTGTGTGTCTTTCACAACGGCTATGTGTGTCTCTATGTCTCTTTTTGTGTCTCTCTCACAGGCTGTCTGTGTCTGTATGTCTCTCTGTGTGTCTTTTTTTTCTCTACTATGTGTGTCTTTATGTCTCTTTTTGTGTCTCTCTCACAGGCTGTCTGTGTCTGTATGTCTCTCTATGTGTCTCTATTTCAGTGTGTCTCTCTCTCACAGGCTGTCTGTATTTCTCTGTGTGTCTGTATTTCTTTGTGTGTCTCTCTCACAGGCTGTCTGTGTATGTATGTCTCTCTGTGTTTCTCTGTGTGTCTCTCTCACAGGCTTGTTTGTGTATGTATGTCTCTCTGTGTTTCTCTGTGTGTCTCTCACAGGCTTGTTTGTGTCTGTATGTCTCTCTGTGTGTCTATATTTCTCTGTGTCTGTATATTTCATTGTGTGTCTCTCTCACAGGCTGCCTGTGTAGGTATGTCTCTCTGTGTGTCTGTATTTTTCTGTGTCTCTCTCTCACAGGCTTGTTTGTGTATGTATGTCTCTCTGTGTTTCTCTGTGTGTCTCTCTCACAGGCTTGTTTGTGTATGTATGTCTCTTTGTGTGTCTGTATTTCTCTGTCTGTTTCTCTCACAGGCTGTCTGTGTCTGTATGTCTCTTTGTGTGTCTGTATTTCTCTGTGTGTTTCTCTCACAGGCTGTCTGTGTCTGTATGTGTCTCTGTGTGTCTATATTTCTCTGTGTCTGTATATTTCATTGTGTGTCTCTCTCACAGGCTGCCTGTGTAGGTATGTCTCTCTGTGTGTCTGTATTTCTTTGTGTGTCTCTCTCACAGGCTTGTTTGTGTATGTATGTCTCTTTGTGTGTCTGTATAAATTTCTCTGTGTGTTTCTCTCACAGGCTGTCTGTGTCTGTATGTGTCTCTGTGTGTCTATATTTCTCTGTGTCTGTATATTTCATTGTGTGTCTCTCTCACAGGCTGCCTGTGTAGGTATGTCTCTCTGTGTGTCTGTATTTTTCTGTGTCTCTCTCTCACAGGCATGTTTGTGTCTGTATATATGTCTCTGTGTGTGTCTGTATTTCTCTGTGTGTCTTTCTCACAGGCTTGTTATTTGTCTGTATTTCTCTGTGTGTCTGTATTTCTCTGTGTGTCTCTCTCACAGGCTGTGTGTCTCTCTCACAGGCTGTGTGTGTCTCTCTCTCACAGAATTCCTGTATGTCTGTGTGTCAGTCTCTCTTACAGGCTGTGTGTGTCTCTCTCTGTCTGTGTGTCTCTCTCTCTCACAGAATGCCGGTATGTCTGTGTGTGTGTCTCTCTCACAGGCTCTGTGTGTCTCTCTCTGTCTCTGTGGGTCTCTCTAGTGTGTCAGTATGTCGCTTGGTTTCTTTCACAGTCTCAGGCTGTTTCTGTGTCTTTGTCACAGATTATTTGTATGCATGTGTGTGTTTGTATTATTTATTCTTTCAGGACTGCTTTGGAGTAAAGATGTATTCTTATATCTCTAGCTCTATCCTCTTTGATAAAGATCAGTCCGACCAGTTTCAGTCCGACCAGTTTCAGTCCGACCAGTTTACTTCAATGTTACTACACATACTCCCTTTTATTTTAAATCAAGACCTAATTTTCTACAATTTTCTGAGGCCTTTTGTATGATCATGAATTAATGTTGTTTTTCAGATGTGTTAAAAGTATGGAAACCCGTGGTTGTTATTGTCTGTGTTTGTCTACATTCCCAGGTGGGTACATTTTCATTGTTATTTACTTACCTTCCATCCAGAACTGTGTGGGCCAATCCAGCCATAAGTGTTACTGCAACAGGCGCAACCAGTGTTTCCTGACAGACGTGTCGCTGTCGCTGAGCAACTGTCACATGATGGTGGAGAAGGAGAGCCTGGACACAGAGATCATCTCCGTGACGGCTGAGGTGGTCAACAGGGCCGGCCTGGTCCTCTCACGGTCTATGCAGGTCAGCTCTTCTTGCAGGCATCACATTGTTGCTCACTTTACACTTTCCCCTACATTTTAAGGCCCCATCAGCACTCAAAACCAGGTATCATCCACGGCTAACAAGTAACAAGGGAGATTTCATGTCTTTTTTTCTTCCTTGACTTTTTTTCTTCCTTGACTTTTTTTCTTCCTTGACTTTTTTTCTTCTGTTTTTTTTCTCTTTCGATCTTTCTTTCTGGCTTTCGTTCCTTTTTGCTTGCTTTCTTTCTTTGCATATTTATTTTCCAGTGTAATGTTAGCTAATGGTCAGAAGGAAAATGGGTGGGGGACGGAGAGAAAGAAGTTTAGTATGGCAAATCACTAAAGGTATAGACGGGTGCAGTGGCCTAGTGGATAAGACATCGGCCTCCTAATCCGAAGGTCGTGAGTTCAAATCCCGGCCGCGGCCTCCTGGTGACTAAGGGTGGAGATTTTTCCGATCTCCCAGGTCAACTAAAGTGCAGCAGACCTGCTAGTGCCTTATCCCCCTTCGTGTGTACACACAAGCACAAGACCAAGTGCGCACAAAAAAGATCCTGTAATCCATTTCAGAGTTCGGTGGGGTATAGAAACACGAAAATACCCAACATGCTTCCCCCAAAAGCTGCGTATGGCTGCCTAAATGTCGGGGTAAAAACGGTCATATAGGTTTAAACCATGGGAGTTTCAGCCCATAAACGAAACAAATAAACAAACTAACGGTATAGACTGGGACCACAGAGAGGTCCAGAGTGTAGGCTTGACATTTATTTCATGACTTGTTTCCTGTTTCTATAACCCACTGACCTCGGACATAGATTTCAGAATATTTTACCTGTGGTTCCATTTAGCTAATTGACTCACTCTAATGGAGCGTATCTCTAAATGGAACATGGTATGCTTGCCTAGCAATATACATGACACGTACTTGTGTGACAGGGAGACTACCGTCGCCCTTCACAGCAGACTCTGCAGAGTTGT
Source organism: Littorina saxatilis (assembly GCF_037325665.1). Taxonomy (NCBI): domain Eukaryota; kingdom Metazoa; phylum Mollusca; class Gastropoda; order Littorinimorpha; family Littorinidae; genus Littorina; species Littorina saxatilis. Next base: position 35,057,157 of record NC_090260.1, on the reverse strand, counting down.
TCGCCTTAGAAGTTGCGAGCTATTTATAGCTCGCAAGGCAACACCTGTGGATAATGTAGAGTTCTGTTTGTGATGGGGTCTGGCGGCTTTTGTCTGTCTGTATGGGGGCCCGGGTAGCTCAGGTGGTAGAGCACTGGACTTGTGATCGAAAGGTCGCTGGTTCGAATCCGGGCCGGGACGGACACAGGTCAACTTTATGTGCAGACCCAGAGACGGTATCCATCTCCCACCCCCGTGTCACCACAGTGGCACGTAAAAGACCTCGGTCATTCTGCCATAAGTGCAGATGGCTGATACCACCTAAACACGCATACACTTGTGTATCTCATCTAAAGTCGGGTTAAAACCCGGGAACATGCCCCTAATGGCTTTGCCGTGAGGGCGTAAAACTTGAATTTCTCTCGTCTGTCTGTATGTTCATGGATTCCTTTGCGAATGCATAACAGTTTTTATAGGGCTTAGAAATAAGCTCTAAAATTCTCAATCCTGTTTGATTGGACTTCGCCTCCAAAGGTGATTGTGGTGTTTCGGCACTCTGTTACATTTGGCGGCGTCGACAGGGATGGGACTCGACATGATATGTTCAGGAATGGCGTTATGGCCACTGAATCATTTTCGTGCTGTTCCCATTCCACGAACCTGGGAGGGACCTAAGCTTGGCGGGTCCATGGTTCGGAACTTTGGGGACAAAGTTCATTCAAACGGGGGTGAGTGTGACAGGGAGACTACCGTCGCCCTTCACAGCAGACTCTGCAGAGTTGTTCGCCTTAGAAGTTGCGAGCTATTTATAGCTCGCAAGGCAACACCTGTGGATTGTAGAGTTCTGTTTGTGATGGGGTCTGGCGGCTTTTGTCTCTCTGTATGTTCATGGATACCTTTGCGAATGCATAACAGTTTTTATAGGACTTAGAAATAAGCTCTAAAATTCTCAATCCTGTTTGATTGGACTTCGCCTCCAAAGGTGATAGTGGTGTTTCGGCACTCTGTTACACTTGGTTTTGTGCTTGGGTGGGATAAGGCACTAGCATGTCTGCACAATAAGTTGACCCGGGAGGATTAACCCATAGGTGTGGCCAGGATTCTCACACTACACCTTCCACTTTTTAGCCCGATGTCTTATCCACTTGGCTATTGCGCCCATCCACATTTGTGTTACGGAATGAACTCAACAGATGTGATTTATTTTCATGTGGTTCAGAAGAAAAACGTCTACTACTTTGAGTTTAAGTGTTTCTTGTATAGAATATAGTCAATTTTTGTAAAGATTTTAGTCAAGCAGTATGTAAGAAATGTTAAGTCCTTTGTACTGGAAACTTGCATTCTCCCAGTAAGGTAATACATTGTACTACGTTGCAAGCCCCTGGAGCAAATTTTTGATTAGTGCTTTTGTGAGCAAGAAACAATTGACAAGTGGCTCTATCCATCTCCCCCCTTTCCCCGTCGCGATATAACTTACGTGGTTGAAAACGACGTTAAACACCAAATAAAGAAAGAAAGATGCTACTTTGAGTACGGAAGTGACAGGTAAAACTAGCCAAAAATGGTGACACAAATTACCAAATAATCTCTTAAATTTCATTGGTATTAAATTTCAAATTGCAAGCCAAAATGAAAACTTCCGAAAGAAAATTGAGATTTGGGAATGCTTCAGGGTGGGTGTTACATACTTAGTGGTTACATGGCAGATTGTCACTGTTAATGAAAACCCTAATTTGTACTAACACAACTTAGTGCATCTGGTTACAACTTTGTTTTTCAATTTGTTTCTGTTTGCATGTATCACATTTTTTGGGTCTGTGCAACCTATAGATAATGTTGGGTCTGTGCAACCTATATATAATGTTGGGTCTGTGCAACCTATAGATAATGTTGGCATTTTACATTGTTTTTATGTTATGCACAAATCTATCAGGCCTTCTGATCATGGTGGCACTTTTTCTTGCAGAAAGGGAAGCTGGCAGATCTGAATGGAACGGAAGAATGTAAGCAGATTTCAACCATTTTTTTGTAACAAGAACAGATAGCAATGAGAGAGAAAAGTGGGCAGAAATAATTAATAGACCTTGCCATTATCTTTCAAGAGTAAGCAAATATGAATATCTATGTATTTCATGTTCCGCGCAGATCCTCCAAGTTGATTTTACTCAAACATTACACACAAACACAGCTACATTCCAAGTGAAGACTTCAGAGAAGCATAGAGGAGAGGGACGGTACTGCTACCACTGTAGTACCCGGGAAATAGTTTTACACTGTTTTCACAATTTAAGGGTCTCTCTAAACAGTTCAGCTCATCATCTCAGATCTGACCAGGCTCTTACAGGGAATAAAACCATCCCTCTACTTGCTCACATACAAAAACAACACCCTGATTGTTGTGGTGATCATTTTTGGTATGTGACCAAGTGGAGGGATGGTCTTATCCCATGTAAATGCCCGACCAGGTATGAGATGGTGAGCTGAACAGCTTACATGGGAAGGAGTGTGCCTTTAAGTTTTTCAGGAAGAGGTGCATTGAGGAAAATGAATTTGGCGGCTTCTTGTTTGACTACATACCCAGATAATTTACCCATTAAATGACAGCGGGTGTTAACAAGTGTGTGAACTGTGGTCCCCAGACTTCCCGCCCCAAAACCTGCGTGTGATCCGACTGTCTGAGACGAGCGCCACCCTGACATGGGACTTCCCTCCCAGTTGTTTCAGCCGCAAGGACATCATGGTTGTCTACCCTGGCCACAACGGAGAACAAGTGACAGTAAGTCAATGATGGCGCTAAGCTGGCTTTTAAACCAGTGTTGCCTGAAAGGCAAGAAGAATGCACAACAAAACATTTGCCAGAACTTTGACCTATCGGTGAACGAACGAGATACACAACAGACAAATAATTATGATGCTTTAAAAGTATGGAAATCTGTGGTTGTTATTGTCTGTGTTTGTCTATGCAGTGACCTTCTTACCCGGGGTCAATGACCGTGTTTTACCTATGACCGACTCCTTTGATGTTTAAGATGTATAACCCCTCCAGGGTGATAGTACAGTGGAACCTCCCTATTAAGACCTCCCAAAATCTGACAAAATCAGGTCTTAATAGGGAGGGGTCTTAATAGGGAGGCTGAACCAACTTACCAAGACCTGAAGGACAGACAGCTAGTTTAAAATGTAAATAAAACTCCTTAATGATGTTTCAGTTCTTTTTTAATGCCACGATTGCCAGCTCAACACATTATTGCATTTGAACAGTTTTCTTGCTTGTTTAATCAAGCCACGTAACTACTCGTGGGTTAAGGTTTGAAATAAACAAACTGAGGTCGAACGAAAGCAGCGGTTCCAAAACATGCACATCGATGTCGATACCAGCTACTAATCATAGTCATACGATACCCAGCAACGATTTGGTTGAAAAAGAAAAGTGTCCCAAACGCAAGGAACAAAACGAATAAGAACCGCGGCAGTGTGTTGAAACTGATGTAAAATTGTAGCCAAAAGCGTCAGTTTTCACGATATGAAACTTGACTCACTCATTCAACTTGGGGACAACTGCACTACGGACTGTCCACAGAGTTGAGTAATTTAGGACACGTACTCCACTACTCACCTTCAAACTTCACTGACGGGATTCTGAGAATTTATTGATTCAAACGAACGCCGCGTCGGATCGGGAAAAACCAAGAACAATTCCAGATTTCAAAACCCATGTTCGTCGGCCGCCATTGTTAGCTAGACCGAAAATGTTACATGACGTCACCACAACTTTCGGTTTTGGTTCGATGATCGGATTGCTTTCATAACGTTTCTGTAACTTTGCGTGTTTAAAAGGTAGGAGTTCCTGCAAAGTTCTTTGCTAAATGAAACAGACATCTGGCCAATGACCTTTATCTATTCAAAATAAAGTACAGTCGCGAATATGTCAACAAGGGGAAATAACGCTTGCGGAGAATGGAGCCTATTTGAGCAGACGACATCGCAGTTGCGATGTGCTCGTCAACTGTTTGCTCAATTTCCAAAACAATATCAAGGTTTGCACAGTTTTGAACTTCTTCTCGGGAATAACAAAGTCGCATTTGACCATGATTTGTCAGTCGTATGTCGGGTTAAGGAGGTAGTCGTAGTACAGAGGGTGTAAACAGAGTAAAAAGGATCGGTCATGAAATTTAAAGTCCTAACTTAGAGGGAGTCGTAATAAGGAAGGTCTTAATAGGGAGGCTCCACTGTAGCAGAAACATGCATATCACATAAGAGGGAGTGTTATGTTTCTTTGTATAGCCAGTGTGGGTGCATGTGTACTCGTCTTTTGCATATTAAGGCGATACCGGTCAATAGGGCGCAGGGGTTCAAGTTGAGGGAAAAAGTTGCGCCTTATAGTCCCGAAAATACGGTTAATGTTACACTAACTTACCTTTCTTGGTTTTTACATTTAGTCAAGTTTTGACTAAATGTTTTAACATAGAGGGGGAATCGAGACGAGGGTCGTGGTGTGTGTGTGTGTCTGTCTGTGTGTGTGTGTAGAGCGATTCAGACTAAACTACTGGACCGATCTTTATGAAATTTGACATGAGAGTTCCTGGGAATGATATCCCCGGACGTTTTTTTCTTTTTTTCGATAAATGTCTTTGATGACGTCATATCCGGCTTTTTGTAAAAGTTGAGGCGGCACTGTCACACCCTCATTTTTCAATCAAATTGATTGAAATTTTGGCCAAGCAATCTTCGACGCAGGCCGGACTTTGGTATTGCATTTCAGCATGGTGGCTTAAAAATTAATTAATGACTTTGGTCATTAAAAATCTAAAAATTGTTAAAAAAAAAAAATTAAAAAAATTATAAAACGATCCAAATTTACGTTCATCTTATTCTTCATCATTTTCTGATTTCAAAAACATATAAATATGTTATATTTGGATTAAAAACAAGCTCTGAAAATTAAAAATATAAAAATTATGATTAAAATTAAATTTCCGAAATCGTTTTAAAAACTATTTCATCTTATTCCTTGTCGGTTCCTGATTCCAAAAACATAGATATAATATGTTTGGATTAAAAACACGCTCAGAAAGTTAAAACGAAGAGAGGTACAGTAAAGCGTGCTATGAAGCACAGCGCAACCGCTACAGCGCCAAACAGGCTCGTCACTTTCACTGCCTTTTGCACTAGCGGCGGACTACGTTCAGTTTCATTCTGTGAGTTCCACAGCTTGACTAAATGTAGTAATTTCGCCTTACGCGACTTGTTACATTTAGTCAAGTCAAGTGTTGTTGTTTGTTAGTGTGGGTTTGTTGTTGCAGGAGCCAGTCCACAAGGATGCCAAGCGGTATGACTTGGGTGTTGTTGTTTGTTAGTGTGGGTTTGTTGTTGCAGGAGCCAGTCCACAAGATATAGCCAAGCGGTATGACTTGGGTGTTGTTGTTTGTTAGTGTGGGTTTGTTGTTGTTGTAGGAGCCAGTCCACAAGGATGCCAAGCGGTATGACTTGGTGGATTTGGAGCCAGGGAGACAATACCGCATTGAGCTCTACACATCTTATGTGGGCAACATTAACAGCAACCGCCAGGCTTTGGTCTTCAGCTCATGTAAGTAAGGTGTTAGATTGGGGGAATTGCCCCTTCCGTACCTGTTGATACACAGTAGTGTTTTGTTGTCCTGGGATATTTCAATGTCTTGAAATAGCTGTTAAAACTATAATTGGTGTCTTGAAATAGCTGTTAAAACTATAATTGGTGTCTTGAAATAGCTGTTAAAACTATAATTGGTGTCTTGAAATAGCTGTTAAAACTATAATTGGTGTCTTGAAATAGCTGTTAAAACTATAATTGGTGTCTTGAAATAGCTGTTAAAACTATAATTGGTGTCTTGAAATAGCTGTTAAAACTATAATGGGTGTCTTGCAGCATTATGAAATGACATTGCTGATCTCTTCACAGACCTTTAAGGAGATACTGGGAGAGACAATCCTGACAGAATTATTTGCAGAAAGTGTCTGTTACCTCAAAGCAAAATGCACTCGAATAGAAAAAAGCTAGGCCTTGCTGGAAGCTCTTCTTGCAACCTTCCCGTAATCTCCTGCAATTCACCTTTTATTCTTGCTGCAAGCGTGCTGCGATGTATAGTAAGCACATATTGTGTACAGAAAGTTTTGACCTTCCCGTGATCTCATGCGACTTCTGACTTGCTGCAAGCCAGCTGCGATGAGAAGTGAGCACATATTGAGGACTTTAAGCAGCCCATGAACGAAGAAGAAGAAGAAGAAGAGAGATGGTGGGGAAACTCCCATGTTCATTCATGTTCTTGCATGAGTGGATTTTTACGTGTATGACCTTTTACCCCACCATTCAGGCAGCAAACGCCGATTTCGGGAGAAGCATGCTGGGTATTTTCGTGTTTCTATAACCCACCAAACTCTGACATGGATTATAGGATCTTTTCCGTGCGCACTTAGTCTTGTGCTTGCGTATACACACAAAGGGGAATAAGGCACCAGCACGTCTGCACATAAGTTAACCTGGGAGATCGGAAAAATCTCCAACCTTAATCCACCAGGCGGCCTCGGCCAGGATTTGAACTCACGACCTTCGGATTAGGAGGCCAATGTCTTACCCACAATGCCACTGTGCCCGTCTTCCCACGATTTGAACAAGCATGCTGGCAATATTACGGACATTCTTGTGCGTTATTTTAGGAGATGGCAGGAAGAATTGAATCTGACCATCAGCCACCTATGTTAAATTTGATTCTGAAAGAAATGACTTTTTTGTTTTCAATGACAGTGCAGCCCGTTGGTCTCACTGGGGGTCAGAAAGCAGGCGTTGGTATAGGTGAGTGAGCATTATGCATCTGTCAGTGTTTCTATGTGTGTGCCTGTGTTTGTGTGTACCTGTGTGCGCAATATGTCAGTGACATTGTATATTTTTATTTATTCATTGGTTATTTTGTCACAAACTGTGTGTGGGTGTGTGAATGTAAGTGTAATTGAATGCATGTGTGTGTGTGAAACATGCAGGCGTGGTGGTGGGGATCCTGCTGCTGGTGGTGGTGGTGGTGCTGTTGCTGCTGATGAAGCGACGACCGGTGGTGTTCAGGAAGATGAGGGACAGCTTACGAAACAGCACCACGGACAAAAAGAATGTGGCCCCCCCCAAAGCTGCCGTGGTAAGGTTGTCTCATCTCAGGTATCATGTCCAACACACCAGCAGACTGTTTCATAAGGTTGTCTCATCTCAGGCATCATGTCCAACACACCAGCAGCTAGACTGTTTCATAAGGTTGTCTCATCTCAGGCATTATGTCCAACACACCAGCAGACTGTTTCATAAGGTTGTCTCATCTCAGGCATTATGTCCAACACACCAGCAGACTGTTTCATAAGGTTGTCTCATCTCAGGCATCATGTCCAACACACCAGCAGACTGTTTCATAAGGTTGTCTCATCTCAGGCATCATATGTCCATCACACCAGCAGACTCTTTCATAAGGTTGTCTCATCTCAGGCATCATGTCCAACACACCAGCAGCTAGACTGTTTCAAAAGGTTGTCTCATCTCAGGCATCATGTCCAACACACCAGCAGACTGTTTCGTAAGGTTGTCTCATCTCAGACATCATGTCCAACACACCAGCAGACTGTTTCATAAGGTTGTCTCATCTCAGGCATCATATGTCCATCACACCAGCAGACTGTTTCATAAGGTTGTCTCATCTCAGGCATCATATGTCCATCACACCAGCAGACTGTTTCATAAGGTTGTTTTATCTCAGGCATACAAGATACAAGATACAAGATATTTATTCACCAATTTTGCAAAAGGATTTCATCTTGGCACGGCACGGTAAAAATAAAATAAAAACCAACCAGACACATATGCAGACACACATCACCATGCATGCATACATACGTACATTACACTGTCATGCACACACAGACACAACTCACACACACACACACACACACACACAATTATTTACATACTCACACATAACCAGCCACATATCTACATCACAAATTCACATCGTCGCCTTGTAAAGGTAAAAACCATATCAGTTTAAAAGGGGTGCCAGTAATATCAATACAACATTAGTGAATACTAGAACAATACCTAAAATTTATAATCCATTTAAAAGTAAGTAGTACACGTAATTATTATCATTTAGTCAGATCATCACATAAAATTATATAATCATAATCTAGCCAGTTAGACAGTTTAAAACAACAGTATTAACAGACTATCACAGATCTACTCAAGCACCTGAACCTAGAGTCGCATTGCACAAAACTACTACCATCACAGAACTACTCCAGCACCTAAAAAATAAGGACCATTCCACATCGCACATATTTCCACTATCACAAGTTATGAGAACAGTAATGGAATGCAGTGAAAGGACTAAGTAACAAAAGAACCCCCCCCCCCCCCAATCCTATAACTACAGTATATTACAACGTCTTCACTTCAGGAGTTGTCAGTACAGCATGGGGGATGAAGCTAGAGCGAAAGCGACTAGTTCTGGCTTTCAAAGCTCTGTAGCGCCTACCAGATGGAAGAGGCTCGAAGAAGTGGTTTGCCGGGTGGGAGGGGTCGCGAACAATCTTTCCTGCTTTTCGACCTGAGCGCAACTCAAAAATAGAGGCAATTTAACACACCAGCAGATTGTTTCATAAGGTTGTCTCATCTCAGGCATCATAATTATGTCCATCACACCAGCAGACTGTTTCATAAGGTTGTCTCATCTCAGGCATCATGTCCAACACACCAGCAGACTGTTTCATAAGGTTGTCTTAAGCTCAGGCATCATGTCCAACATACCAGCAGACTGTTTCATAAGCTAGTTGTCTCATCTCAGACATCATGTCCATCACACCAGCAGACTGTTTCATAAGGTTGTTTTATCTCAGGCATCATGTCCAACACACCAGCAGATTGTTTCATAAGGTTGTCTCATCTCAGGCATCATAATTATGTCCATCACACCAGCAGACTGTTTCATAAGGTTGTCTCATCTCAGGCATCATGTCCAACACACCAGCAGACTGTTTCATAAGGTTGTCTCATCTCAGGCATCATGTCCAACACACCAGCAGACTGTTTCATACATAAAACCTGAACTCAAACAAATTGGGAAAATCAGAACTTCACTTAACTCGCACATTGATAAGCGTGATTTTCTCAGTGTTTTGGAGGTCTTAAAAAGGAGGTACCAATGTAACCCAGGGTGTACCCTTTTGTTCAGACCTACACTCAAAGCGTTCATGACGAGGACCTCTACCTGCCTGTGGGCCACACCTGGGAAAGCCGGCAGCCATGGCAGGTGAAGGCCAGCCAGCTTACCTTGCACAACCAGATCGGAGAGGGCAAGTTTGCCGACATCTACAGTGCTACCTGGTCACGTCCTGGCAACAATGGACAGCTCACCACTGTGGCTGCCAAGGTGCTGAAAGGTAAGGACAGGTACACTGGTGAAGAGGAGGGTACAGGTGCAATATTGTGGAGAGGTGGAGGACACGTAGAGAACTGTACTGAGGTGGGTACAGTACATGTGAACTGGTTGAGAGGGGTACATGTGCACTGGTTGAAGTGGAGGGTACATGTTCACTAAATCAGAGGGAGAAGTTGCCTTGGAGACGGGAGTCTCACCTTCAAGGGGGCTAAAGACCCTGTTTGGGAAGAATCTGGGGAATCCACTGTACATTAATCTAGACACACATGGAATGATTTGCTCAAAAACACACCACAAGTAGGGTAATTAATTAAATCAATCATTATTTGTAACACAGAATCTAATGATATAACTTTGGAATTGATTTGAGGGCTTTTTCTCTTTCGTATTATGCCTTTAAAGTTGAGGTGAAAGTGATACTGTGTCAGGAGGGGGGAGTCACTTTCAGTCTACGGTATATTGACTGCTTTTGTTTTAATTTGCAGTGCAGTGTTGTTCCGAAACTCAGAGCACAATAATAGGTCAGTTGGACCTTGATAGAAAATATGTGCAGGTCCAAACATTCTGGCTGCATAAAAATTTGTCTCTTATAATGATCGGAAAGTCTTTTGTCTGTGTTTGACGGCCTCGGTGAACAAACGCTTTCTGCGTGTTTCAGGCGGCTTTGGTCAAAACGAAGTGAACACAATGATGAGCAAGATTCAGTTCTTTGCCAACAAGGTTGGTAGTCATAGCAACGTTCTACTGTTCCACGGTGCTGTGCTGGACAACGATTTCTGTGAGTTGAATTATCGACCAAACAAAACATTCAGAAGAATTTCAACCCATCCGTCTTAAAAGTTGATAAAAGCAAGATACACAACAGACAAATAGTGATGACAAATGGTACTGTAACTTTTATGTGAAAGCATTTTACCTCCATCCAACTGGAAGCCAAAACATTCACAGATAAGTTACAGTATCATTTTTCATCACTGTTTGTGTATCCAATGTGTCTTGTTTGTCCACTTCAAAAGACTGAAAGGTAGAAGTTCTTTTGAATGTTTCATTTCAACTGTAATTAAACATTCCATAAATTAACCTTTCTTTTTTTTTCTTGTCATAATACATTGTACATGTAATTGGAAAATTGTATTTGTGTTAGTTGTTATGCAGGGAATGGTGACAGTGTGTGCTGACGGTGTGAGTTGTTATACAGGGAATGCATGGTGGCAGTGTACATGTGCTGACAGTGTGAGTTGTTATACAGGGAATGGTGACAGTGTACGTGTGCTGACAGTGTGAGTAAATTTGTTATACAGGGAATGGTGACAGTGTGAGTTGTTATACAGGGAATGGTGACAATGTGTGCTGACAGTGTGAGTGGTTATACAGGAAATGGTGACAGTGTGTGCTGACAGTGTGAGTGGTTATACAGGAAATGGTGACAGTGTGTGCTGACAGTGTGAGTGGTTATACAGGGAATGCTGACAGTGTGTGCTGACAGTGTGAGTGGTTATACAGGGAATGGTGACAGTGTGAGTGGTTATACAGGGAATGGTGACAGTGTGAGTGGTTAAACAGGGAATGGTGACAGTGTGTGCTGACAGTGTGAGTGGTTATACAGGGAATGTTGACAGTGTGTGCTGACAGTGTGAGTTGTTATACAGGGAATGGTGACAGTGTGTGCTGACAGTGTGAGTGGTTATACAGGGAATGGTGACACTGTGTGTGCTGACAGTGTGAGTTGTTAAACAGGGAATGGTGACAGTGTGTGCAGACAGTGTGAGTTGTTATACAGGGAATGGTGACAGTGTGTGCTGACAGTGTGAGTGGTTGGTTTGCTTGCTTGCTAAATGGCTGCTTGTTTGTGTGTGTAGGTGTTTGAGCAATTGGATGAGCACTTTGTATTGTGTGTTTGATTGTGTTGGTGGTGGGTGTTGCAGTGGGGCCAGTGAGTGCTGCAAGTCGTGTATTATTGTGTTTGAATGAGTTGGTGTTGGGTGTTGCAGTGCATGGGGCCGGTGATGATGGTGGAGTACTGTGAGTCGTGTATTGTTGTGTTTGAATGTGTTGGTGGTGGGTGTTGCAGTGGGGCCGGTGATGATGGTGGAGTACTGTGAGTCGTGTATTGTTGTGTTTGAATGTGTTTGTGGTGGGTGTTGCAGTGGTGCCGGTGTTGATGGTGGAGTACTGTGAGTCGTGTATTGTTGTGTTTGAATGTGTTGGTGGTGGGTGTTGCAGTGGGGCCGGTGTTGATGGTGGAGTACTGTGAGTCATGTATTGTTGTGTTTGAATGTGTTGGTGTCGGGTGTTGCAGTTGGGCCGGTGTTGATGGTGGAGTACTGTGAGTCGTGTATTGTTGTGTTTGAATGTGTTGGTGGTGGGTGTTGCAGTGGGGCCGGTGATGATGATGGAGTGCAGTGAGTCGTGTATTGTTGTGTTTGAATGTGTTTGTGGTGGGTGTTGCAGTGGGGCCGGTGATGATGATGGAGTGCTGTGAGTCGTGTATTGTTGTGTGTTTGAATGTGTTGGTGGTGGGTGTTGCAATGGGGCCGGTGATGATGATGGAGTGCTGTGAGTCGTGTATTGTTGTGTGTTTGAATGTGTTTGTGGTGGGTGTTGCAGTGGGGCCGGTGATGATGGTGGAGTGCTGTGAGTCGTGTATTGTTGTGTGTTTGAATGTGTTGGTGGTGGGTGTTGCAGTGGGGCCGGTGATGATGATGGAGTACTGTGAGTCGTGTATTGTTGTATTTGAATGTGTTGGTGGTGGGTGTTGCAGTGGGGCCGGTGATGATGGTGGAGTACTGTGAGTCGTGTATTGTTGTGTTTGAATGTGTTTGTGGTGGGTGTTGCAGTGGGGCCGGTGATGATGGTGGAGTACTGTGAGTCATGTATTGTTGTGTTTGAATGTGTTGGTGGTGGGTGTTGCAGTGGGGCCGGTGATGATGATGGAGTACTGTGAGTCATGTATTGTTGTGTTTGAATGTGTTGGTGGTGGGTGTTGCAGTGGGGCCGGTGATGATGGTGGAGTACTGTGAGTCGTGTATTGTTGTGTGTTTGAATGTGTTGGTGGTGGGTGTTGCAATGGGGCCAGTGAGTGCTGTGAGTCGTGTATTGTTGTGTTTGAATGTGTTGGTGGTGGGTGTTGCAGTGGGGCCGGTGATGATGATGGAGTGCTGTGAGTCGTGTATTGTTGTGTGTTTGAATGTGTTGGTGGTGGGTGTTGCAATGGGGCCGGTGTTGATGGTGGAGTGCAGTGAGTCGTGTATTGTTGTGTGTTTGAATGTGTTGGTGGTGGGTGTTGCAGTGGGGCCGGTGATGATGATGGAGTGCTGTGAGTCGTGTATTGTTGTGTGTTTGAATGTGTTGGTGGTGGGTGTTGCAATGGGGCCGGTGATGATGGTGGAGTACTGTGAGTCGTGTATTGTTGTGTGTTTGAATGTGTTGGTGGTGGGTGTTGCAGTGGGGCCGGTGATGATGATGGAGTGCAGTGAGTCGTGTATTGTTGTGTTTGAATGTGTTGGTGGTGGGTGTTGCAATGGGGCCGGTGTTGATGGTGGAGTACTGTGAGTCATGTATTGTTGTGTTTGAATGTGTTGGTGTCGGGTGTTGCAGTGGGGCCGGTGTTGATGGTGGAGTACTGTGAGTCGTGTATTGTTGTGTTTGAATGTGTTGGTGTCGGGTGTTGCAGTGGGGCCGGTGTTGATGGTGGAGTACTGTGAGTCGTGTATTGTTGTGTTTGAATGTGTTGGTGGTGGGTGTTGCAGTGGGGCCGGTGTTGATGGTGGAGTACTGTGAGTCGTGTATTGTTGTGTTTGAATGTGTTGGTGGTGGGTGTTGCAGTGGGGCCGGTGATGATGATGGAGTACTGTGAGTCATGTATTGTTGTGTGTTTGAATGTGTTGGTGTCGGGTGTTGCAGTGGGGCCGGTGTTGATGTTGGAGTACTGTGAGTCAGGCCAGCTGGACAAGTGGCTCAAGGAAAACCAGGCCAAGGTCACCGAGGACACCGTGGAGAAGCTGTACCGCTTTTGTAGAGACATTGCTTGCGGCATGGAGTACCTGGCCTCTAAAGGGGTAAGTGATACATTGCTTGATGGTGTTTGCTTGTCTGTGTGTGTGTGTGTGTGTGTGTGTGTGTGTGTGTGTGTGTGTGTGTGTCTGTGTCTGTCTATATGTGTGTGTGTGTCTGTGTGTGTGTCTGTGTGTGTGTCTGTGTCTGTGTGTGTGTCTGTGTGTGTGTGTCTGTGTGTGTGTCTGTGTGTGTGTGTCTGTGTGTGTTTTCTCTACATGTGTGTACAAATCAGAACATGTGTGTGTGTGTCTGTGTGTGTGTGTCTGTGTGTGTTTTCTCTACATGTGTGTACAAATCAGTACATGTGTGTGAGTGTCTGTAAGTTGTCTGTGTGAGTCTGTACATATGTGTGTGTGTGTGTATGTGTGCGTGTGGTGATTGACAGTGCACTGTTCTTGAGTAAATCCTGCTGAATGAGTTGTCTGCCCTCAAAAGAAGAAAAAAGGAGAAGCATGTTACATGTTGCCATTGACAACATATGTTCTCACATCACTTTTCATTCTCAAGGTTCAGAATGAAAACTATTATACGGCAGTCATACTCCAGAGGATTGGTGTAACTTTGAAATAATTTTAAAAATATGGGTATGTGAGAATGTTTGTTATATGTATAGGTTGTTTATGGACTATGCTCACACAGAAGACTTGAGTTTGTTTAGAGAAATCTTTCTTTTCATGGTAATACAGACCTGAAGCCTTAGTTTACAGCACAAAAACACATGACATGTGTCTGAAAATACACCTTCAGGATTTTATTTATTATGAACTGCCTGTTAAAACTAAAAGTGGCTGTTTTATTCTTGTTTTTACCATGAAACACTGTGAAATCCTCCTTTAAGACTTCTAAAAATATAAGATAATCAGATCTTGAAAAAGGGAAGAGGATCTTAAAAGGAGGTGTTTCCTAATGACGTTATGCAGAACACAGAAAGTCTTGAGGGGGTCTTAAACGTGGCGTTCCACTGTACCATGAAATGCCACATTATCAAAGTGGGGTTCCACTGTATCATGAAATGCCACATTATCAAAGTGGGGTTCCACTATATCATGAAATGCCCCATTATCAAAGTGGGGTGCCACTGTATCATGAAATGCCACATTATCAAAGTGGTGTTCCACTGTACCATGAAATGCCACATTATCAAAGTGGGGTTCCACTGTACCATGAAATGCCACATTATCAAAGTGGGGTTCCTCTGTATCATGAAATGCCACATTATCAAAGTGGAGTTCCACTGTACCATGAAATGCCACATTATCAAAGTGGGGTTCCACTGTACCATGAAATGCCACATTATCAAAGTGGGGTGCCACTGTACCATGAAATGCCACATTATCAAAGTGGAGTTCCACTGTACCATGAAATGCCACATTATCAAAGTGGGGTTCCACTGTATCATGAAATGCCACATTATCAAAGTGGGGTTCCTCTGTACCATGAAATGCCACATTATCAAAGTGGAGTTCCACTGTACCATGAAATGCCACATTATCAAAGTGGGGTGCCACTGTACCATGAAATGCCACATTATCAAAGTGGGGTTCCACTATATCATGAAATGCCCCATTATCAAAGTGGCGTTCCACTGTACCATGAAATGCCACATTATCAAAGTGGGGTTCCACTATATCATGAAATGCCCCATTATCAAAGTGGGGTGCCACTGTATCATGAAATGCCACATTATCAAAGTGGGGTGCCACTATATCATGAAATGCCCCATTATCAAAGTGGGGTGCCACTGTACCATGAAATGCCACATTATCAAAGTGGGGTTCCTCTGTATCATGAAATGCCACATTATCAAAGTGGGGTTCCACTGTACCATGAAATGCCACATTATCAAAGTGGGGTTCCTCTGTACCATGAAATGCCACATTATCAAAGTGGGGTTCCACTGTACCATGAAATGCCACATTATCAAAGTGGCGTGCCACTGTACCATGAAATGCCACATTATCAAAGTGGGGTTCCTCTGTATCATGAAATGCCACATTATCAAAGTGGGGTGCCACTGTATCATGAAATGCCACATTATCAAAGTGGGGTGCCACTGTACCATGAAATGCCACATTATCATAGTGGCGTTCCACTGTATCATGAAATGCCACATTATCAAAGTGGTGTTCCACTATATCATGAAATGCCCCATTATCAAAGTGGGGTGCCACTATATCATGAAATGCCACATTATCAAAGTGGGGTGCCACTGTATCATGAAATGCCACATTATCAAAGTGGGGTGCCACTGTACCATGAAATGCCACATTATCAAAGTGGGGTGCCACTGTATCATGAAATGCCACATTATCAAAGTGGGGTGCCACTGTACCATGAAATGCCACATTATCAAAGTGGGGTTCCTCTGTACCATGAAATGCCACATTATCAAAGTGGGGTTCCACTATATCATGAAATGCCCCATTATCAAAGTGGGGTGCCACTGTACCATGAAATGCCACATTATCAAAGTGGGGTTCCACTGTACCATGAAATGCCACATTATCAAAGTGGGGTTCCACTGTACCATGAAATGCCACATTATCAAAGTGGGGTTCCACTGTACCATGAAATGCCACATTATCAAAGTGGGGTTCCACTGTACCATGAAATGCCACATTATCAAAGTGGGGTTCCACTGTATCATGAAATGCCACATTATCAAAGTGGGGTTCCACTGTACCATGAAATGCCACATTATCAAAGTGGGGTTCCACTGTACCATGAAATGCCACATTATCAAAGTGGCGTTCCACTGCATCATGAAATGCCACATTATCAAAGTGGGGTGCCACTGTACCATGAAATGCCACATTATCAAAGTGGGGTTCCACTGTACCATGAAATGCCACATTATCAAAGTGGGGTTCCACTGTACCATGAAATGCCACATTATCAAAGTGGCGTGCCACTGTACCATGAAATGCCACATTATCAAAGTGGGGTTCCACTGTACCATGAAATGCCACATTATCAAAGTGGGGTTCCACTGTACCATGAAATGCCACATTATCAATGTGGCGTTCCACTATATCATGAAATGCCACATTATCAAAGTGGGGTTCCACTGTACCATGAAATGCCACATTATCAAAGTGGGGTTCCACTGTACCATGAAATGCCACATTATCAAAGTGGGGTTCCACTGTATCATGAAATGCCACATTATCAAAGCAAACTTTCTTGTTCAGATCGTGCATACTCGCCTTGCGGCCAGAAATGTCCTGCTCACCTTCATCCTGGATGCCAAGGTGGCCGGCTTCGGACCAAAAGATGGAACTGAGGTATGTTGGTGTGGTTATTAGCACAGCCATACTGCCATGAAAGGACGTCCTTGGAACCAGCTTAAAGGGTCTCTTAAATGGCTGGTGGGCCTGGTGACATATTTTGGTTAAGATGTCAGAGTGTATGCACCAGGAAGTGTTCTCTCATTGGAGGGGTCTCACATCACAGGTACCCCTGTATTGTTGTTGATGTCAGTGATGAAGCTCGACTGCTGTCCATGGACTTTGCCTTCATGAGTGGACTTGGAGAGATGTCCCACTGTCTCCTGTTGCCTTTTTGTTTGGTGGTCAAATCATTTGTTCTGCAGTGTACAATCCTCTGACCCTTCTGCTGTGCTGTACAGTGGTACCTCTGTCTAACGACTTTGAACATGTAACCGAGATTTGGTCGTTATATGGAGGGGTCGTAACATGGAGAAATGTTTTATGTCCGGGTCCGTCAATGATTTGGAATGACATGGGCGTTTTGATTGGTGCCGCCCACAATGTTATTCTTTCCTTAAACGATTATGGTAACCTGTTTTCTATTCAATTAATTACCCACACAGTTTTCTTGCTTGTTTAATGAAGCCCCGTAACTACTCGTGGGTTAAGGTTTGAAATAAACAAACTGAGGTCGAACAAAAGCATGCGGTCCCAAAACATGCACATCGATGTCGATACCAGCTTCTAATCATAGTCATACGATACCCAGCAACGATTTGGTTAAAAATAAAGAAAAGTGTCCCAAACCCAAGGAACAAAACGTATAAGCCTTTGCAGACGTAAAGAACCGCGGCAGTGTGTTGAAACCGATGTAAAATTGTAGCCAAAAGCGTCAGTTTTCACGATGAAACTTGACTTGCTCATTCAAGGGACATAACTGCACTACGGACTGTCCATAGAGTTGATCCCCGAGTACGCTAGTACAAGGGTCCAGCAGACTTTAATTGTGTGTCTGTCTGTCTGTCTGTGTGTTTCGACTTAACAGCTTATTGCTGGGAAACTACTGGGCGCAGTTCGTTCAAAAGTTGATACACTAACTTGATAATAGGTCCGATTGATCGTATTAAAACTTCATAATGTTACCTGGGACCTAAATGCGAAATAAACCACAAAAAAACGACTTGGCGGTGGGAGGAATTCGCGGTCTGATAGAACGGTGCAAGGTCTCGGCAAACCAAGACTATGCCATACTCGTAGCAAAGCCGCCGAATGGTACCGTAAACCAAGAATAGTGACGTAAGAAAATAGAATGTCGTCTTTTGATTTTGACGTGTTTTAGAATGGAGATGTGGTAGTGTATGTGTGTGTGTGTGTGTGTGTGTGTGTGTGTGTGTGTGTGTGTGTGAGAGAGAGAGAAAGAGAGAGAGAGAGGGAGAGAGAAAAGGAGTGAGGGAGAGAGAGTGTGTGTGTGTGTGTGTGTGTGTGAATGTCTGAAGAGTACTCGGGTCCAGCGCGAGCGTTTTTTATTAATTTAGGACATTCCACTACTCACCTTCAAACCTCACTGACGGGATTCTGAGGAGAATTTATTGATTCAAATGAACGCGTTGTTTGTATATCGCGTCATTCGGTCACGGATCGGGGAAAACCAAGAACAGTTCCAGATTTCAAAACCCGTGTTCGTCGTCCACCATTGTTAGCAAGACCGAAAATGTTTACACGCGCTTTGCATGCGTACATCGCAAAATTTCATGACGTCACCACAACTTTCGGTTTTGGTTCGATATTCCGATTACTTTCATAACGTTTCTGTAACCTTGCGTGTTTAAAAGGTAGGAGTTTCTGCACAGTTCTTTGCAAAATGAAGCAGACATCTGGCGAATGACCTTTATCTATTCAAAATAAAGTAATGACATGAAATAGAAACGGAAAACCATCGCTTCAGCCGTTTGCGTGCTGAAGTGATGTTGTACACGGACAGGATTTCAGCCCGTGTTTGTGTCCGTATCGCTTACTCACTTGACTGGAGATATAAGTTAGAGTAAACCAAACCCGTGATAATTTTGGGAAAAGTTGTTATAAGTCCACATATGGACGGTCGTATGTCGTATGAGAGAGGGGGGCGTAATATGGAGGTGAGAAATATTAAGACAAAGAAGGAGAAAAAATCCGTCACAGAAAAGTTGGTCATAATATTGAGGGACCCGTAAAAGAGAGGGGTCGTAAAGAGAGGTACCACTGTATTACCTTCTGCTGTTGTATTACCGTCTGCTGTGTTGTATTACCTTCTGCTGTGTTGTATTACCTTCTGCTGTGTTGTATCACCGTCTGCTGTGTTGTATTACCTTCTGCTGTGTTGTATCACCGTCTGCTGTGTTGTATTACCGTCTGCTGTGTTGTATTACCTTCTGCTGTGTTGTATCACCGTCTGCTGTGTTGTATTACCGTCTGCTGTGTTGTATTACGGTCTGCTGTGTTGTATTACTGTCTGCTGTGTTGTATTACCGTCTGCTGTGTTGTATTACGGTCTGCTGTGTTGTATTACCGTCTGCTGTGTTGTGTTATCTTCTGCTGTGTTGTGTTATCTTCTGCTGTGTTGTGTTATCTTCTGCTGTGTTGTGTTATCTTCTGCTGTGTTGTGTTATCTTCTGCTGTGTTGTATTACCGTCTGCTGTGTTGTATTACCTTCTGCTGCTGCTTCCATTTTAAGTTCCTCAGTCTTCATCATGGGGTGTGGTGCAAAATGATTGGAAACAGGTTTACTTGCCTCGGGGCATTGGATGTAGTGTACTGCCCAGTCTCTTTCTTTTCCTGTCTGTCATCCTGTTTCTTCGCTTTGTTGACTGGCTGTGTGTACATGTTTTGGCTTGCTCTGTGTGTGTGTGTGTGTGTTTTGACGGACTGTGTGTGTGTGTACAGAACAAGGTGTCGGCCAAGTGGTCAGCCCCAGAAGTGCTGGAGGAAAGACCAGCCACGGAGAAGAGCGACGTGTGGTCCTACGGTGTCACTCTCTGGGAGATCTTCAGTCTCGGTTCGTTCCTGTCATTTTCTCTCTTTGTCATCTACATGGGTTGGGGTTAGAGCTAAGTTACGTGTTGCTCCGTTCCTAGTCTTTAATTAAATCATGAGGTTGGTATGGCACGTGACACTGTGGGCAGAGCCAAGAGGTTGCATGATGGACAGTGTCATACTTTACCATTCGTTCTCCTTGTTACTGCCGTGCTATGTCTGTCTTTAATTCCTGTGTTATATGACATGGAACCCTTTCTCAATGGGAGTTCAGTGGCATTTTTGTCAACTTTAATTTTTAACCATCTTGAGTCAACATGCACCTTTCAGTGGCAGCAGAACTCTGCTTTTTAGAGCTGCATAAAGCTGGTGGTTTAAAAAAGAGAATGTAAAGTGAGGTAAATGTACAAAGGCTATGAACAATTGATCTGAACAAGTAAGGTCTTGAAGGATGTGAAGTTTTAAATGTGGGGTTGGTTATTTCCACTCAAATGAAATGTTTTGCTGCTGACAGGAAAGACGCCGTACTCTGACATCCGCGGGGCGGAGATAGGCACGCACATCAAGGCTGGCAAACGCATGGAGAAACCAGAGCTTGCCAACGACATGTGAGTCGCGTGTGCTGCTCTTCACTGTGGCAGTACCTCTTGGTATTTAGGCGCATGGCATTCTTGTTGCATTACCTATTATTTTATGGACCTCTAGCAAATGTGATATAGTGGGAGTCCCCAGTAGTCAGATTGCATACACCTTCATTTACCTATTCATTTTTGGTCGAGATTTTGTGGAGTGTGTAAGCCGTCAAGTGGAGTGACTAATTCATAATGTCTTTATGACTATTTAAGTTAAAGTTACATTGTTGTTCTCAGTTTATGCTGTCATTTTGGTCAACACATTGACAATAGACATTTTCAGGGAATAACTCGGTCAGGATTTTCCGCTCGATATTTTCTTCTTCTTCTTCTTCTTCATACGACGGTTGTGGCTCGATATTTTGAAAATATACACATCAGAGTTTACAATTTGTAGCGGCAATGATCGCTTGGCCTGAGTGATAGCAAACAACGTGTTTTGCCGGAGGTCGTGAGAGTTTGGGAAACACGCGTGCTCAGCGATCACTGCAGGCCATCGTCAGTGAAGTGTGGCTCCAATGTGCTGATTTTTAGAAGATAAAGGCGTCATATCGAGTGGACATTGCATAACTTAAACATTGGAGTCACTTATTCGCTGTAATTGCTGGTTTTAACTGGTCAACATAGTGTTATTGTTTGGCTCGCTGTAACTGGATATCACTAAAGTTACTCTTCCACAACGCTTGAAAATCCTAGCTGACAGAGTTAATTTAGACCATCATCTATTTGTACAGTATAAAGTTAAAGTGGTTAATTCATGATTCCAGATAGCATAGTGTGGCTTTATGAAAGTTTGTGTTGCGTATTTGTTTGCTTTTCTCCCGACAATATTGGAACAATCTTTATCCTTTAAAACAGTAATAACATGTCACAGTTCAGGACCATAACCAGGGGAAGTAACCAATGTTTCAGGTTCCACAAGCTGATGCAGAACTGCTGGCAGGAGAAGCAGAGAAGCCGCCCCAGTTTTGCCGACATCAGCAAGGAGTTGCAGGATCTGTTCAGCTCAGGCCAGAGAAAGAGCGAGGAGCTCTACTACATGGCCAGCCACATCCACAAGTAGTTTTGTGCTGCTCTTAGCAGATCCACAAGTAGTTCTGTGCTGCTCTTAGCAGATCCACAAGTAGTTCTGTGCTGCTCTTAGCAGATCCACAAGTAGTTCTGTGCTGCTCTTAGCAGATCCACAAGTAGTTCTGTGCTGCTCTTAGCAGATCCACAAGTAGTTCTGTGCTGCTCTTAGCAGAACCACAAGTAGTTCTGTGCTGCTCTTAGCAAATCAACAAGTACGGTAGTTATGTGCTGCTCTTAGCAAATCAACAAGTAGTTATGTGCTGCTCTTAGCAGATCTACAAATAGTTGGTATGTGCTGCTCTTAGCAAATCAACAAGTACGGTAGTTATGTGCTGCTCTTAGCAAATCAACAAGTAGTTATGTGCTGCTCTTAGCAAATCAACAAGTAGTTCTGTGCTGCTCTTAGCAAATCAACAAGTAGTTCTGTGCTGCTCTTAGCAAATCAACAATTAGTTATGTGTTGCTCTTAGCAAATCAACAATTAGTTATGTGTTGCTCTTAGCAAATCAACAAGTAGTTATGTGCTGCTCTTAGCAAATCAACAAGTAGTTATGTGCTGCTCTTAGCAAATCAACAAGTAGTTATGTGCTGCTCTTAGCAAATCAACAAGTAGTTATGTGCTGCTCTTAGCAGATCCACAAGTAGTTCTGTGCTGCTCTAAGCAGATCCACAAGTAGTTCTGTGCTGCTCTTAGCAGATCTACAAATAGTTGGTATGTGCTGCTCTTAGCAAATCAACAAGTAGTTATGTGCTGCTCTTAGCAAATCAACAAGTAGTTCTGTGCTGCTCTTAGCAAATCAACAAGTAGTTCTGTGCTGCTCTTAGCAAATCAACAAGTAGTTATGTGCTGCTCTTAGCAAATCAACAAGTACGGTAGTTATGTGCTGCTCTTAGCAAATCAACAAGTAGTTATGTGCTGCTCTATGCAGATCCACAAGTACAAATGAACAAGTAGTTCTGTGCTGCTCTTAGCAAATCAACAAGTAGTTATGTGCTGCTCTAAGCAGATCCACAAGTAGTTATTTGCTGCTTTAAGCAGGTCCACAAGTAGTTATGTGCTGCTTTATGCAGATCCACAAGTAGTTATATATGTGCTGCTCTAAGCAGATCCACAAGTAGTTATGTGCTGCTCTAAGCAGATCCACAGGCAAGGGCGGATCTGGGGGGGGGGTTACACGGGTTACGTAACCCCCCCCCACCCCCCCAAAGAAAGAGGTAATTTATTGGCTCAGGATGCACCAGATAGCTCTATTTTGCTTCTTTGGATAAAAAAAATTTCCGGGGGGGCATGCCCCCGGACCCCCGTAGAGGCTTAGGCGCCGAACTTGTATCTTCGCAGTCATTTTGTAACCCCCCCCTCCAAAGTGAATTGATCCGCCCTTGACAGGTAGTTCTATGCTGCTCTTAGCAGATCCACAAGTAGTTATGTGCTGCTCTAAGCAGATCCACAAGTATTCCTGTGTTACAGATTTTTTTTGTAAGTTTACAATTTATTATTTGTCAGACATTGGATTTGTGTGTGTGTAAATTTACAATTTTGTGTGTTTGTCATACTTTCTGGGATACTTGCTTTCCCCAGCTTGTTTTCTTTTGCTTTGATTTTTTCTTTTGTTTTGTTATTCATTTTTGTACAAGGAAGGTGTTGAAGAGGTTTTGGAGGGAGAGCTTATACAACTTGTGTGCTCCTGTTTTAAAGGAATCTTTGTTGTAATTTTAGTCATAATCTGACGGTTATGAACATATGCTGCAATATTTGCACAGCTGAACAATTTTGTCATGCTTGCCATTACTCCAGTGTTATATGAAAGAAGTAAAACTACATTTAATACGTATGTGTATATATGCATTAAATAAAATCAAGTGTCCAACTAGGCCTGGTTTAGGATCTTTTAATAACAGGAATTTTTCATTTAATTCATAGTAAATAGAATACAAATATATTCAAAATTCAATGAGAAGAAACAGTCATATAGATACCACAAAACCATCGTTATTTCTGTCAGTAAAGCACATGTAACAGTAAACAGGGTTTTTGTAGAGTTTTACTATTTTATCAATGGAACACATTTTCACAAGTTTTGTACATGTATGCAGTTTTGTTTGTTTGTGTCAATAATACCTGAACCCATGATATATGAAGTACATGTTATATGGTATTTCTTTCGAATACATCACCTCAATTTAACTAATAGGAGTTACCTTACTTACGAGTGCTAGACTGAGAAGCGTCCTATGTTACCAGTACTAGACTGTAAACAAGGTCGCTAACTCTAGATTTCCGTCGGTATACCATTTAGGGGAGTAGTCTCCCTTTGTTGGTAGTACCTCTCTGCGCATGTGCCAATGCCCATAATCCCCAGTTTCAATTTCTTGCTACGGGGAGCTAGACGTGTATTTAGACCTTTCCCGTCTAAGAAGACTTCCTTCACAGGAACTACAACATTCACCTTCAATCACGGTTTGGGCTTTCCTTTTTAAGGGCGATTACTACGCCCGTATACATTCAATGATTCATCACGTTGAACAACGTAACGAACCGTGAAAATGAAAGTGAAACGGCTTAAAATGTAACAAAGTTACTTGGTCATAAGTAGAAGGTACTTCAATCATCAATGATACCTTGTTGACACACAGAGCCTAACAGGCTCCGTTACTTGTCTTTTTTAACTAGTGAACATGCAATTGAACGACAACTATTCTTTACTCAGTCGTTACGAATGTCGAACAGATATTTACAGCGGTTGGACCGGTTTCATTGGCGCAATAGAACTCCGCGAACGATAACTTACCTTGCCGCTTTCAATGGAAAGCAACGGCAGGTCACCCTACACATCAATGTAGGAATACGAACAAGACCTTCAACTTCGAAATTACCCGGAAGTTTTTTGCGTTTTAACAGCTTTTTATCGACTACAGCGAGGTTTACCATGCGCGTTATCCCGACCGGAAGCGCATTTCTGATCCGAATTTTTAGGCGTACAAAGTACCGAGCGCCCGCGAAGGTTACATACGGCGTATGAATACTTCTGTCATTACAAACTGCGATGACTCTTGCGGGCAGCGTAGATACGGAACGCAGTACGCTTGAACGCTGATTGATCTGAAGGCACAGAGCGCCCGCGAATGTTACATATGGCGTATGAATACTTCGGTCATTACAAACTGCGATGACTTTTGCGGGCAGCGTAGATACGGACCGCAGTACGCTTGAACGCTGATAGAACTGAAAGCGGGTTGTATCGAAGAATAACAACAACAAACCTCGCCCACTTGGAAAGAAAACCAAACACTGAGATTGAGATATGCGCCTCCGGGAATATTACGGAGGGAACTTCCTTTACTCTCAGAGAAAGGCAAGTAATTCTCTCTCCTATGTTTCTGGGAAACGATGTTTTCTGCGGTTGGCAGATTATGGTTTTGGTATTTTTATCAGATGATCATGGTGGACTCACAGAGACCACGTGGTGGTACTTCTTCAAATTGGATAAAGAATACTTTCCTTGCCAGCTTAACTTGATTAACTTGTATGCGTGCATACATACACATTATATATATATATAAATATATATTAAATTATAAAAAAAAAAAAAAAAAAAAAAAAAAATTTTTAAATTGACAAGGAAGAATTAAAGTGTATGCAAACACAGATGGGACATCTTTATTGGGATATATTCTTTTTCTTGGCAAAGGGTATCAAAGAAGTCAGTTGATGTTACAAATTCCATTTTCATGGAGTGTTTAAATTAGCTATCTGAGTGGTAAAAGATTTAACTTATGGATAAACTCAAGTGTTTACACTTTGAGATTTACACTCAGCTAAAATCTGTTGATACCACAGTGCCAGGAGACAGCTCTTCAAATTCAATTAGAACAGGCACACATATATACTTATGTTCTGTTCCAGTGCACAATTGATGTACATTACACTTGAATGACATGTTATGAATAATATACAGTTGAAACCATGCCTTAGGGGCATGAATAAACTTGGTTGTTAACACATGAGTATTACACTCAGCTGAGTTTTCACAACATGCAAGATCGAGCAAGGCTCTGAATAATACTCACAGGGGAGCTTCCTATAATGTTGTCATGCCTCTACTTATTCCTGGTTCGTAGGCAAAACCTAAGCCTTTGACCTTTAACAAGGCCACATCTCTACTGTTGTCACCTAATCCTACGACTAGGTTCTCAGAAGTAGACAACAGGACCTAACAATAAGAGGCCGCCCTTAAATAACACTGGCTCTAGTCAGGTTCATACAAGGGATACAATGTTTATCATTTCATATTATGGAAATTATAACATATTTGCTAAACGGATGTTGTTACAACACACAATTAACTATGCCTCCTAGACAGAGCGGCTACTCTCATGAGAAAGGTACTGGATAAACTCTTGGCACATCCATGCCGTTATCAGTACGAGGGGGAATTAAGTCATATTGACATGTATTTATATATACGTAGACATTACCAAACAGACAATGTCGGGCGCTCTGGGGGAATACCTCCAGTAAGCACAGGAAGAGACAGGCTTCCTTTTCGCCCTGATAACTCCCTGGATCGTTGCGACAGCTTATGACAGACCCTCCAGCTGTCAGGCAAGACGTCCACTGGGCGTAACATGAGTAGAATCTCCCTGAGGTAGCTACAGCCTCGTCTGCAACCTCTCCCTTGAGGTGACCCCGAAACACGGCTGTTGACAGGACTGGGCCCCTCCCACCACTATCTTTGCCAGGGTTCCCCATCATGATGGTGGCTTCATGCATTTTGACTACCAGTATTCAGTGCTGCAAACTGCCTGTAGCGATGCTTCAGCACCAGAAGGACAGCTCCCGCCCCCCATTGCCTGTCTACCACCTCCTGACGGACTGAGGAAGACCTAATGTTTAACGCTCTTGGAACTAGACCAACACTTCAGGCCTGACCATATTCAGCAGTGCCCGGCTACACAGAAGTCTGGGAGTGTGAGGAGAATGCCTAGAGCCTCCTAGTTATCTTCATCACCTGGAATGGAGAGCTAATGGTTAGAGGCTACAACCTTCACACCGGGGAGCCGCCCTACCAGTATCAAGATGGCACCTGCAATCTGCATACAGTTCACCAGTCAAACAGCGGTGGACAACTGAACAGGGTATAGTAGTCACATCAGTTTCCATGCATACTGCAAGCTCTTGAGGTCTCTAGATGTCTCCTTCGGATACACAGCTACAAGACAGACACTGCGTACCAAGATAAGAGGAATCAAAGTGTCTCAATACATTTGCCTGAGGAAACGACTCTGAAGATCACTCACACTTGGAGTGGAGCTTGTTCAACAGGGTAACAGGCCCAAGAATCTTGCCATACAAGCGTCGGGCAACACGGGTGAGCATGTTCAGGCTACATCACAAGGCGGGGAGCTGTTGGAGATAACGCAGAGACGGGGGAAGAAGTGCTCTGAGATCGTCAAGTACAGAATGCTTTCATGACCTGTGGACGGACTCAGCGTAACAACTTGTAAGAGTTGCCCCTTCTTCCTGAATGTCATCTGACACCCGCATCAGCCAGGGGATGATGATAGAAATGTCAGATTGCACAGTCGACACTCAACAGAGGATGTCCGACACCTGTAACAGGTCACATCTCGACTGATAATGGTAACAACTCTGGCAGAAGCATCAACAGGAGAGACGACAGTAGACGTCCTAGAGAAGGGATGGGCCGTTTAAGATCACTGGACAGGTGCCCCTGAGATGATCAGCAGCTTTTGGAAGACAACCTACCCCAGGGTCAGGCAGTCCTTAGGCTACAAAACCTCATGGTTATCATCCTTGGACCAAGTCAAGAACCGCCCTGATATGACGCTTCGTGGTCGGCTGGGCGTTAAGCAAACAAACAAACCAAGTCAAGGCAAAACCCTTCAACAGGGACAGCACTCAACCTACGTCATGCTTCAGAGACGGACAGACTTGACTAAAGAGGGAATGTCTCCCGAGGTGACTCCGCCCGTTTTTCCATGGACTTTCCAGGAAGGACACTGAGAGATAGTCTGAGGTCTGGCCAGCCATCCGCACTATGAGATCCATGGGCCAGATTTCATAGATCAAGGAGGACCTCTCAGCCCATGCGGATTGATTAGTGCTGCCAGACATCTTGGACTGGGTAAACCATACGTCCCTCCATCATTGAGTCAAATTTTCCTGGAACAAGAAGAGCTTCCTCTACCTTTAGGGGTATTGGGTACGGCCACAGACACACTTGGATTTGGGAAGGCTCAGCCACCCCTTCCAACCGAACCTTGAATTGGACAAGCTTCGTTTGCCTCTTACAACTGGCGCTCTAAAATGCCTGGACTCAAAAGCTAAAGGAGCTGGAGGAAAGAGACACAGTGAGATCCTAGCAGGAGCTAGGAATACCACACAAGGCTATCTCCCTCGCTCCCAGTCTACGGTGACACAAGGTTATTGGGTGAGTATAAGTTGTGTCACTCTAAGAGCTTGAGGTAGAGACACAGTGAGATCCTAGCTGGAGCCAGGAATACCACACCAGCCTTTTCTCCCTCGCTCGAAGAGCCTGAGGTAGAGACACAGTGAGATCCTAGCTGGAGCCAGGAATACCACACCAGCCTATCTCACTCACTCCCAGTCTACGGCTACGCGTCGTTTTTGGGCGAGAAACGTGGCAACTCGGGTGCTGACTAAGACCTTTGTCAAGTCAGAACTATGCATCAGACCAAGAGAGTACACCTCCTGCCTCAGGCAGGGGCCTGAAAACAACTCTGCATAGTCACCCTAGAGCTCAGCTCCACAAACAGCTGAAGTGCCCCAGAGCTCACAAAGCTATGCTGGTCAGACAATGCAACACTTGCCGCCCACAGCCACGCCTACTGAAAATCCAGATATGGACTTGGGTGATCTAGGCAGAAGTACTACTGAGATCACAACATAAGACATCTTTGTGAGTTCAACTACCAGGGGGCAGAACTTTGCATCAGCCCAAGATAGTGCACCTTCGGCCATAGGCCGGAGAACATCACTGCATAGTCATCTAAGAACTTGTGAGCTCTACAGAAATCTGGAGTGTCCCAGAACCCACAAAACCTATGCTGGGCAGACAACCCAGCAGATGCCACCTACAACCATGTTTACAGAAAACCTAGATCAAGGACCTGGCTGATCAAGCCAGAAAACGGTCCTGCTGAAATCACAAATGGGACCTCTCAGTGAGTTGCATGCCAGGCATGGCACCCTCTTGAGTAAGACAAGAGCGGTCATTCAGCCAATAAGGGCTCAGAGATGCCCATGGTCACTGGGGACCCCCTCACGCTATAAGTGTGGAATTTCAAAGTAAGAAGCAGGTTTTCCCCTTGGGTAAAGGCAATACAGCTGGCTGTCTTTCACTGGCTATTCTAGGACAAATGGTACCTATAACCATTAAGGGTAGGCTTATAGCCCCCACATGCGTTGAGACAGGCACAGGTAAGGTGCAGACAGTGACCGTACTGCTGAGCGCACTTGCGCTTACTTCCTGTCACGCAGGAGGAACAGCTAAGTCAGCCTGAATTTACACTGGTATCTGTGCCTACCATCCTCATTAGAGAGGTAAATTCAGAGAGGATATATATATTCATTCATGCGACTGGCACAATTGTTTGCCATGGAAAGTGGTGCCTCAGACCAGAATTCTAGAGGATCTCTGGAAACTCTGTCAATCTCCCTTAAATGGAGGATCAGTCGCAGAGACGCACCTTGGTGATAAGTTCAAGGTATTAGAGGAATTGTTATCTCTGACCATTCCTCGTCTTTTAGGTCGTTCACCTGATCCGCCTGCAGAACTTTACGTTGCTGGGAAGTTGGGTCGCTCAAGGCGCATAATGGCAAGTCATAACCATAACCCAACATTGATAAAGACAAGTGATCAGAGGAATAGTAACGACCATCGAGTAGAAACCAGCTCTACATTGACAGGTGGGACTTTCTTTCGATTGTCCCTTTCTGGAGCAAGTTGACACAGTGGCAACAATGCAACTTGCCACTCGCCCGACTCAGGATTTCTTGCTTCTCAGTCCGATGATCTATCCTTTTCTTCCCCCGATTTTACAGGGGGGATTCCGGACAAATGGGCTGAGTCGGGTGAGGTGACACTAGATTACCGATCGAAAGTCAACCCTCCAGCCTGTTATCTATTCTCCTATTAGTTAAATTGAGGTGATGTATTCGAAAGAAATATGTATTTTTTACAAGTAAAATGACTATTTCTAAGAATACTCACCTCAATTTAACCAGAGACCCTCCCACCAACCCCGCTATTGACTTAATAGCTTCGAATTGAAACTGGGGATTATGGGCATTGGCACATGCGCAGAGAGGTACTACCAACAAAGGGAGACTACTCCCCTAAATGGTATACCGACGGAAATCTAGAGTTAGCGACCTTGTTTACAGTCTAGTACTGGTAACATAGGACGCTTCTCAGTCTAGCACTCGTAAGTAAGGTAACTCCTATTAGTTAAATTGAGGTGAGTATTCTTAGAAATAGTCATTTTACTTGTAAAAAATACATTTTTTTAGGACAATGAATGAGGATTTTGAATCTGGATTCAAACTGCATCGACTGTGAATAGTATTGTTTCATTAGCTACCTGTTTGTTGGTTCTGCATTTTCTACCTGCGAGTCGGACTGCACAGCGTCAGCTTCCTGAAGTCGCTCGAGTAACTGCCGCATATCAACATCGTACTCACTGTCACAATCATCCTCGTGCTCTAAAGAATCATCTGACTGCAAATCAGTATCAGAACTAGTTCCCTCATCTTCCATAATCAGCTGCAGAACTTGCAAAGTGGTGTACGTTGTCTGTGTAGAACCACATGGCTGCTGTGGCGAAGCGTGCAACGCCATTGTTTACACGGAAAACTCCTCTCTGAGCAGCCAGCAGCAAATCGGCAATCGAAAAAAAAGGCTTTCCCTATGACGTACCACGCAATTCCTTCTAAATTTAACCATCCCAACGGTTTCCGCTAACCGTTTGAAGATAGCTTACTACTTTTGATCCAGATACGGATGCAGGAAAAGTCGGAATAAGCGAGGACGTCAGTGGACGTCCTATAGGCACTGGGGATGCACTTTACGTAGGACGTCAGCTGATGTCTTACAGGCAGGGAAAAGGTCAAGTTTGGAGCTCTCAAACACATCTAAAATACCTGTTAAATTCAATTTGGATGCAATTTCTTATGTTAAGCAGTATTATACTTTCTATTTTTATCGTATAAAGTCCTGAGTTCAGTATTTAAGGTGGATATGATAGTTTTGAGTCATGTGCCATATTCTTGCATATGTGTGTTAATGTGTAACTTGTTTTCTCATGTAAATACAGCAAAATTTTGCAAGGTAATGTTCACATTCCATATATAGACCTTTATTGTCTGCAGTAGATTATTCACAATTGTTAATTACCATCCTTTTCATGATGATCGCTATATGATTCATTTCATCTTGCTGTGGCCTGGGTCAATCCACTTTGTCCATCTGTTTCATTGCTTATTTTCTTGTTTCATTACTTTCTATTCTCCTTTCATAGCTTCTAAATTCTTTGTTTTACAAGAACTTTTGTTCTTTCTTACAGTTGCTTTTTGTTTTACCTGTGTGTTAATTTGCTTCTTTGTTGTTTTGTACTCTGTTTTGACATGTTAGAGAAACATATTGGTACATGTAGTCTTTGCATCATGGTTTCCTTGCTGTTTTTGCACTACAGCTGAATACACATGCAAAGCTTGGCAGCTGATTGAAAAAAGAAATATAGCGGAGTCTTTGTCGTGATGATTTCCTCACTATTTTAACACTATTGTGACTGGCTCTGCCTCTCCCGTATCTTTCTGCCAGCCTGAGTCTGCCGCCATCAAACTAAACTTAAGCTAGTAGTTGTAAACAAACCTGTCTAGCAGACCTAACTGAAGCTCTATCATCACCAAATGTTCCATGCTTAATGAACATGATGTTGAGCATGTATGCTATTTATAACTTCATTTTGCAAAAAATGACACACTAGAGCACAGACAGAAAACGCGAACACTCGATCAGAGCACCCTGACTTACAAACATAACAAACACAGGAGTAAGTGAAACTGACCAAATCATGTCCAGGTAATCCACACAGTTCCTACACCATTTTCTTTGTCACTATTGCTGCTATGGTGACTTTATTCTGGCAAAAAAAACCATCCTCATCCGAAAGATCATCACCATCTAAAGAATTATGTTTCCGTATAACTAGTCCTGCTTTAAAAGTTCACATACATTTTTTCGTGACCGATAGAAATTAAAATTACAAAAATGTTGTTTGCTTTACAAAAGTAATGTTTGGAATTGACTGACATAGCTTGACAAATTCCTACATCAATTAAATGGACGTCACCTGATTGAATTACATCACAGGGTTTTGCTCTTTGTCTTCGCTATACTTGATATTGAAACTTTTGCAAATTCTAATGTCAATGGCTGATGATGAGAGATACTGCTGACGTGATTCCCTATTGTCACTGTTTCTTGTTATTTTTGCTAATTTGTTTACTTCTTTATTCATGAAAATGTAATTTTGACATTATGATATCATCCTTTTGAATGTTCTTCAGTTTGTACTGTTTTAAACTCTATTGGCCTTTGCCCTTGAATAAAAGACGTTCAAAATATGACAGCATCATTAGTGTTTTTTTTTTTTTTTTTTTTTTTTTTTTTTTTTGGTTTTTTTTCCCTTACACCTGTTCCTTGTCCCGGTGTGCTCTCACGCCGCCCCGTCCCTGCACTCGCTGCTCCATCCACATCTGAATTTCGTTCCGCTGCCAGACTTGTCGATTTTACAGACGCTCCAGGGAGGGATGTCGGGTCGTTGCGGTAGGCTACCCTCGGAAGATGACACTGCACTTCTGCTGAGTCACTTCGACGGTGTTCAGTAGTGGGTCTGTCCCGAGCTAACGGACGCAGCCCACTACCTACTATGCCCCCTACTAACGACATTGACAGCTAAGTCGCGGAGCCAGACTGAGTGAGGGTCCCCTCCAGAGAGCAGACCGCCACCACGTCCCTCCGTCGACCCCCCAGAACGTCACACGTTGAAGACTGACAGCAGAAGTACTATTCAGAGAAGGATGGAACAGGAACACTGAGACCAAGGTCACCATGAGAGCTCCGGGCATGAAGGGCCACAAGAGCAAGGACAATTTTTGGATGATTAATGAGATGAGGATGATTATAATGATGATGCTATGGATTTCCAATTTGGTTTGAGACTACGTGACAGGGCAGCAATCTACGCTTACTGTCATAATATACTAGGCTCGAGAACTGCCGCACCTGCGGTGTTGGTCAGGTAAACAGAACCTGAGCACCCTCAAAGTCGCATTCGTTAAGTGAATGACACTCGGCTGTGTGATTCCAGCCTTCCCATGGGAACCATAGCACTTCCACTCTGGGTGGGAGCCGACCGTAGCCCGAAAAACCCACATGACCCTGATGGGATTCGAACCCACGACCTCCCGGCCCACAGCCCGATGCGCTAACCACTGCGCTACGGGGGCCGGTTTAGTGTTTTAGTGGAGTGTGGGTGAACTGAGTGGCCGAGTGGTAACGCACTTGCGCTCGTAAGCGAGAGGTTGCGAGTTCGACCCTGGGTCAGGGCGTTAGCAATTTTCTCCCCCCTTTCCTAACCTAGGTATTGGTTCAAGTGCTAGTCTTTCGGATGAGACGAAAAACCGAGGTCCCTTCGTGTACACTACATTGGGGTGTGCACGTTAAAGATCCCACGATTGACAAAAGGGTCTTTCCTGGCAAAATTGTATGGGCATAGATAAAAATGTCCACCAAAATACCCGTGTGACTTGGAATAATAGGCCGTGAAAAGTAGGATATGCGCCAAAATGGCTGCGATCTGCTGGCCGATGTGAATGCGTGATGTATTGTGTACAAAAAATTCCATCTCACACGGCATAAATAAATCCCTGCGCCGTGAATATGTGCGCAATATAAATTGCATAAAATAAAAATTGAAAAAATAAATAAATCCCTGCGCTTAGAACTGTACCCACGGAATACGCGCGATATAAGCCTCATATTGATTGATTGATTGAGTGTTTGTCCAGGTTATGTTTTTGTACTAAGATACATTGTCTTCCTTGCTGTGTAGGCCTTCTGAGTCTCCACAGACCTTCAGTTTACATTGGATAACAGTATCCTTCCATTTGGTTGCACATCGGCTAAAACAAAACTTGGTCAACACAGGTGGGGTAGAAAGTGTTAAGACCCCCCAATTTAAGACCTTAGTTTTTTTGGATCTCCTATTCATATCCTCTGTAAATTTTTACCCCATTTTAAGACTCCCTCCTTGTTAAGACCTGATTTTCTCAGATTTGTGGAGGTCGTAAAAGGGGGTTCCACTGTTCATTGTATCCACCTTCGTGTGTATATAATATGCAAGCACAAGACCAAGTACACACAGATAAGGTCCTGAAATCCATGTCAGAGTTTGTTGGGTATAAAGTTCTATAAACACGAGAATAACCAAGCACGCATCACCTGAAAACGGAGAATGGCTGGCTGCCTTAAAATGTCAGGAAAACAATCGGTCATGCATGCAAAGCACGAGTGAGTGTGTGAGCATGAACAATGAAGAAGAAGAAAAGTATAGCATCCACAAACTTGTATAGAAGACATTGTGAACACTTTGGTACCAGTCAATAATTAACAGAGCTCAGTAATGAAACCACAAAGGTGTCGAGAAGACATTTTCAACCCTTATTCGTGCCTCCAGTTCCTAATTGCAGTTTTGAGTATGGCAATCACAAACATGTAAAGAAGACATATTGTCAACACTTTTGCCTTGGCATCACGCCCTAACTGCAGTATGGCAATCACAAACATGTAAAGAAGACATAGTCAACACTTTTGCCTTGGCATCACGCCCTAATTAACTGCAGTATGGCAATCACAAACATGCAAAGAAGACATAGTCAACACTTTTGCCTTGGCATCAGTCCCTAACTGCAGTATGGCAATCACAAACATGCAAAGAAGACATAGTCAACACTTTTGCCTTGGCATCACTCCCTAAAAGCGTGTCCCATCAAATAATCATTGAACTGGTTGAGCAAGAAAAAAGAAAGCAAAAACATTTGTAACAGCACTATGCAGTTTGCATACATTGTACATCAAAGAAAGAGGCCGACACGTACTTGCCGTTTGACAAAGATAATTCGGGGTAATCTAAGTTGCCCCATATCATCACTACGTAGACTTGAATTTCTTACACTTTTGACAGTTTTCATTTCCCTGATTACATAGATCCTAAGGGAACATTTGTGAATAACGTCATAAGAATTATATTTGTCTGACCTATATTGTGTCCTACTTGGCAAGCATTTTCTTATCACCCAGTGTGTAGGTACATATAAGGGGGGAGGGGGGGGGTGCATGGCTGTCCATCAAACTGACTCGGCACAAACAGTCATTCCCTTCCCCATGGCTTGATGTAACAAGCTATCGCAGAATAACATTACTGGCAAGTTTGAACGCTGCCTGTTCTAATCTCCCTGCTGGGGAGTCAGTAGCCAAGCTACATGTACAGTATTCTGCCATGAAAAAATAGCTGTGCGACCAGCCAAATGTGTGCCTACATTGCAGGTGGCTTGTCATGACAGGTATATTTCAGTCGAGACAATGACAATGGGATAACAGAAAGTGTCCTTTCATGGGAGGTGCCCTCACATTGAAAGGGCTAGACACATAGCGGGTACCAGTGAATTCTTCGTTGTTCGCTCAAACGTTGGCAACTTTCTTCTCTGTATCAGTGTGTGAAATACTGTGCAGCCGATGGGGATGGCTCAGTGCCCTGACCAGCAGCAGGTGAGTTGGCCTGACCTGACCCCGTGACTCTTGAGGATGCTGACCACCTGGTCATTCTGCTTCACCCCCCTGGCGTCCCGCAGCAGGGAGACACCGCCCCGCTGGTCACATGACCTGATGAAGTCCAGCGCGCCGTGGTCCAGCAGGAGGCACAGCATGTCGGCGTGTCTGTTGACCACCACCCCCCTCACACACGCCGTCACCCCCCGCCCGCCGCTCAGCTCCTGCAGCGAGTGTCCGGTGCCCAGCAGGTGGGACGCCACCTCCACCTTGTGGGTTGAGAAACATTGTATGGTTTATATACACACAGAACAACACAGCAACAAGCCGCCACCTCCACCTTGTGGGTGAGAAACATTGTACACACAGCAACAAGCCGCCACCAAGGTGGGAAACATTGTACAGGACAACACAGCAACATGCTTATGAAACGTGCCAACAAGTTGCAAACTTATCGTAAGTGCTCACATACTCTTACTTAACGTTTCATGACAGATATGATTGAAGAAATGTGAAACTCAAAACTCTTCAATAGCTGTATATATCAATATTGTTTTGAAGTTAAAGGAGACACAAGAAGAAGAAAGAGAAACATAAAACAATCAAACCAAAAATTACAGACAAGTTTGGAAACTAACCATTCACAGGACAATCAAATGACCTTGAGGCAAAGGATTGACTTTGGACTAATTTGATAGCCCTATAAAATATGCACTGGGAACTCAAAGGTTCACAAAAGCCAGAAGACAACAGCAGTCAGACCCCATCACAAAATAATAGCTCT
This sequence comes from Littorina saxatilis, assembly GCF_037325665.1. NCBI lineage: Eukaryota > Metazoa > Mollusca > Gastropoda > Littorinimorpha > Littorinidae > Littorina > Littorina saxatilis. The sequence continues at coordinate 35,021,097 of NC_090260.1, read as the reverse complement.
CTAAAACTCACACATGTCTAACCGTACACCACTGAACTCTTGAGCTATACATAGCTCAGTGCTCAAGACCGGCGGACAACTGCTGTGAAAGGGGGACGTCTGCATCAACCCGACTCATATTGACACAGTGGAACCTCCCCTTTTAAGACCTCCACAAATGTGAGAAAATCAGGTCTTCAAAAGGAGAGTCTTAAAAGGGAGGTAAATTTGCAGAGGTTATAAACCGCAAATCTGAAGGAACAAGGTCTTGGAAAAAAAGGAGATCTTAAATTGGGGGGTCCTAAAAGGGGGGTTCCACTGTTACACTCTGTGTGAACACCCACCTTGTTAGCCTCCACAGCCTTGGTGAAGGGCGTGTTGCCCCTGTGTGTGGCGGCCGTCACCCGGCACCCCCTGTCTGTCAGGTAGCTCACCGCCCCCAGGTCCCCTGTGAAGGCCGCGGTGTGCAACAGGGTGTAGCCGTCACGGTTCGTTTCATTCACGTCACACATGGACAGCAGGCGATAGGCAGTGTACCAGCGAACACACCTGACGGACAGACAAATCTTCTTGCGCTGACATTACAACATTAATGTACGGGTACAGTTGAACCTGCCCTGATGACCACCTCTCCATTACAACTGCTTGTCCATTCTGTCTACGCCCCGTTTAGGGATCGTTGCCATAGACTGGTTCTGCTGTACTTAAATGGCAGCAGCAATATTGTGTTTTCACTGAGGTATTAAAGTGTAAGGTAGTGAGAGCTAGGGCAGTGGAGATGGGATTGGGTCGGGGAGGGACTGAGGTGGCGATGGTGGCAGATATACTATCTGCCCAGCTTGAGCCAGGTTTACAGTGGACGTACTTTGTCACAACATACTGTGAGAGGAAAGTGCAGTGGACGTACTTTGTCACAACATACTGTGAGAGGAAAGTGCAGTGGACGTACTTTGTCACAACATACTGTGAGAGGAAAGTGCAGTGGACGTACTTTGTCACAACATACTGTGAGAGGAAAGTGCAGTGGACGTACTTTGTCACAACATACTGTGAGAGGAAAGTGCAGTGGAAAGTATACTCACATGGGTGCAAAACAATTATACAGCCAAAAATTCACACACTTGCTTGTGAAAAATCTGGAGAACTGCTTAACCTTCTGACTGACACCTGACCTTGAGATTAAACAAAAAATGCAGCCAGTTTGCTGAATGCAGCACAAAACAAGTCACGTAAGGCGAAAATACAATATTTAGTCAAGTAGCTGTCGAACTCACAGAATGAAACTGAACGCAATGCCATTTTTCAGCAAGACCGTATACTCGTAGCATCGTCAGTCCACCGCTCATGGCAAAGGCAGTGAAATTGACAAGAAGAGCGGGGTAGTAGTTGCGCTAAGAAGGATAGCACGCTTTTCTGTACCTCTCTTTGTTTTAACTTTCTGAGCGTGTTTTTAATCCAAACATATCATATCTATATGTTTTTGGAATCAGGAACCGACAAGGAATAAGATGAAAGTGTTTTTAAATTGATTTCGACAATTTAATTTTGATAATAATTTTGATATATTTAATTTTCAGAGCTTGTTTTTAATCCGAATATAACATATTTATATGTTTTTGGAATCAGCAAATGATGGAGAATAAGATAAACGTAAATTTGGATCGTTTTATAAATTTTTATTTTTTTTTACAATTTTCAGATTTTTAATGACCAAAGTCATTAATTAATTTTTAAGCCACCAAGCTGAAATGCAATACCGAAGTCCGGGCTTCGTCGAAGATTACTTGACCAAAATTTCAACCAATTTGGTTGAAAAATGAGGGCGTGACAGTGCCGCCTCAACTTTCACGAAAAGCCGGATATGACGTCATCAAAGACATTTATCAAAAAAATGAAAAAAACGTTCGGGGATTTCATACCCAGGAACTCTCATGTCAAATTTCATAAAGATCGGTCCAGTAGTTTAGTCTGAATCGCTCTACACACACACACACACACACAGACACACAGACACACGCACATACACCACGACCCTCGTTTCGATTCCCCCTCGATGTTAAAATATTTAGTCAAAACTTGACTAAATATAAAAAGAAGACAGAATGCAAGGCACAAAGCCAAGTTAGAAAAAAGTAAGGAACTTTGAGAAGAACTCAAAAACAAAACTCGTTACGGTAATGTTTTGACATATACCTTGCACTTTAGTCCTCTTTATTTTTTGTACTGCACCCATTTCTAAATTTGACAGCAAATATTTACATGGTTTGGTTTTTACTGTAGTTACATTGGCAGTTACATTATATTAGTGGTCAACTGGATGGAATGGCTGATCCAAAGACATCAATGAAAAACAACACACCGCTAATTTCCCTGCTTGGGGACTGACGGAAGTGTGTTCATTGGGAATGAAGTGAAGAAGAACGATGTTAAAAGGGTGTGCACTGACCTGGGTGTGAGCTTGACACGCACTGCCGGCTCCACCTCCAGGCTGATGATGGAGGGCGGGATACAGCGGTCAGCCTCAGTCACCTCATGCATGCTCGCTTCCCCGCAGAACAGTCTTGGCGGCCGAGATGTGGAAAACATGTCACACCTGTCGCGCAATTCCTGCGTCAACACGTGCTTGGCAGGAGGGAGGGGGAGAGAGATAATAGACATCATGTCATTGAGAAGCAGCGTGTTCTCACACACTTTGTCAAGCATGTCTGCCACTCGGGGGCTGTCGACTCGCTCCCCTAGCAGGCAGCAGACCAGAAGAGTTTTCCTGAGGACGCGAGCCTCCTCCACCCCCTGTGGGCAAAGCTTGATGCACCACTGGCTGAGCGACAGCCCGGCCTGGCTGCCTGTGTTGCTGTAGACGTGGCTGGGGGGCGAGGTCCAGGCCGACCAGTAGAGCAGTGGCAGGTGGTGGTCCGGGTCACACACGGTCAGCGCGGAGGCCAGCAGCCTCCTGTTGCGGAGCGACACCTCCAGGTCGGCCAGGAAGCGGTAATGGTGCAGCGACGGGTGTTGGCCGATCTCCACCACCCGGCCCCTCGTCAGGTCACCGCACACCCGCTCCAGGAAGGCAGGGTAGTGGGGGGAGGTGGGGGTGATGAGCAGGCCTGGGGGGCGGGGCGTGGTGTGGGTGGTGACGTGGTTGACGAGGAAGAGACCGTCACAGGCCCTCAGCAGCAGCTTCGTGCAGCCAGCGGCGTAGAGCGCCAGCCCCAGCCCCAGGTACACGTCTCTTGTCAAAAACTGCTCCCCGTCCTTGCTGAGCACTGACCCTCTCAGGAACAGCGACAGCTGGGGCAGAGTGGACACGCCCCCCGCCTCACACTCCACGCCCAGGCTGCTCAGCTCTGTCAGGGCGTCCTCCACGTGGCCTATGACGTCACTCTGACCGTTCATGACCAGCACCAGCAGGGGCACCAGGTCCCTCCAGCTGTCGGCATCCTCCACAACGGCCCTGAAGAAACCCACGTAGGCCAGGGCAGTGCTGGAAAAGACGTCTGCCCTGCTGACCCCCGCCTCGGCGTTGCCGTGGTAAGCAGTCTTATCACGTAGTTGGCGCGCTAACTGCTCACAATACCACGGGAAGAAAGGCCCGCTGATGTCTCTCTCAATGACATCATGCAGCATGTGACTGTCGAGGGAGAGGTTGAGGTGCGTCACATGGTTGATTAACATGAGTTCTTTTTCCTTGGCGGAGAAGGGGTCAGCACTGCCAAGGTCGACTGTCGGCAGGTGATGCAGCAGGTCCTGGGTTTTGTCTGCACTAAATATCCGAAAAGAGGAAACTGTTGTTACAGAGACAAGCAAAGCAGACCCTGTCTCAGACAGCCCTCCAAAATCATGTTGTCTCACATAGGCAAAGCTTATATCTACTCCACATACAGTCACTGAGCAATAAATAGCTTAGTGCTCAAGGTAGACAACCTCTACAGAACTGCAGTACCAAGGGCAACTACTGCATCACCTTGCCACTTCTACAACAGGGAGCTGATACTAAGGATGACACAGCCATCATGCAGTAGCATTACAGTAAAATGACCTTTCAATTTCCTTGAAGATGTGCATGTAGACTGTGCCGACAGCCACACACTTGAAACAGGAAGGTAATGCACGCATCATGCTGAACTGAGCAGCATCAACAACTCACCTTTCAATTTCCTTCAAGATGTGCATGTAGACTGTGACGACAAGCACACACTTGCGTTGTGACATCAGCTGTGGCAAGGACTGGAGGAGCGGCCCCCACGTCTGCCACCAGTCGCCCTGCAGTCTCCCCTGTGATCACACACAGCACCACATATCTAGGTCATTCTCCACAGCTAGGACCAGTCAACATCATGTTGAGAGGCTGACACATTAGCCACAGCTAGGACCAGTCAACATCATGTTGAGAGGCTGACACATTAGCCACAGCTAAGGACCAGTCAACATCATGTTGAGAGGCTGACACATTAGCCACAGCTAGGACCAGTCAACATCATGTTGAGAGGCTGACACATTAGCCACAGCTAGGACCAGTCAACATCATGTTGAGAGGCTGACACATTAGCCACAGCTAGGACCAGTCAACATCATGTTGAGAGGCTGACACGTTAGCCACAGCTAGGACCAGTCAAAATCATGTTGAGAGGCTGACACGTTAGCCACAGCTAGGACCAGTCAACATCATGTTGAGAGGCTGACACATTAGCCACAGCTAGGACCAGTCAACATCATGTTGAGAGGCTGACACATTAGCCACAGCTAGGATCAGTCAACATCATGTTGAGAGGCTGACACATTAGCCACAGCTAGGACCAGTCAACATCATGTTGAGGGGCTGACACGTTAGCCACAGCTAGGACCAGTGAACATCATGTTGAGAGGCTGACACGTTAGCCACAGCTAGGACCAGTCAAAATCATGTTGAGAGGCTGACACGTTAGCCACAACTAGGACCAGTCAACATCATGTTGAGAGGCTGACACATTAGCCACAGCTAGGACCAGTCAACATCATGTTGAGAGGCTGACACATTAGCCACAGCTAGGACCAGTCAACATCATGTTGAGAGGTTGACATGTTAGCCACAGCTAGGACCAGTCAACATCATGTTGAGAGGCTAACACATTAGCCACAGCTAGGACCAGTCAACATCATGTTGAGAGGCTGACACATTAGCCACAGCTAGGACCAGTCAACATCATGTTGAGAGGTTGACACGTTAGCCACAGAGGAAATCTTAAAACGGAGGCTCTTCTTTGCTCAGACAGCAACCCTAGAGTCCCTGCACTACTCCAAAGGCTCTAGGAAGGTCCAAAGATAGAGATGTCGATGTACAGTGACCATCCTGTATAAGACCCCCCCTCCCTCACACACACCCACACACACACACACACACACACACACACACACACACACACACACACACACGTACACGCTTCTAACTCCTCCTTGCTTTTTCACATTTTCTGTTGGTACAGGTACTGTCTGTTAATTTGTTGTTTTTAACGCTCCTTCCCCTACCAGAGTTTTCCACTGTACTGTCATTGCCTTGTGCCCGACAGTATAGTACATTTTAAGATCTAACATCTGATCAAATCAGGTCTTAAAAAGGAGAGAGTCTTAAAGATGGGGGTACACTTACACAGGATATCAACAGACAGTCATAGACACCAGGGTCTTAAAGTGAGGGAGTCCTACATTTAAGGGTCTTAAAGGGAGGGAGTCCTACATTTAGGGGTCTTAAAGGGAGGGAGTCCTACATTTAGGGGTCTTACAAGAGGGGTTTGACTGTATCAGTAGATAGGTCCAGCGTCTTACCTCCCCCCACACTCCGTCCAGCGTCTCACCTCCCCCCACACTCCGTCCAGCGTCTCACCTCCCCCCACACTCCGTCCAGCGTCTCACCTCCCCACACTCCGTCCAGCGTCTCACCTCCCCCCACACTCCGTCCAGCGTCTCACACTCCGTCCAGCGTCTCACCTCCCCCCCACACTCCGTCCAGCGTCTCACACTCCGTCCAGCGTCTCACCTCCCCCCACACTCCGTCCAGCGTCTCACCTCCCCCGACACTCCGTCCAGCGTCTCGCCTCCCCCCACACTCCGTCCAGCGTCTCACCTCCCCCCACACTCCGTCCAGCGTCTCACACTCCGTCCAGCGTCTCACCTCCCCCCAAACTCCGTCCAGCGTCTCACCTCCCCCCACACTCCGTCCAGCGTCTCGCCTCCCCCCACACTCCGTCCAGCGTCTTACCTCCCCCCACACTCCGTCCAGCAGCACAGCCTGCTGCCTGTCACCCCCCACGTGACTCCTCCACTCCTGCCAGCCGTAGAGCACCAGGGGCGTGTAGCCAGTCTGTGCCATGCTGCGCACCAGTGCTCGTCCTACGCTGGTCTTGCCTGTGCCGGGAGGTCCCACTATCACCACCACTCCCGACTGGCTGAGCAGAGTGCTAGCTGTGCGGAACGTCTCGGTGGGGACAAACACATCTTCTTTTTCCGCGATGAAGTCCTTGCTTTGGTCTGGAAGCGAAGGAACAAAACACAGGAACATAAATGAAAGTTGGACAAGACACATCCCAAGATTGGATGTCCACCTTGCCTTGATCTGAAAGGGAACAAGCAAAACACATAAACTTTTTGAAACTTGGGTAAGAATAAGATGCATCCATCTTGCCTTGGTCTGAACTGAACTGAGCAGTTGAGAGACATCGTGCTTGCTGCCGCGCGAGCAGAGACAAATTTTCCCTCTTTATCTTCACTGCGCTGGCTACAAAATCCCTCACGCGGAGGTGTTTTCAGACAGGCCAGACACAGGTTGTCCCGGAGGTGTTTTCAGACAGGCCAGACACAGGTTGTCCCGGAGGTGTTTTCAGACAGGCCAGACACAGGTTGTCCCGGAGGTGTTTTCAGACAGGCCAGACACAGGTTGTCCCAGAGGTGTTTTCAGACAGGCCATACACAGGTTGTCCCGGAGGTGTTTTCAGACAGGCCAGACACAGGTTGTCCCGGAGGTGTTTTCAGACAGGCCAGACACAGGTTGTCCCGGAGGTGTTTTCAGACAGGCCAGACACAGGTTGTCCCGGAGGTGTTTTCAGACAGGCCAGACACAGGTTGTCCCGGAGGTGTTTTCAGACAGGCCAGACACAGGTTGTCCCGGAGGTGTTTTCAGACAGGCCAGACACAGGTTGTCCCGGAGGTGTTTTCAGACAGGCCAGACACAGGTTGTCCCGGAGGTGTGAGGGAACAACCAAACACGGGCACATCTATGACAGTTGGGAAAGATTGAATGCCTTTCTTCTTCTTCTTCAATATCCTGAGGAAATCCCTATACATGGCAACTATCCTCACTAGCCTAAGGCCACTAGAGTAAAAGATAACGTTGATAGTGTACATGTAGTAATCAAAATAAAAACAGGGGTGGGTTGATGCACGTCTCAGTCAAGAAGAAAAAACTCCTTCCGTCAGGAAGAGAATTAATCCAAACCTGGCAAAGCCACGACTTGGTCAGCCTTCCGATTCCCAGTGCCAGTATATCTCACAGTCACCCAAGGCCCATGTGTCAGATGTGAGTTTTAGCGTTACCTTCACACCACAACCATGTTATACTCATTCAAGGCTCAAGTCGTGTGCTCCCAAAACACCCGGTCAGGACCTTCCACCACTATATCTGTTGACACTTTCACTTTGCAAACAGGAAAAGGACCCCTTACCCACCCAAAACCCAGAGACAAAAGAGGAAACCACAAAATGTTAAATAAAAACAGGCTTACCCACTATGTCCCCATAATCTTCCGATGCAGTTTCTGTAGTTGCATTTGTGACAGAAGTTCCTGCATGAGTGAAAATGGCAACAACGATTACAAAAAAATCAACCATAAATATATATATGTCAAAACAATTTCAGAATCAGTCAGACACAGACAGTGATAGGTTGATTCAGTTATTGCTATGCTGTCAACTAAAATGAGTATGCTCTGTCCGTTCAGAGAAAGTTATATCATAAACTCCTTCCTTCGGTCAACGCAGAAAGAAAACTAATACATGTATTAACAACAAGATAAAACCACAGCCCTTTTTTCACAAGCAGATAATATTGGAGTGTAAGCAAAGCGAGAAAAGCCAAATTAACTGGATTAATGGGGAATGTTATGTTATATCAAGTCTTATATCGCGCGCGTATCTCCAGACTCGGACTCAAGGCGCAGGGATCTATTTATGCCGTGTGAGATGGAATTTTTTACACAATACATCACGCATTCACATCGACCAGCAGATCGCAGCCATTTCGGCGCATATCCTACTTTTCACGACCTATTATTCCAAGTCACACGGGTATTTTGGTGGACATTTTTATCTATGCCTATACAATTTTGCCAGGAAAGACCCTTTTGTCAATCGTGGGATCTTTAACGTGCACACCCCAATGTAGTGTACACGAAGGGACCTCGGTTTTTTGTCTCATCCGAAAGACTAGCACTTGAACCCACCACCTAGGTTAGGAAAGGGGGGGAGAAAATTGCTAACGCCCTGACCCAGGGTCAAACTCGCAACCTCTCGCTAGTATTTTCTGTCTGTCTATATCTGCCTGTCTTTCTGCCTGTATGTCTGCCTGTGTCTGCCTGTATGTCTGTCTGCATGTCTGTCTGTCTGCCTGTCTTGTGTCTGTCTGTCTGTCTGTCACCTTGCCTGCCTGCCTGCCTTGGCTGTCTGTCTGTGTGTATGTGTGTGGCTGGTTGGTTTGTTTGTTTGTTTGCTTAACGCCCAGCCGACCACGAAGGGCCATATCAGGGCGGTGCTGCTTTGACATATAACGTGCGCCACACACAAGACAGAAGTCGCAGCACAGGCTTCATGTCTTACCCAGTCACATTATTCTGACACCGGACCAACCAGTCCTAGCACTAACCCCATAATGCCAGACGCCAGGCGGAGCAGCCACTAGATTGCCAATTTTAAAGTCTTAGGTATGACCCGGCCGGGGTTCGAACTCACGACCTCCCGATCACGGGGCGGATGTGTGGCTGGCTGTCAGGCTGCCGACCATTATATTGAAAAACAATATGGCATGCGGTCAGGATAAAATGATTAATGAGTATTTAAAAGCGTCACATGATCGAATGATTGATATTTATGTATTGTTGTTTAATGTTGTTTTGCAGTCAGGAAAGGTTCCAACACAATGGGCTGTAGGTGAAATTATTCCATTGTACAAAAATAAAGGCTCCCAAGCTGACCCCACAAATTATAGAGGAATTACTATACTCAGTTGCTTCGGAAAACTTTTCAGTGCAATTTTAAATGCTAGGTTATCAAACTTTTTGGAGAGTAATAATAAATTAGGTCAAGAACAACAGGTTTCCGCACAGGTTTTTCAATACTAGACCATGTTTTTACTTTGCATTGTATATTAAAAATTTTTCTCAACAAAAAGAAGCGACTGTTTTGTGCATTTGTAGACTATGAAAAAGCGTTTGATAAAGTTCGCCGTGCATTTTTATGGGAGAAATTAGTTAGTTCTGATGTTAATGGGAAGTTTTTAAAAACTGTAAGAAATTTGTACGAAAATGCCAAGTCTTGCGTTAAAGTTAATGGTGAGTGTTCTGGATATTTTCCCAGTTTGTGTGGAGTTAGACAAGGGGAAAACTTGTCACCGCTGTTTTTTGCTCTATTTTTAAATGATCTAAAGCCTTTTCTGTTGGAAAACAGTAATGGTTTACAATCTATGTCAAGAGAGGCTATTGTGGTTGGAATGGATGATACTGATGTAAATGCTTTGTTTCAAATGTTTTTATTACTGTATGCGGATGATACTGTGATCTGCTCAGAGTCTGAAAAAAACCTGCAAGAATGTTTAAACAAAATGCACGAATACTGTTTAAAATGGCGTCTAAATATTAATGTGAACAAGACGAAAGTAATAGTTTTTTCCAGAGGTAAAATTAGAAATAAACCATTGTTTACGTATAATGGCAATTTAATCGAAGTAGTGTTTGATGTAATGTACTTGGGCCTTAAGATTAATTATAATAATAAATTTTCAGTCACACAGAAGAATCTATATGATCGTGCCTCAAGGGCAATGTTTGTTCTTTTGCGTACTTGTAGACAATTGTCACTGCCTGTGGACATACAAGTTGACCTGTTCGATAAAATGATTGCTCCAATTTTACTATACGGATGTGAAGTATGGGGTTTTGGTTCCTGTGAACTTGCTACTAAACTTCAATTGCGTTTTTATAAAATTGTTTTCAAACTAAAAAAATCAACTCCAAATGCTATGATATTTGGTGAACTTGGAAGATATCCACTAGATGTTAATATGAAATGTAGAATGCTTTGCTATTGGTATAAACTGATTAGTCCTATTCATAAAAATAAATTTTCAAGTATTGTGTATTGCTTTACTTATAAATTGTATATCAACAAGATGATTGAATCTAATTATTTATGTTTTATTGAAAAAACCTTAAATGAAATTGGTCTCTCCGGCCTTTGGACTTTTCAAGAAAATGTTCAATACTCAAGCGCATGGTTTAAACAGAAAGTAAAAAGAAGCTTGTATGACCAGTATATCCATAAATGGTTTACAGAAATTGGAACAAAAATATGTTTTGGAATTATCGAATGTTTAAAGATATTTTTGCATGTGAAGACTATGTCACACACCTGCCATATCAGCAATGTGTTTGTCGTCGTCTGTCATATGAGCGTTGATGCGTTGAGCTGTCGTTATGCGCCAGCAAGCAATGTGTTTCAATGATGAAGTTTAGAACAACAATTTGCCTGTACAGAAAGAACGTTATCTTAACATCCCGAGGTCAGAAAGAACTTGCACCAAATGTGTATCACAAGACATAGGTGATGAATTCCATTATTTATTTGTCTGTGATTTTTTCAAAGAAGAAAGAGCTGAGTTGTTACCACCTTACTATTGGAAAAAAACCTAATGCACTTAAATTTAAAAAGTTGTTTGCTACTAAGAAAAAGAAATTGCTAAAGAATATTTTGGACTTTATTAATAGAATTTGTAAATGTAACAGTTTTTCATAATTTTTTTTTTATTTTTATTTTTTTTTTAAATCTTTTTTTAATTTTACTATATTAGCATATATCATGATTGTATTGATTGTATTTATTGTTCAAAATGCCCCCATGGGTTATGGACTAATAAAACTTGAACTTGAACTTGACCATTACGTGACCCACCTGTGTGCGAGTGCAGCGTGCTGCCAGGGTCCAGCTCCACGTACTCAGAATCCTCCACTTCATGCCGCTGGCTGGGCGGCTTGATCTGCGTGTAGCCTGACACACAGTGTACGTCACGTCACACATAATTATCACAATGTCATTCATTTATGTACTCATTCTCTCTCTCTCTCTCTCTCTCTCTCTCTCTCTCTCTCTCTCTCTCTCTCTCTCTCTCTTACTGATTTGTGATTTGATTACTCTTAGTCCTCCATTCTCTTCCTCATCCCTCATCTCCCCCCTTCCCTTTTTCTCTCTCACTCTCTCTCCCCTCTTCTATCTCCTGTCTCTGCCCCGCCCCCTTTCTCTCTCTCACTCTCTCTCCCCTCTTCTATCTCCTGTCTCTGCCCCGCCCCCTTTCTCTCTCTCACTCTCTCTCCCCTCTTCTATCTCCTGTCTCTGCCCCGCCCCCTTTCTCTCTCTCACTCTCTCTCCCCTTCTATCTCCTGTCTCTGCCCCGCCCCCTTTCTCTCTCTCACTCTCTCTCCCCTCTTCTATCTCCTGTCTCTGCCCCGCCCCCTTTCTCTCTCTCACTCTCTCTCCCCTCTTCTATCTCCTGTCTCTGCCCCGCCCCCTTTCTCTCTCTCACTCTCTCTCCCCTCTTCTATCTCCTGTCTCTGCCCCGCCCCCTTTCTCTCTCTCACTCTCTCTCCCCTCTTCTATCTCCTGTCTCTGCCCCGCCCCCTTTCTCTCTCTCAATCTCTCTCCCCTCTTCTATCTCCTGTCTCTGCTCCGCCCCCTTTCTCTCTCTCACTCTCTCTCCCCTCTTCTATCTCCTGTCTCTGCCCCGCCCCCTTTCTCTCTCTCACTCTCTCTCCCCTCTTCTATCTCCTGTCTCTGCCCCGCCCCCTTTCTCTCTCTCACTCTCTCTCCCCTCTTCTATCTCCTGTCTCTGCCCCGCCCCCTTTCTCTCTCAATCTCTCTCTCCTCTTCTATCTCCTGTCTCTGCCCCGCCCCCTTTCTCTCTCTCACTCTCTCTCCCCTCTTCTATCTCCTGTCTCTGCCCCGCCCCCTTTCTCTCTCACTCTCTCTCCCCTCTTCTATCTCCTGTCTCTGCCCCGCCCCCTTTCTCTCTCTCACTCTCTCTCCCCTCTTCTATCTCCTGTCTCTGCCCCGCCCCCTTTCTCTCTCTCACTCTCTCTCCCCTCTTCTATCTCCTGTCTCTGCCCCGCCCCCTTTCTCTCTCTCACTCTCTCTCCCCTCTTCTATCTCCTGTCTCTGCCCCGCCCCCTTTCTCTCTCAATCTCTCTCTCCTCTTCTATCTCCTGTCTCTGCCCCACCCCCTTTCTCTCTCTCACTCTCTCTCCCCTCTTCTATCTCCTGTCTCTGCCCCGCCCCCTTTCTCTCTCTCACTCTCTCTCCCCTCTTCTATCTCCTGTCTCTGCCCCGCCCCCTTTCTCTCTCTCACTCTCTCTCTCCTCTTCTATCTCCTGTCTCTGCCCCGCCCCCTTTCTCTCTCAATCTCTCTCTCCTCTTCTATCTCCTGTCTCTGCCCCGCCCCCTTTCTCTCTCTCACTCTCTCTCCCCTCTTCTATCTCCTGTCTCTGCCCCGCCCCCTTTCTCTCTCTCACTCTCTCTCCCCTCTTCTATCTCCTGTCTCTGCCCCGCCCCCTTTCTCTCTCTCACTCTCTCTCCCCTCTTCTATCTCCTGTCTCTGCCCCGCCCCCTTTCTCTCTCTCAATCTCTCTCCCCTCTTCTATCTCCTGTCTCTGCCCCGCCCCCTTTCTCTCTCTCAATCTCTCTCCCCTCTTCTATCTCCTGTCTCTGCCCCGCCCCCTTTCTCTCTCTCACTCTCTCTCCCCTCTTCTATCTCCTGTCTCTGCTCCGCCCCCTTTCTCTCTCTCACTCTCTCTCCCCTCTTCTATCTCCTGTCTCTGCCCCGCCCCCTTTCTCTCTCTCACTCTCTCTCCCCTCTTCTATCTCCTGTCTCTGCCCCGCCCCCTTTCTCTCTCTCACTCTCTCTCCCCTCTTCTATCTCCTGTCTCTGCCCCGCCCCCTTTCTCTCTCAATCTCTCTCTCCTCTTCTATCTCCTGTCTCTGCCCCGCCCCCTTTCTCTCTCTCACTCTCTCTCCCCTCTTCTATCTCCTGTCTCTGCCCCGCCCCCTTTCTCTCTCACTCTCTCTCCCCTCTTCTATCTCCTGTCTCTGCCCCGCCCCCTTTCTCTCTCTCACTCTCTCTCCCCTCTTCTATCTCCTGTCTCTGCCCCGCCCCCTTTCTCTCTCTCACTCTCTCTCCCCTCTTCTATCTCCTGTCTCTGCCCCGCCCCCTTTCTCTCTCTCACTCTCTCTCCCCTCTTCTATCTCCTGTCTCTGCCCCGCCCCCTTTCTCTCTCAATCTCTCTCTCCTCTTCTATCTCCTGTCTCTGCCCCGCCCCCTTTCTCTCTCTCACTCTCTCTCCCCTCTTCTATCTCCTGTCTCTGCCCCGCCCCCTTTCTCTCTCTCACTCTCTCTCCCCTCTTCTATCTCCTGTCTCTGCCCCGCCCCCTTTCTCTCTCTCACTCTCTCTCTCCTCTTCTATCTCCTGTCTCTGCCCCGCCCCCTTTCTCTCTCAATCTCTCTCTCCTCTTCTATCTCCTGTCTCTGCCCCGCCCCCTTTCTCTCTCTCACTCTCTCTCCCCTCTTCTATCTCCTGTCTCTGCCCCGCCCCCTTTCTCTCTCTCACTCTCTCTCCCCTCTTCTATCTCCTGTCTCTGCCCCGCCCCCTTTCTCTCTCTCACTCTCTCTCCCCTCTTCTATCTCCTGTCTCTGCCCCGCCCCCTTTCTCTCTCTCAATCTCTCTCCCCTCTTCTATCTCCTGTCTCTGCCCCGCCCCCTTTCTCTCTCTCAATCTCTCTCCCCTCTTCTATCTCCTGTCTCTGCCCCGCCCCCTTTCTCTCTCTCACTCTCTCTCCCCTCTTCTATCTCCTGTCTCTGCCCCGCCCCCTTTCTCTCTCTCACTCTCTCTCCCCTCTTCTATCTCCTGTCTCTGCCCCGCCCCCTTTCTCTCTCTCACTCTCTCTCCCCTTCTATCTCCTGTCTCTGCCCCGCCCCCTTTCTCTCTCTCACTCTCTCTCCCCTCTTCTATCTCCTGTCTCTGCCCCGCCCCCTTTCTCTCTCTCACTCTCTCTCCCCTCTTCTATCTCCTGTCTCTGCCCCGCCCCCTTTCTCTCTCTCACTCTCTCTCCCCTTCTATCTCCTGTCTCTGCCCCGCCCCCTTTCTCTCTCTCACTCTCTCTCCCCTCTTCTATCTCCTGTCTCTGCCCCGCCCCCTTTCTCTCTCTCACTCTCTCTCCCCTTCTATCTCCTGTCTCTGCCCCGCCCCCTTTCTCTCTCTCACTCTCTCTCCCCTCTTCTATCTCCTGTTTCTGCCCCGCCCCCTTTCTCTCTCTCACTCTCTCTCTCCTCTTCTATCTCCTGTCTCTGCCCCGCCCCCTTTCTCTCTCTCACTCTCTCTCCCCTCTTCTATCTCCTGTCTCTGCCCCGCCCCCTTTCTCTCTCTCACTCTCTCTCCCCTCTTCTATCTCCTGTCTCTGCCCCGCCCCCTTTCTCTCTCTCACTCTCTCTCCCCTTTCTCTCTCTATCTCCTGTCTCTGCCCCGCCCCCTTTCTCTCTCTCACTCTCTCTCCCCTCTTCTATCTCCTGTCTCTGCCCCGCCCCCTTTCTCTCTCTCACTCTCTCTCCCCTCTTCTATCTCCTGTCTCTGCCCCGCCCCCTTTCTCTCTCTCACTCTCTCTCCCCTCTTCTATCTCCTGTCTCTGCCCCGCCCCCTTTCTCTCTCTCACTCTCTCTCCCCTCTTCTATCTCCTGTCTCTGCCCCGCCCCCTTTCCTCCTCTCCATCTCTCTCCCCTCTTCTATCTCCTGTCTCTGCCCCGCCCCCTTTCTCTCTCTCACTCTCTCTCTCCCCTCTTCTATCTCCTGTCTCTGCCCCACCCCCTTTCCTCCTCTCCATCTCTCTCTCCAATGGACAGGTGTTAACTTTGACAGACAAAACAAAGTTAAAGTTATAGAGTACAGACTCAAAGTTTCCAGTCCCACATCTTTACTCTCGAAGACGACAAGGGAAACAACCCAAGACCCAGGCGGAGCTCGCTGTAACATAGCATCCCATGCGTATACATGGAAACCACTGATATACAAATACGTTTAGATCAGTGATGGAAACACAAGTATAAAACATGGATACGGAAATGGACCTCAGCCCATCAACATCATCCTCACTTTCAACAAGTTACCTTGGTAACAAAATAAAATGCAATAAAAACTAAAAACGTGGCAATTTAAAATCGTGATCGTGATTGGCGTTTTTTGACCTTTCTGTGACCGTGATTGCCGAAATTTCCATTTCTGTGATCGTGATGGGACTTTGCCCGTGATCCGTGATGACAAAAAAATCAAGTCTCGTGATCGTGATCGTCATTTGTTTTCGTGATCGTGATGGGCATTATTGCAAAGCATTTTATTTTCAACGTACATTTTTCACAGCTGTATCACTCTATGATCCTCTATTCGTCAAGGAGCCAATCCTGATTGGAGGGAAGCAACAACGCATTCAGAAATATGATTTTGACAGCGATTGCTTCCCTTTAAGAGAACCAATCACACAAAAAAAGAGATCCAATCAGAAGGCAAATTGCAAAAGTCTGCCAAACTTCATCCAATGGAAGGGCTTCGTGCAAAAGTTTTGAGTGCATTCAGTCAAATTCGAATTCGAAGATCAAAAATGGCGTGCAGCGGTACTGTCATCGAACTTCTGTTATATTTTGTGGATTCAAGCCAGACCAAAGCAGGCGGCGAGAATGCCTTCCTTGGTGGAAAGGTCAGGCTACGGGTCGGTCTTTCCGAAGACGAAATATCAAGGTATGTTGATCTATGTTGCTCTATGACTGTTCTGAATGTAGGCTAAGATCTTGAAATTTGTTCAAGATCTTTGAGTTTGAGTGAGATCATTGACATTGTCGACATTGCCACGTCCGGCTGTCACTCGCTCAGTGTGACCTTGACTGGCTCGAGATCGAGTGTGCGTGTAGCCAAAACCGAAACTATAAATGTGTTTTTCATCCCAGCAACGTGGACACGCTTGGCATAGATTCTACTTGTCGCTTCTTTGCATTAAGCTTGGATTTATTTTAGCGCCTGTAAACTTTAATATCAACAATGGGTTAAATTCAGAAACAATGGCGGGGAGACGTGCCAGTTTGGGTCACTTGATCCTCATGTCAAAGACGATCAAAGTCATGTTCGTTGGGGATTTTGTCAGGCATGCTACTTTTTAAAATATAT
>NC_090260.1:34997131-34999631 GCF_037325665.1 Littorina saxatilis | reverse complement strand
GGACATTTTTATCTATGCCAATACAATTTTGCCAGGAAAGACCCTTTTGTCAATCGTGGGATCTTTAACGTGCACACCCCATTCAAGTAATGACACACTCGGACTGTGTGTGTGTGTGTGTGTGTGTGTGTGTGTGTGTGTGTGTGTGTGTGTGTGTGCTACCTGACGGATTTTGATGAACATTGGTTTACATATTCTTGAGAGCATTCGCTTGTGTGGCTGTTCTCCGATATTTGATAGCGTTATTTGATGTCATATTGTCCCGTTTGTAAAACTTGAGCCCGCACTGTCAGAGAGAAGAACACATGAATATAATATGTAGAAATCGCAAACCCGGCCAGAAGGCAGACACGGACAAAATGTAGGATGCTGTTACATGTAAAATATGTGTCTGATGCGAGTATAGGCTTACTATGTTTACAACAATTGTGAATAATATCTAGCCGAGATGAATCGCAACCTTTGTACCTCTCCCTTTATTTAAGATTTTTTCCCATTCTTCTTCGTGTTAGTTGGACGGTATTCTTTCTTTTCTTTTTTCTTCCAGCCACAACACAGATAGCGTAATAGCGGCTGTTTTATTCATTCTTCTGTCTCGTTCCCTCATATTCGCATGTGATATTATGCCACTCCTTATGAGATTACACCCCCCAAACTTTGTTGCTAGACCTTTGTTGAGGAGAGAAGAGGCGAGGAAAACTGGTATGAAGTACAAGTCAAAAATCGCACCTTGATCTTACCTGACTCATTTACGGCACTTGGCAGTCTTTTGTCGGGCTTTTGTCGATCGCTTGTCCACTTGGATAATAAAATTACGGACATGCTCCCCGCCCCCCTCCTCTAAACTTTGCCAAAATGGGTCCTCTTGAGACATCTCGCGTATGAGAACAAAAGAAAACCGAACGGGCAAATCATATGGACAACACATGTTGGATTTCTTCTTAGGGTACGCTCACCAGAAGAAAAAAAAATGCAGCCAATGTTTTCTCAAAAAGTTGTGTTTGTGTGTGTGTGCGCGTGCGCAGGTTTTTAATGTACTGTTTCGTTGAGAGGATCGTGGGTAGTGTTTTTCCTCTTTATTTTAAAATGTTCATTACAGACATATAAGACAAAATAAAGAAAAAGAGAAAAATACAGCAAAAAACAAGTCGCGTAAGGCGAAAATACAACATTTAGTCAAGCTGTCGAACTCACAGAATGTCCATAGAGGGGGAATCGAGACGAGGGTCGTGGTGTGCGTGTGTGCATGTATGAGTGTGTGTGTGTGTGTGTGTGTGTGTGTGTGTGTGTGCGTGTGTCTGTGTGTGTATGTGTGTGTCTGTGCGTGTGTGTGTGTAGAGCGATTCAGACTAAACTACTGGACCGATCTTTATGAAATTTTACATGAGAGTTCCTGGGAATGATATCCCCGGACTTATTTTTCATTTTTTCGATTAATACCTTTGATGACGTTATATCCGGCTTTTTGTACAAGTTGAGGCGGCACTGTCACACCCTCATTTTTCAATCAAATTGATTGAATTTTTGGCCACGCAATCTTCGACAAAGGCCGGACTTCGGTATTGCATTACAGCTCGGTGGCTTAAAAACTAATGAGTGAGTTTGGTCGTTAAAAATCAGAAACTTGTAATTGACATTATTTTTTTTATCAAACGTTCCAAAAACAATTCCATCTTATTCTGCGTCATTATCTGATTCAAAAAACATATAAATATGTTATATTTGGATTAAAAACAAGCTCTGAAAATTAAAAATATAAAAATTTTATCAAAATCAAATTTCCGAAATCGATTTAAAAACAATTTCGTCTTATTCCTTGTCGGTTCCTGATTTGTTTGATATGATATGTTTGGATTAAAAACACGCTCACAAAGTTAAAACGAAAAATATAATATATGTATTCTTAAACGGATTTTTGTTTTGATGTACATTTTTCATTCAATTTTCTTTTCATGTTTGCTTGCTCTTCATTTAAACTGTACAATAGCCGCCATTTATATGTATTTTTCTAGAAAACTGTAAACACCACTATAAGCATTATGCTTGTTGTTGTTTACTCTATATGCGTTTTTTATTTGTAAATAATGCACAAACGTTGAATGCAACAGTTTAAACCAAACGAAGAGAGGTACAGAAAAGCGTGCTATGCAGCACAGCGAAACCACTATGTACAGCGCTGAACAGGCTCGTCAGTTTCACTCCGTTTTGCACAAGCGGCGGACTACGGTCTTTGTGAAAAAATGCAGTGCGTTCAGTTTCATTCTGTGAGTTCGACTGAGCTTGACTAAATGTTGTATTTTCGCCTTACGCGACTTGTTGTTGTCCTCAGTTGCATGCAGGCTGCTTCAACCCTGAGTTGTTTTGCCTTTTTACATTTAGTCAAGTTTTGATTAAAGGTTTTAACATAGAGGGGGAATCGAGACGAGGGTCGTGGTGTGTGTGTGTGTGTGTGTGTGTGTGTGTGTGTGTGTGTGTGTGTGTGTGTGTGTGTGTGAGAGTA
>NC_090260.1:34883957-34996931 GCF_037325665.1 Littorina saxatilis | reverse complement strand
CCGTAAAGGAATCAACGACTTACCACAATCGATCTGAAACCAAATGGCGGCGTACATGTACATACCAGGAAATAAAATGAAAAACTAGAGTGCAGACTTACGCAAGTGAAAGAAAAGGCGGCACGGGTGGCTAGCTATCAGCTCTTCCAGAATGGGGCACACCTTGGAGCTTTTTTTATAACAAAGTGGGGTACATACACCTGCATGATTTTGCCAACAGGCACACGAGTTCGACCACTTCACAAATGCCTTGACACAGATGCAGACATGGAAGCATTTAACTTTACGTATGATAGATACAGATTGTTTTGCGTCGATGGTTTTTCACGCCATTTGATGTTTGTCTCACGAATAAAAGCTTTACTTTTGCACTTCTTTGCATCCCCGACTTCTTTGCAACCCCGAAATATATTATTCATTAAACCAAATGAATGTTATTCACAGAGCTGCCTCTATACGTTCAACTCACACAAAAAGTATCACGATATCTTTATAACTACTATAAAATCATTCTGTACTGTCAAAAGATGGATGCCTGATTCATCCGTGTGTGACGTCACGCCGATATATCATGTTGTCATTTTTCTGTTACTTCGTCGTTGTGTGAAATATCACAAATGAATTTGGGATTGTCTCCTCATGCATGTGCCTAAAAACCGTCAAATATACGTGCAAACTGTGACGCCGTTTCCGTTATTTACATACAAGATGCACATACTTTAAATCTAAATGCAACACCAGAAACATGTAGTGCATCAGTAACAGGGTTAGACGGTTGTGGTGACGTACAGAGAATCATTAGGTAGTCTACAACATCAGCCAAACGCTTTGGTCAAAACGTCCAACCAAACGGCGTTAGCTTTTCCAATCAAGTTATCTCTCTAAGTCTGTCTGTTTGTCTGTGTCTGTCTGTCATTGTATATGTGTCTGTTTGTTTTTCTCCCACGTCTCTCTCTCTCTCTCTCTCTCTCTCTCTCTCTCTCTCTCTCTCTCTCTCTCTCTCTCTCTCTCTCTCTCTCTCTCTCTCTCTCTCTCTCTATCTCTCCCTCTCTCTCTCTCTCTCTTTTTTGCTCTCTCTCTCTTAGCTTATTCTGGCAGCGTTTTGTGGAATTCTTTCCCGGAATCAGTTCGAGCCCCAACGAGTCTCAATACTTTCAAAAAACACCTCTAAATGTAATGACATTTAATGTCAAATTACGAAAAGTCACAGTGATGGAAGACTTCGTTCTGATTATTTTCATATTGATCATATCTGTCCATATAGCATCATTGTTTCATTAAACATGTTCTAGCAATTTCCCAATTTTGATCATAACGCAAGAATGTGTGTATAGCCTGCAACGTGTATATAGTCCTGTGAATAGTTTTTCTGTATTTTCATTTTTTTATTAATTTACTTTTATGCTTATCATTTGTCATTGTTTTACGTTTGTATATATATGTATATAAGATTAGAGTAGTCCCTCTCTGGGCGAGGGCTGGTTGAAAAGAAGCTCGTTTATATTGCTCATGCCACAACCCTCGTAAAATAAAATTTGATTTGATTTGATTTGATTTGATCTCTCTCTCTCTCTCTCTCTCTCTCTCTCTCTCTCTCTCTCTCTCTCTCTCTCTCTCTCTCTCTCTTTTCATTTATTAGACATTTGTATTAGAAGTAAGGACCGGTTGTAAGAAAAGGCGTCGCCTTAAACCTCTATCCTTGAAAAATAAAGTTCCATCATCATCATCATCATCATCTCTCTCTCTCTCTCTCTCTCTCTCTCTCTCTCTCTCTCTCTCTCTCTCTCTCTCTCTCTCTCTCTCTTTGTCTGTTTGTGTATGCATGTCTCACTCTGTCCCTGTCTCTCTCTCTGAGGTAAGAATCCATCATGCCATGTGTCCATGGAGCTAACCAAAGCAGAGCAGTATCATCTCAGTGTTGACCCAAAGTTCTGTTGCTAACTCCCCCCCCCCCCCCAACACTTACCACCTGTACAAGGAAGTGCAATTCCTCTCTTTTTCTCTCTCCAAATTTGTACATAATTATTTTGTGTGTGCAAGTCTTTTGCAACTAATGTGCCCAAAGAGTTTACATGTAATACTACACAATCATCATTCACAGAATTCTATAGAATGTTAAAGCTCTATACACCCGACGAGGAAGTAAGCCTACATTGCATTGAAGTTTCACTAGATAACACAAACACATTGCTCCCTGAAAAGAAACGGCAACTTTGCGTTCACTGCCTGTTCTGTTGTTGCTGAGTGAATACTGACTCGCCTGAATGAGTTATCGAGGGCGGGACCAGATGATGTTTGACTCCCTAGGTGTGTGTGTGTGTGTGTGTGTGTGTGTGTGTGTATGATTGCGTATGTGTGTGTGTGTGTGTGTGTGTGTGTGTGTGTGTGTGTGCGTGTGTGTGTATGATTGCGTATGTGTGTGTGTGTGTGTGTGTGTGTGTGTCCGTTTCACTACCCAGCTATCTGTGTTCGTGGCTGCGCGGAAAGGATTTCAGACAGAGAGACAATGAAGCAGCAAAGCGCCCGCGCACACACACATACATACTTACACACACACACTGGGCACACACACACACACATACCTACTTACACACACACAGTGGGCACACACACACACACACACACACACATCTACTTACACACACACACAGTGGGCACACACACACACACAGTGGGCACACACACACGCACAGTGGGCACACACACACACACACACACACATACCTACTTACACACACACAGTGGGCACACACACACACACACACACATACCTACTTACACACACACAGTGGGCACACACACACACACACACACACACACACACACATACCTACTTACACACACACAGTGGGCACACACACACACACACATACCTACTTACACACACACAGTGGGCACACACACACACACACACGGCACACACACTGGGCACACACACACACACCTACTTACACACACACACACACACACACACTGGGCACACACACACACACACACGTACCTACACTCTTCAACAAAAGTTAAGGATCACTTTTTTACAAGCACGCCACACAAAACAGACAAGACCGAATTCTTTCATTTAAATTTTTTTTTATATAATTGAACAACCAAGGAGTAATGACAAACAAAGCAAAGATCGAACGCGGCAGCGACAATTTAGAGTGTGTCAAACCTGACAACCCTCGAAAATGGAATTCACAACAATGTGAATCAGTGTCAATAACGCGTGTGCCCTCCGTTGTGTGCCAGGCATTCAACACATCGTTGGCGCATGGAGTGGATCAGGTTGCATATGAATGCTCTGGGAACTCCATTCCACTCCTGCTGGAGCCATTGCAGCAGTTGACCCAGATTAGCAGGAGGAGGGTGATGTTGCTGTACCCGACGACAAAGCTCGTCCCACATGTGCTCTATGGGGTTCAGGTCCGGGCTGTTGGCTGGCCACAGCATCCTGTTGACCCTGGCCTGCTGGATGAAGGTGTTTACAGCTGCAGAGCGATGGGGAGGTGCGTTGTCAGGCTGAAGAATCGCACGAGGGCCGATCGCTTGGAGGGCTGGAATGACCAGGGGTTGCAGGATCTCATTCTGGTAGCGGACACCGGTCAAGTTGCCCACTACATGGTACAGAGGTGTCCTTAGACGTGTGCTGATCCCTCCCCAGACCATCACAGAGCCTCCGCCAAAACGCTGTCATTCCAGAACAGCGCCTTCTGCGAAGTGCTCTCCGCGACGCCTCCACACTCGGATGCGACCATCAGCAGGTTCCAAGCAAAAGCGGGACTCATCTGTAAACAACACCTGAGCCCACTGCTGACGTTGCCACCTCTCATGTTGAGTGCACCAGGCTTGGCGAGCTGCTCGGTGATTAGCAGTCAGGGTTATTCCTCGGACTGGACGCCTTGCACGCAAGCCAAAGTTGTGTAAGAGGTTTCGGATCGTCTGACCACTAACAACAGTGTTGGTGGTAGCTTGTAGGCGTTGCCTAATGTTGTTTGCCGCAGCCATTCTTTGTTGCATGGCCTGCCTCCGAATGAAGCGATCCTCTCTTTGTGTGGTGACTCTGGGCCGACCAGAACGTTGTCGCCCCTGCACTCTTCCAGTTGCGTGGAATCTCTGTTTTAGTCTGATGATGACAGAGGGCCTTGGGAGCCATTGTGTGGTGACTCTGGGCCGACCAGAACGTTGTCGCTCCTGCACTCTTCCAGTTGCATGGAATCTCTGTTTTAGTCTGATGATGACAGAGGGCCTAGGGAGCCACTGCAAGCCTCTGGGCCACTTGCCTGGCAGCAACACCGTCTTGTAACCATCCTATTCAGGGCCGGACTAGGCTAAGAGGAGGGGGGTGGGGGGTTGCCAGTGGTGGTCCAGGGGGATGTTCCCCCTGGCGGGGTCAAGGGGCAGAGCCCCTTGTGGGGGTGAGGGGGCGAAGCCCCTTGAAGCTGATGGGTAGGTCATATTCTGAGATAGGAAAATGGTCGCTCCTTGCATGAAACGGCATAAAATAAACGATAATAAAAAATGTTTTAAATAAGTGAGGTACATGTTTAGGCTAGGGGGGGGGGGGTTGCGCAACCCCCATAACCCCCCCCCCCCCCCCCCCGGTAGTCCGGCCCTGCTATTGCCCTTCCTCTATCCAAATCGCTCAGTTTTCTTCGTGGGGGCATGTTGCAACTGTGTCAGCGTGTCAACCTTTAAACACAAGCTGGTGAGCGATGATCATAGCCAGGACTCTGTTGTAGCACGTGCATCACAACCTTTTGCCCTGGCATGCGTTCCGCAAATTTCATGGGGCTATAAAAAACACCCTTTTTCTTCCAAAATGCTGAAGCTTTTGAGAAGTCCCACAAAGGGAAATAACTCTGCCTGCCAAACAAAATTCTAGGTCAAGACTCATTGTTCATTTGTTAATTCAAACACATTAATCTTTTAATTATTATGTCGATGTTTAATTTTTTGGCAATTTTTTATAATTAGATCCGTTTTTTCAACCGATCCTTAACTTTTTTTGAAGAGTGTACTTACACACACACGCACACACTGGGCACACACACACACACACACACACACTCTCTCTCTCTCTCTCTCCGAGTCTCTCACTCCATCTCCTTCTCTCTCTTATTGCCTCAATCGACATTGAGTGATATGGAATATATTCTTTTCTTTTTTTCATTCACTCCCTCACTTTGCTGAACTACACGCTGTTCAGTTTGGACCTTTTAAAGCCGATAGGCTGACTGAATGTCACAAGTTTTCATCGCGCTTTAAGCGACTTGTTTTGTTTGTTTGTTTGCTGGAGAAGATATCTATTTGTAAGCAGAGGTCGTTCATGCACTGTAGTGTGCACGAGCCCATGAGGTTCTTCTGCACTCTTTACCATACCAATGAGCCACTCAGATAGACAGATGGGGGCGGGGAAGGACAGGGGATGAAGGGGTGGGGGTGGGGGGTAGCATTCTGTAGAAATGAAAGTAACAGGTAAACATCGAGTGTCATATTATAACGCCCAGACTTCAATTAAGATGAATGCCAGTTTGACATTAAACGCATCCGTGTTGTTTTTGTTGTTATTTTTTTGTTAGTGTAATCTCTAATAGAAAAGTAACGTGTTACGGGTTGCCGTAGCACTCTCCTTTGTTTGTTTGTTTGTTTACCAAAGCAAAGCATTCGTAGGTGTGGTGTTAAAGACTTTCCTATGCCAAGATAGAAGATCTGGCAAAGCATTGCGCTTTCAAAGTGAAGATGTCTGTAACCTGAGTTTATAATTAAAAAATGGCAAACATTCCGAGTTAACAAAATAAGAATAACTTTTGTACATCAGCGCATGATAGGTGAGAACATTAACTGACTTGTTGAGTTTAACGTCCTCTAAGACCAGTTTGGCCTCTAAAAAATTCCATCTCACACGGCAGAAATTAATATGTAAATCGCCGTGAGCTCTTGTGAGAAACGGCGATTAATAAATGTCCATTATTATATTATTATTATTAATTGGGACATGCATTGGTAATACATGTGTACATCAGGCATGGGAATTGAAAAAAGTAAAAAAGGCTGAACATTTGTAATTACTTGGCAAAGTCGACGGTGCAAAGTGCCTAGCCCTGCTAGGGGGGTTCGGGGGCATGCCCCCCCCCCCCCCCCCCCCCGCTCCAAGTTTGCCATTAAATTCAGTGTTTGGAACCATTTTTGCCTCCCCCATTTATTTTTTCGGCGGACACTTTGCTTTTTCGGCAGAACAACAAAAAATTTCGGCGAAAATTTGCCTTTCGGCGGACAATTCCCATGCCTGGTACATGTACACTGAAGATATGGTGTGATATTTGACTTCCACGGGCCTATTGCCTGTGTGACGCCGTCATCTTGGCCCTGCCGTCACATTACGATTCTCGGCCTCGTTGATCTTGTATAAACTCCACACTGAACACAAAAAAACACCCTTCGATGGTACTGATGAGCGACCTTGGGTACCTTACATTCATGGGGCCAAATTTGTCCAACCAAGTTTTTGTATTTAACTTAGAAATTTGATTCATCCTAAAATGTTTCCCTTCTCATTCAAGGGACGTAACCACTCGGTACACGTTTTCGAAGAAATCGATTTTTGGGGTAAAATCTATTCAATTTCAAAACCATGCAAAAAACTGACATGCTTTTCGTCCTTAAATAATTTCACTTCATTAATTTTACCAGGAAACAACATTTCAGTCTCGAGTATAAATCGAGGGGGTAATATGACGGCAGGGCCAAGATGACGGCATCACATCGGCTGTCTTCTTCGACTCTCAGATCAGCGGCATTAGACTTTTTCTTCAAATCATTGAGATACAATTATGATGATCAGAGTCAAGAGATGATGAGTGTGTGTGTTTGTGTTTTCCAAGTCCTGAGAATTTTGTTGGGAGCTTGGCATCTTTACCGTGCCACATTGCATGAATGGGTGTTGGAACACCCGGGTTTAAACACAGGTCGATAGCGATGAGGTTATAACGCCAGCACACTACTGACATAGTCACGTCCCTGCCCCTGGTACCTTTAGGCACAAACGTGTGATATCTTAAGAAGACAGATTCAGCTGGTCTACATAGCTTGATTCATTGATCGAAAGGCCCATCCATGCATCTTTCTTGAGAGCGAGAGAGATCGAGAGAAAGCAAGAGAGAGAGGGAGAGCAAGATAGAGAGAGAGAGAGCAAGAGAGAGAGAGAGAGAGAGAGAGAGAGAGAGAGAGAGAGAGAGAGAGAGAGAGAGAGAGAGAGAGAGAGAGAGAGAGAGAGAGAGAGAGAGAGAGAGAGAGAGAGAGAGAGAGAGAGAGAGAGAGAGAGAGAGAGAGAGCAAGAGAGAGAGAGAGAGAGAGAACAATTGAGAAACACCCAGATAGAGAAAGAACGAGAGAGAGAAGGTTATACTGTCATCTCTTTGCTTTACCAAGGAACACAAGACATAAGAATTTGATGACATTGTTATTGGACAATATGTAAGGCAGTAGGACACATTGTTATTCAGTTTACACATACATAAATATCCATTACAATTACACAAACATCAATTACATCACACATATATATTCTTGACTGGTGTATTAATAGATCAAAATAAGACTGGACCCTCTGAACAGCTGTTCTAGTCAGGATGCACAGACACACACAGGCACTGACACAAACACACAGATCCTCTCTAATGTGCACACTTACATGTACATCCACACACACACAGACATGCTAACAAATATGCGTGCACAGACACACACAAACACTCAAAGAGGAATACATGCATGGACACATAGACATACATACAAATCAATCTTTGTTCTTTCTCTTATTTGTTTTTTGAATGATGCTGGTTGTTTTGGTGAGAGCGGGGCATGATGTGTGAGATGTGTCCGGTTGCTGAGGAGAGTATAGATATATTTGTTCACACACAAACACAGGTGAGTGGAATGAAATAAATCCAGCAAATAACATTGCAATGAACAGTCACTTTTGATAGGAAGATAACAACAACAAATTTATCTTGTATTATTAATTTTGAAATTCAAAAAGGAAAGGTCTGTCAAACATTATAAGTAGCGACAAACAGATAAATGAGACAAGGTGGGGAGAGAAAAAAAGGGAAGGAATGCTATGTGCAATACCAAGCGAGATAAGAAAGTATTTAACCTTATAAATCTAACACATCTGACACTATCTCTCGTCAAGGGAGGGGTGGGAGAACCAGGCAAAAGAGCTGGTTGTGCAGTCAACGTCACAGATAGACTCATGCAGTCAACGTCATAGATAGACTCATGGGCTTGTCATTACACTGGAAATGTTCTTTGCAGAAAGTGTGCAAGGGTAATGGATAACACAGGTAAAATGGCTCATTCATCCAAAGTGTGCAGGTGGGCGAAACCACAGATAATAGTTGATTTATCCAGAAGGCAATGGGTCAACAAGATCAAGTTACTGTGTTCCTCATCTGGATTTCTCATTTGATGAGTACAGGATTATCTTCTCAGGTTCTTCATTTTTGTTTCTTGATTATTCTGAGTGTGTGCATTTCTGCTGCACACTCTTTGCCCTAAGTATGTACATGTACATACACACAAAGAACACTGTTCATTCCTTTGCCTCTCCAACAGGTCCGTCCATCTAGGATTCCATGTACCTGATAAGCTTGGTGCCTTGAAATTCATTCCAAATATGATGGAATAATACGGCATGCAGGGACGTTGCTAGGGTTTATTTTCATCAGCAAAATGTGCAAAAATGGCCACATAAGTGTTGTCCATTCTCCAAAGTTTTAGGTGTGAGGATGTACAGAATCTCTAGCTAGTTTACAACACATTAGTTGGTCAAAACATCAAACCTAGACTGGGGCACTCACACCCCCCCCCTCACCCACCCCCCCCCCCTCACCCCCCCCTCACCCCCCCTCACCCCCCCCCCCTCCCCTCACCCCCCTCCGCCCACCCCCCTGTGAACAAAGTTAGGCAGATCTGCCGAAATAATGTCAAACTTCTTGCAAATCTAAAACTAATAAAAGAAGATTTGAAGCAAGTTTGGGCATTTTGCTGTGTGCCAATGTCAAAGGACATCACTGTACATGTAGCAGAATAGGATAGTGTTTGATGCACTGGACTGGGCCTTGGGCCTAGTGGCTCAACACACACAAGTGTGGCAAAGGTTTTGACACTCAACTCAACATTAAATATTTTCTCCACGAACTTTTCTCTCTTTTTTCTGCTTATTTTGCAACCCACAATAACGACTGGAGTTCTGGGATGACCACTATGCTTTTTTTTTCTCACTACTGTATGTACAAAACTGAGCATCTTATGAAAAAGGCATCTGAAAATATGCATGATGCTCTAAAAACAAGGCAATCTTCCCTGGTATCATTTTAAAGAACGCCCCAACATGCAAGTGAACGTGGGCACACACAACAAAACGTTGCTTACAAACAGTGTGAACAGTCCTTAAACAAAATGTCAAAAGCCAAGACTGCAGTGTCTGGCAAATTCAATATCGTGCTTCTCAGCATATATCCTTTGCACAAGAATAATGAATTAGTTGTCAAACATGAGATGTTCATTAAAGGTTAAAAAATGCTGGGCACAAGGATTTTAAGGATCTTTGTCAGCATAAAAGCATGCACATTAGAACTTCAAAACTCTGCAGTTTCCATGTCCAGCAGTTTGTAAATCGAATATAACCCACACCAGCATACACAATTTTAACAGAACAGTCCAGATAAGAAACAAAATTCAATCAATATAAATTTTAAAAACTGACTTTTTTTACAATTCACCTGTAAGAAGGAATGTTCACCATTACAAGTTAAGATGGTGTTCAAAAAAGAGTGTTCTGCTCCAGTAGTGTTTGATGTGTTCAATATGCAAATGAAACATTTGTAACAGCGATCGGTAAAAGGGACATAAGTCACACAGCAAACATTCACGTTACGTGTTAAAAAGGTCCACAGCTTTGGACTAAACAGACAGGTGCAATGGCCAAGTGGTTAAGATGTTGGCCTTCCGTGTTGACGGTTCGGGGTTCGAAGGGTTTAAGGGTGGAGATTTTGTTCTATCTGCCAGACCTGCTACTTTGTGCTAGTGCCTCATCCCCCTCCATGTCATCCACCTCCACCTCCATGTCCCAGTTGAGGTGAAAACACAAAAACTCCCTGCATGCATCCCCCCAAAACAGAGTAAGGCTGCCTAAATGGCAAGGAAAAATAGTTCATACACGTAAATCGTGCTCGTGCAAAACCATGAACGCAGAAAAAGAAGAAGGACTCAACAGAGTCAAATCTATCTATGTCCCACATGGTTTCGTACAAAAGCTGAACATGTCATTTTGCTTGCGCACAGTTTCTGTAAATCTCATAATTATTTATGTTTAATTCCTGGGACCCTGTACATTCTGAAGCCTAAACTTTCCAAGGTAAGACAAAGTGAATCTGTTTGTTGCATGTTACTGAGCATCCTTTGCTCTAGGTCAAAACATTACAAAATCACTATGTGAAACAACTGCAAAATGCCCACTGTCACAGTCCATCTATCATGACTTTCCCAATAACGGAAAGAGCTAGAGGATAGTTGAGACTGGCAGTCAATAACGGAAAGAGCTAGAGGATAGTTGAGACTGGCAGTCAATAACAGAAAGAGCTAGAGGATAGTTGAGACTGGCAGTCAATAACAGAAAGAGCTAGACGATAGTTGAGACTGGCAGTCAATAACGGAAAGAGCTAGAGGATAGTTGAGACTGGCAGTCAATAGCGGAAAGAGCTAGAGGATAGTTGAGACTGGCAGTCAATAGCGGAAAGAGCTAGAGGATAGTTGAGATTGGCAGTCAATAGCGGAAAAAGATAGAGGATAGTTGAGACTGGCAGTCAATAGCGGAAAGAGCTAGAGGATAGTTGAGACTGGCAGTCAATAACAGAAAGAGATAGAGGATAGTTGAGACTGGCAGTCAATAACGGAAAGAGCTAGAGGATAGTTGAGACTGGCAGTCAATAACAGAAAGAGCTAGACGATAGTTGAGACTGGCAGTCAATAACAGAAAGAGCTAGACGATAGTTGAGACTGGCAGTCAATAACGGAAAGAGCTAGAGGATAGTTGAGACTGGCAGTCAATAGCGGAAAGAGCTAGAGGATAGTTGAGACTGGCAGTCAATAGCGGAAAGAGCTAGAGGATAGTTGAGACTGGCAGTCAATAGCGGAAAGAGCTAGAGGATAGTTGAGACTGGCAGTCAATAGCGGAAAGAGAAAGAGGATAGTTGAGACTGGCAGTCAATAGCGGAAAGAGCTAGAGGATAGTTGAGACTGGCAGTCAATAACGGAAAGAGCTAGAGGATAGTTGAGACTGGCAGTCAATAACGGAAAAAGCTAGAGGATAGTTGAGACTGGCAATCAATAACGGAAAGAGCTAGAGGATAGTTGAGACTGGCAGTCAATAACGGAAAGAGCTAGAAGATAGTTGAGACTGGCAGTCAATAACGGAAAGAGCTTGAGGATAGTTGAGACTGGCAGTCAATAGCGGAAAGAGCTAGAGGATAGTTGAGACTGGCAGTCAATAGCGGAAAGAGCTAGAGGATAGTTGAGACTGGCAGTCAATAGCGGAAAGAGCTAGAGGATAGTTGAGACTGGCAGTCAATAGCGGAAAGAGCTAGAGGATAGTTGAGACTGGCAGTCAATAGCGGAAAGAGCTAGAGGATAGTTGAGACTGGCAGTCAATAGCGGAAAGAGCTAGAGGATAGTTGAGACTGGCAGTCAATAGCGGAAAGAGCTAGAGGATAGTTGAGACTGGCAGTCAATAGCGGAAAGAGCTAGAGGATAGTTGAGACTGGCAGTCAATAACCTCTCACACACCACCTTTTAGGACCTCAACACTCATTTCAGCGACAGCAAAGGATTTTCTTGCCGGGAAATGTCACACCAATCATCACCCAAAACTAAAAAAATCTTCTTTCACCTGTTGACGACTTGCCCATCCTTTGTTTACTTCATGTAAAATTATCATTTAAAATCATCATGTAAACACAAGTATAGTGAGAGAAAAAAATCCCAGTTTTAAGATAAAAATCCCAGTTATAAGATAAAAATCCCAGTTTTAAGATTAAAAAAAAAGGTAAAGTAAAATTAAAAATTGCGAAAAAACGCAATCTAAACAGCATTTCATCTTTACACAATTGCAAAATGACCCGCCATCAAAACAATCCTCAACGACTCAACTCCTTCCTAGCATGAACATATCTATCTATATATATATATACGACTTGTGTCTGTCTGTGTGTCAGTGTGTCTGTGCGCGATGCACGGCCAAAGTTCTTGATGGATCTGCTTCAAATTTGGTGGACTTATTCAGAGAGACCCCGGACACAATCTGGTCGATGAGAATTTTCAACACGTGCTTTCAGCGCGCAGCGCTGAACCGATTTTGGTTTTTCTCTGGATCCATTTCCAGTAACTCTTCCTTATCTTCTCCAGTGTTTTCAGTGTTTACCCCCCTTCCTTCGTGTGGCGTCAATCCATATTCCCCTTTCTATTTTTAGAAGGTCACTGTCGACAACGCTCAATCCATATTCCCGTTATACTATTTTTAGAAGGTCACTACTCTTCTCCAGTGTTTTGCGCGTTTATCTCCCTTCCTTCGTGCGGTGCGCCGGCAAAGCCGGCGTACACCCGGCAAAGCTGGGTCCCCGGCGCAGCCGGGTATTCGGCTTGACTTTTTCCCGGCGCAGCCGTACCCGGCGAAGCGGGTATTCATCTAGTATACATCAATAAATTTACAAGTTGTCATGAAAGATTAGTGCAGTTGACACCTTTCCTCATTTTGTCCTAAGTAAGCTATATTCCCATATAATGAGTGTGGCCATCTGTGGAAAGACCATTTTGTCCTAAGTAAGCTATATTCCCATAAAATGAGTGTGGCCATCTGTGGCAAGACCATTTTGTCCCAAGTAAGCTATATTCCCATAAAATGAATGTGGCCATCTGTGGCAAGACCATTTTGTCCTAAGTAAGCTATATTCCCATAAAATGAGTGTGGCCATCTGTGGCAAGACCATTTTGTCCTAAGTAAGCTATATTCCCATAAAATGAGTGTGGCCATCTGTGGCAAGACCATTTTGTCCTAGGTAAGCTATATTCCCATATAATGAGTGTGGCCATCTGTGGCAAGACCATTTTGTCCTAGGTAAGCTATATTCCCATAAAATGAGTGTGGCCATCTGTGGCAAGACCATTTTGTCCTAAGTAAGCTATATTCCCATAAAATAAATGTGGCCATCTGTGGCAAGACCATGTTTTCTTCTCACTTCCTGTTTTGCTAGGAGTGGAAACATTATAAAGTAGCACATTTGAAGTTTGGGCCTACCGGGACTTATTATTTTTGACCATATTACTTTGTTGGCATTAAGTAAAGCAACCAATATATATAAGCTAAACCTCTGGTGACATCTAAGTATACCCCTTCCTACCAGAAACAGCAAAAGGTCAAAATGGGATAACTGGCTGGGTCACTCACATGTCACATAATAATATAAAAACATAATAGTTTTATGGATTACTCACTCCTCCAAAGATGCAGTACAGCTGGCAGGGTGTCTGAAAACGGTTGGCCATGTAATCTCGGCATTTGGATGACAGTCACCTGTTCTGTACCAAGTGAGTGTTAAGTGAGGGTACGCTCTACATCAACAACAATGCCACTCACAGAAAGGTGCCCTCTCCTTCAAAAGTAACCCTGAGCCTGAACTGCTCTCACACTGAGTGGCCGTGTCACTTGCATCACCTTCACAACATCATTCTGCTAACACACTGTGGTGCCTGCAATGTGAGGCCCGTCCTGTGAGACTACACCTCCCAACATCATTCTGCTAACACACTGTGGTGCCTGCAATGTGAGGCCCGTCCTGTGAGACTACACCTCCCAATGAAGGACACCTGTTGCTGCTTCTCTCGCTTCTTGGTCAGATTTCTATTAGTGTTACCAAATACCTGTGTCATGAAAGACTACCTGGAATGAAGAGACACTTTTGGCTGGTCTGGAAGATGTCCTTTCATATCAGGTACCACTGTATAATCATTGCTGCCTATCTTGTGAGCTTGCAATTGTATCAAAGGAAAATAGATAAATGGATTACAAAATAGATAAATAGTTTAAAAATTGATTAATCAATCCATTAACTGAATCAGCTGTGGCTATGGGATGAGGACAGTCGCAACAACCATGGGATGATAAAACATGGATGTACATTGGTAAAGTCTGAGATCAGCTTCAACAGTGTCACTGCCACTCTTGCAATGTTGCTATCACATGCAGGACAAAATAAACTTACCGCGTTCATGCACTGCATTGCGTATTTCAAGAGAATTTCTTTCTTTATTTGGTGTTTAACGTCGTTTTCAACCACGAAGGTTATATCGCGACGGGGGAAGGGGGGAAATGGGATAGAGCCACTTGTCAATTGTTTCTTGTTCACAAAAGCACTAATCAAAAATTTGCTCCAGGGGCTTGCAACGTAGTACAATATATTACCTTACTGGGAGAATGCAAGTTTCCAGTACAAAGGACTTAATATTTCTTACATACTGCTTGACTAACATCTTTACAAACATTGACTATATTCCATACAAGAAACACTTAACAAGGGTAAAAGGAGAAACAGAATCCGTTAGTCGCCTCTTACGACATGCTGGGGAGCATCGGGTAAATTCTTCCCCTTAATAAAGTCCTTCAGCACGAAGAACTGACAAAAGCCCCTCTTAACAAAGAGACCATCCTTCGCATACGAAAAGAAAGCAAGCAAGGGAACAAGCACATGCCATCTCTACACAGCGAGATGTAGTTTAACAGGAGTAGAACACCCTGGGTGTGATTGTAACGATGACGAGTTCTACAACACAGGGTGAGACACTGTACCCTAAACATGATGTGCAGCACACGGAGGGAAGGCTGACGATGGTATGTCCTGACTACATGGCCCACTAGCTTGGTATGTCCTGACTACATGGCCCACTAGCTTGGTATGTCCTGACTACATGGCCCACTAGGTTGGTATGACCTGAGTACATGGCCCACTAGCTTGGTATGCCCTGACTACATGGCCCACTTGCTTGGTATGACCTGAGTACATGGCCCACTAGCTTGGTATGTCCTGACTACATGGCCCACTAGCTTGGTATGACCTGAGTACATGGCCCACTAGCTTGGTATGTCCTGACTACATGGCCCACTAGCTTGGTATGACCTGAGTACATGGCCCACTAGCTTGGTATGCCCTGACTACATGGCCCACTAGCTTGGTATGTCCTGGCTGTATGGCCCACTAGCTTGGTATGTCCTGACTGTATGGCCCACTAGATTGGTATGTCCTGACTACATGGCCCACTAGCTTGGTATGTCCTGACTGTATGGCCCACTAGCTTGGTATGTCCTGACTGTATAGCCCACAAGCTTGGTATGTCCTGACTGTATGGCCCACTAGCTTGGTATGTCCTGACTACATGGCCCACTAGCTTGGTATGTCCTGACTACATGGCCCACTAGCTTGGTATGTCCTGACTGCATGACCCACTAGCTTGGTATGTCCTGACTACATGGCCCACAAGCTTGGTATGTTCTGACTACATGGCCCACTAGCTTGGTATGCCCTGACTACATGGCCCACTAGCTTGGTATGTCCTGACTACATGGCCCACTAGCTTGCTTGCTACAGCACTACAGGTTCAAATCTGGGCATGGACGGACACAGGTCAACTTTATATATGCAGATTCAGAGACGGTATCCATGTCCCATTCCCATGTCATCACTGTGGCACTTAAAAGGCCCCAAAATTGCTTGATTTGTAAATAGTTATTATGAAGCTATCGTTGACTGAAAATCTATAACCATAATGGTCCAATTACATTAAATTAATCCGATAGGAAAATACAACAACAAATCAAAAACTTTAGAAATAAAGGGGAACATTGAAGGTCATGAATTAGCAGACACACACGATGGCAAAGGACGGAAATGAGGGGACTATGTCAGGACATCAAGGGGCAGAGTTCAGGGGACGATGATGATGAGTTGTCCCATGCAGCGCGACACACACACTCTGCCAAGGGGGGGGGGGGGGGGGGGGGGGGGCAGTCAGGGGACGATGATGATGAGTTGTCCCATGCAGCACGACACACACACTCTGCCAAGGGGGGGGGGGGGGGGGGGGGGGGGCAGTCAGGGGACGATGATGATGAGTTGTCCCATGCAGCGCGACACACACACTCTGCCAAGGGGGGGGCAGTCAGGGGACGATGATGATGAGTTGTCCCATGCAGCGCGACACACACACTCTGCCAAGGGGGGGGCAGTCAGGGGACGATGATGATGAGTTGTCCCATGCAGCGCGACGCGGTGTACCACAGAGACACCTGGTCCTCCTCCGTCATCTCACTCAGGGCCTGACCCACTTTCAGGTCGTCCATGGCACCCTCCCCCACCCTCCTCTCTCTCCCTTCCCCATCCTCCCTCAAGGGGTCCTTGGCCTGGAAGGACACGTAGACCACCACCTTGCGCTCCAGCCCCGTCATGGCATGAGGCGTGGTGAAGATCACCGCATCCTGGGTGGGCATGGCGACGGCAGGGTTGGCGGTGTCGGTGATCATGGACACGGAGATGCCGGACTTCTTGAGAGCGGTGACGAACTCGCAGGGGTCGACCTCGCGACTCACGATGACGATGTCTTTGAGGGCCAGACCGTCGCTGGTGACGGGGAGGGGGCCCAGCTTGCGGCGCTTGGCCTGGTCCGACGGGCTGGCCTGAAGGTGAAGGCCGTGGTGGAAGATGTCCACAAGGTCACGCCCACACTGCTGACACTCCAGTGGCAGGCGGGCGGAGGAGTTGTGCTTACTGTGGAAGATGAACCAAGGGCGTGACCCGTCCGTTGACAGACCCCACGGTGCACTGCACACACAAACAGACGTTGAACTCCTTCTGGCATTCAGTGATCACGTGTTACAAAGTACCCATGATAGTCCCCTGTACATGAACCTGGCCATGTAGGACAACCACCTCAAGTAGTCTGCTCGAAACCACAATTCAAAGGCTAACTTGACTACTTCTTACTAATTCATTGCTTGCTGCATAGCAACAAGAAAACACAAAGTAACTTTCCTGATGATGATAGAAGCAAAGCTGACCAAGGCACACACACAGGTCAAAGCACTAAGCTATATTGATATCTCGTTTTGACCATTTATGCAATGCAAAAATACCTACTTGCAGTATTTCACACTGCCACTTACATTCGCCTGTTTGAATCCCACTCAAAATCAGGTATTTTGAGACAGGGTTTGCCCAGCTCCTTGTGTGCCAAACTGGCTACAATTGGAACTAAGTTATAATAATAATAATAATAATAATAATAAATGAGCATTTATATAGCGCAACATCATAACTTTACAATTATGCTCTTTGCGCTTGACACATTTAAAATTAAAACACAGTTATACAAGCATTTACATCTACATTCATAGTCAACAACGCTTAATTAAAAGCATACACCATCAAACATACATTACAAAAGATTCTTCCACTAACTAAGTAATAAAAACATGAATAAAATAGGTAGTAAAAAAACAAGGAAATACCAGCTGAATACCCTTAATCAAACAGAACATGTTATCAACAATGCTGAAAACAGTCCTAGATGTTTATATACATTATCACTAAAACAACAAATACACTACATGTCGCCTACTGAAGTTATACTAATCTAGAACAATTTCTTGACATGACCTGCTCAAGATAAAGGGAAGGCTGGTAGAACCTACTTGACAAATAGAAAACCCAAGAGAGTCTGAATGTGGATGCAAATGGGCCAGCCAGCAGAGAAGCTTTGCTGAATTTTGTCAAAACTTTTATGTAGTAGCAGCTGAGAGACTGGAGGTTCACCTAGGTCTCGCAACATTATATGACTTTGCAGGATCTAAAGATAATTCTGGTAAGAGTGGTTACCAGGCACTGTGCTTTTGGCAGCATGAGGTCCTTGAAGTAACATGGTGGTGACACAGGGGTGGGACATGTATACCCGTCTCTAAGACATGACCTCATCTATATTATTAAAAGACCTCTGTCTGTCCGTCACACTTTTGATCGCTACTTCAACACTGTTGTTCGTCGGACGCTGACATGAAAAGCGGTACAAGTTGTCGGAGCCAAAAGCATGAAACCCACCTGGAAGAGATGCAACTATCGTTGTAATGAGAGAGTTGGTGGCTAGCACTCTCCCTCCCCACGCTGCCCAGCTCCCTGCCGGTGAAATGCAGCACCCTCTGCACCATGGGGGGGCAGCGCAGGATGCGGTCCAGTTTGCCTCGCTCAAAGCCAGGGGGGGCGCAGTCCTCAAACTGACCCGCACACCACATGGCCCGGGGCTGGCACGTCTCCCGCACCCACTGTATGGGGTCGTGGCACAGTCGCGTCACCTAGGTACACACCAACACAACACATTACTCCTCCAAACACAGAGTATGGCTGCCTATATGCTGGGATAATTGAAAATGGTTGTACGTGTAATTTTCCAATTTGGATGACCGAGTCATCGCCCCCTGAGAGAGTCCCCTTCTCTGTAGCAAGTGGCTGTGTGAGTGTGAGTGTTAGTGTTAGGCACCTGTATGCTCAACAACAGATGTCATTACAGTGGGACCTGTATGCTCAACAACAGATGTCATTACAGTGGCACCTGTATGCTCAACAACAGATGTCATTACAGTGGCACCTGTATGCTCAACAACAGATGTCATTACAGACGCACCTGCATGCTCAACAACAGATGTCATTACAGACGCACCTGTATGCTCAACAACAGATGTCATTACAGTGGGACCTGTATGCTCAACAACAGATGTCATTACAGTGGCACCTGTATGCTCAACAACAGATGTCATTACAGATGCACCTGCATGCTCAACAACAGATGTCATTACAGACGCACCTGTATGCTCAACAACAGATGTCATTACAGACGCACCTGCATGCTCAACAACAGATGTCATTACAGACGCACCTGCATGCTCAACAACAGATGTCATTACAGACGCACCTGTATGCTCAACAACAGATGTCATTACAGACGCACCTGTATGCTCAACAACAGATGTCATTACAGACGCACCTGTATGCTCAACAACAGATGTCATTACAGATGCACCTGTATGCTCAACAACAGATGTCATTACAGTGGGACCTGCATGCTCAACAACAGATGTCATTACAGACGCACCTGTATGCTCAACAACAGATGTCATTACAGACGCACCTGCATGCTCAACAACAGATGTCATTACAGACGCACCTGCATGCTCAACAACAGATGTCATTACAGTGGGACCTGCATGCTCAACAACAGATGTCATTACAGACGCACCTGTATGCTCAACAACAGATGTCATTACAGTGGGACCTGCATGCTCAACAACAGATGTCATTACTGTGGGACCTGTATGCTCAACAACAGATGTCATTACAGTGGGACCTGCATGCTCAACAACAGATGTCATTACAGACGCACCTGTATGCTCAACAACAGATGTCATTACAGACGCACCTGCATGCTCAACAACAGATGTCATTACAGTGGGACCTGCATGCTCAACAACAGATGTCATTACAGACGCACCTGCATGCTCAACAACAGATGTCATTACAGTGGGACATGCATGCTCAACAACAGATGTCATTACAGATGCACCTGCATGCTCAACAACAGATGTCATTACAGACGCACCTGTATGCTCAACAACAGATGTCATTACAGACGCATCTGTATGCTCAACAACAGATGTCATTACAGTGGGACCTTCATGCTCAACAACAGATGTCATTACAGACGCACCTGCATGCTCAACAACAGATGTCATTACAGATGCACCTGTATGCTCAACAACAGATGTCATTACAGTGGGACCTGCATGCTCAACAACAGATGTCATTACAGACGCACCTGCATGCTCAACAACAGATGTCATTACAGTGGGACCTGTATGCTCAACAACAGATGTCATTACAGTGGCACCTGTATGCTCAACAACAGATGTCATTACAGTGGCACCTGTATGCTCAACAACAGATGTCATTACAGACGCACCTGCATGCTCAACAACAGATGTCATTACAGTGGGACCTGCATGCTCAACAACAGATGTCATTACAGACGCACCTGCATGCTCAACAACAGATGTCATTACAGTGGGACCTGTATGCTCAACAACAGATGTCATTACAGACGCACCTGTATGCTCAACAACAGATGTCATTACAGACGCACCTGCATGCTCAACAACAGATGTCATTACAGTGGGACCTGTATGCTCAACAACAGATGTCATTACAGACGCACCTGCATGCTCAACAACAGATGTCATTACAGTGGGACCTGCATGCTCAACAACAGATGTCATTACAGACGCACCTGTATGCTCAACAACAGATGTCATTACAGACGCACCTGTATGCTCAACAACAGATGTCATTACAGTGGGACCTGCATGCTCAACAACAGATGTCATTACAGACGCACTTGTATGCTCAACAACAGATGTCATTACAGACGCACCTGTATGCTCAACAACAGATGTCATTACAGTGGGACCTGTATGCTCAACAACAGATGTCATTACAGTGGCACCTGTATGCTCAACAACAGATGTCATTACAGACGCACCTGTATGCTCAACAACAGATGTCAATACAGTGGGACCTGCATGCTCAACAACAGATGTCATTACAGACGCACCTGTATGCTCAACAACAGATGTCAATACAGACGCACCTGTATGCTCAACAACAGATGTCATTACAGACGCACCTGTATGCTCAACAACAGATGTCATTACAGACGCACCTGCATGCTCAACAACAGATGTCATTACAGACGCACCTGTATGCTCAACAACAGATGTCATTACAGACGCACCTGTATGCTCAACAACAGATGTCATTACAGACGCACCTGTATGCTCAACAACAGATGTCATTACAGACGCACCTGCATGCTCAACAACAGATGTCATTACAGACGCACCTGCATGCTCAACAACAGATGTCATTACAGACGCACCTATATGCTCAACAACAGATGTCATTACAGACGCACCTGTATGCTCAACAACAGATGTCATTACAGTGGGACCTGCATGCTCAACAACAGATGTCATTACAGACGCACCTGTATGCTCAACAACAGATGTCATTACAGTGGCACCTGTATGCTCAACAACAGATGTCATTACAGTGGCACCTGTATGCTCAACAACAGATGTCATTACAGTGGGACCTGTATGCTCAACAACAGATGTCATTACAGTGGCACCTGTATGCTCAACAACAGATGTCATTACAGTGGCACCTGTATGCTCAACAACAGATGTCATTACAGTGGGACCTCCCTTGCAAGACCCCATCAAGAGTTAAACCCTCTTAGGACGTTCGTGTATGTCGAACACAGCCATGCATTAATGGAGCGTGTACTCCTATTTCTACAAAAGCGACCTTGATAGGTTGATGTGCAGGCACAGCCTTACACACAGCATACACATTTATGGAATCCCACCTACCCCTCCCTTGAAATGTGATCGCACTTTAGCCTGGTGGCTTTTTTAGACGATACCGCTGATCACCATCACTGTGTTTTAACTATTCTCATACACGGAAGCACGGCTATATCAAGGCCACAACTGCAGGGCTGCTAGGGCTCCATTATGTCCAAAACTGAAACTGATAATCCTAGGAGCCCTCAAACCGAATAAAAGGTGCTTGAATGCTGTTGTTATCAATCTCTCAAATTGGAAATACATTTTCTACTGTTTCCCAAACTCAACCCAAATCTTACACTTTCTCCAAAACCAAAAATCCATTTCTGAACTTTTTCACATACTAAAAATCGGAAGTGAACCAGAAAATAAGCACCCTTGCAACGGTTATGAAACAGCATACTGACCTCATCAACAATGATGAACGCCCCCTTAGGTATGTCAGCCAGCTTGCCGGGCTGGTTCTCCTTGAAGAGACGACTGTCAAAGTCAATCTTCACCACCTTGGGGGGCTGGCTGGGATTGGGGGAGGGAGAGGGAGAGGAGGGGGAGGGAGAGGGAGAGGAGGGGGAGGGAGAGGGAGAGGAGGGTGAGGGTGAAGGGGAGGGAGAGGTGAGGTTTGCTGCAGGGCTGCTCTCCTTGTCATTTTTGTGTAGCTGTTGACGTGTTGTCCTCACCTGCAACCAGTTCACTTGGGTCTGAACATTTTGGCTCCATTATGTTTTTTACATCAAAAGGCACTGTCCTTCACGTATAAGCGATCATGCTCACCATCTCAGATCTTGCCCAGGCTTTTGACTAAGGATAATAGCATCCTTACACCTAAACACTTGCCTACAATCAGCAACCTGGCTGTTTTCATTTTTGAAGTGACTCATACTGATGTCAATCAGCTTAATCAATTTAGATAAAAAGGTCTCTCTGCATAGGATGCGGCAACGCTATGGACTGTGGGAAAGTGTTCTAACTCCATGTGATGCGGCAACGCTATGGACTTTGGGAAAGTGTTCTAATTCCATGTGATGCGGCAACGCTATGGACTTTGGGAAAGTGTTCTAACTCCATGTGATGCGGCAACGCTATGGACTTTGGGAAAGTGTTCTAACTCCATGTGATGCGGCAACGCTATGGACTTTGGGAAAGTGTTCTAATGCCATGTGATGCGGCAACGCTATGGACTTTGGGAAAGTGTTCTAATTCCATGTGATGCGGCAACGCTATGGACTTTGGGAAAGTGTTCTAATTCCATGTGATGCGGCAACGCTATGGACTTTGGGAAAGTGTTCTGACTCCGTGTGATGCGGCAACGCTATGGACTGTGGGAAAGTGTTCTGATTCCATGTGATGAGGCAACGCTATGGACTGTGGGAAAGTGTTCTAACTCCATGTGATGCGGCAACGCTATGGACTGTGGGAAAGTGTTCTGATTCCATGTGATGCGGCAACGCTATGGACTGTGGGAAAGTGTTCTAACTCCATGTAATGCGGCAACGCTATGGACTGTGGAAAAGTGTTCTAACTCCAAGTGATGCGGCAACGCTATGGGCTGTGGGAAAGTGTTCTGATTCCATGTGATGCGGCAACGCTATGGACTGTGGGAAAGTGTTCTAACTCCATGTGATGCGGCAACGCTATGGACTGTGGGAAAGTGTTCTAACTCCATGTGATGCGGCAACGCTATGGACTGTGGGAAAGTGTTCTGATTCCATGTGATGCGGCAACGCTATGGACTGTGGGAAA
Source organism: Littorina saxatilis (assembly GCF_037325665.1). NCBI lineage: Eukaryota > Metazoa > Mollusca > Gastropoda > Littorinimorpha > Littorinidae > Littorina > Littorina saxatilis. The sequence goes on along the minus strand of NC_090260.1, from coordinate 34,973,635 downwards.
GTGTTCCAACTCCATGTGATGCGGCAACGCTATGGACTGTGGGAAAGTGTTCTAACTCCATGTGATGCGGCAACGCTATGGACTGTGGGAAAGTGTTCCAACTCCATGTGATGCGGCAACGCTATGGACTGTGGGAAAGTGTTCCAACTCCATGTGATGCGGCAACGCTATGGACTTTGGGAAAGTGTTCTAACTCCATGTGAAAGCCTGGACAGATCTACAAGCAATATATATATATGCGGGAAGGATGATACCTTCTAACTGAAACAACCCTTATTTTGCAATATGACAGGATACTTATCTCTCAGCTCAAATGACTGCATCTGACAGTGGACTGTGGGCTTTGTCTGGCTTGAAGCATAACACAATTTCAACAAAACGCAAAATAGTTGCCAAACTCAAATTCACTGCACCATTGCTAAATACTTCAGATTCTGAAACTGATGCAAGACGTGAACTACATGTACAAAGAAGCATCAGCCAACATTAAGCGCTGTGAAATATAACTCAGTCACAGAAAAGGCAAGAGTCCAAACAGTTTTGCGCTAAGATAATTCAGACAGTCTGTGACACAGTCGTATACGCATGTGTCTTATTTTTCCTGTCCCTAACGTGCACATACAGTGGAATCCAGCTATAACAAACCTGGGTATAAAGAAATCCCTCTTTTAACAAACTGCCATTGATTTCCCGGCAGACAGCCTTCTATTTCTTACTTGTTACTTTCCGGCTACATCGAACCTTTTGAACTCATTTGCATAACAAACACGTTTTCATCGCCCCAGAGCCGTTTTGTCTCTAAAAGTCACAAGGCTACAACGAACTGATGTCAATAATTGTCTCCAAAGACAAAAATACACAAACACAAGTGCACATCGCGTGATGAGCGAACTCTGAACAAACAGCGGGAGGTGCACGGAACAGCCACCGCCGCTGTGTTTTCACTATTCCAATCCGTCGGTAAGACTTCAGATCCAATTTCTAGGACACATGACTGCGTACAAAAGATTGGGCATGCTTTTCTCTTTTTTGACGATTTGCCTTTTCGCTTGTTGTGTACTCAATTCTTCATCAAAGAATGTTTATGGGAAATATCTCGCTCCACTGTTTTTGAAGTGACCGTCTAAAGATGGCGCCCACTGCCACAGAAGCACGTGTTGCTGCCAATACCTTACGTCGGTACTTGCAGGCAAAGTGCAGCGATGTCTGTGACTTGGATATGATCTCCAAATTGGAGTGTACAGTGGAGAAGTGTGCCAGTTCTGAGCAGCGTCAGACAAACATTCTGGACTTTTTCAAAACAGCTTAGTACGTGTGTCGCGGCAGTGTCAGTGTGTGCAGTGTCTTTTTTGACGCACACGGCGATTGATCAGAATGTACATGTACATGCTTTTACACGACTTTATAAATTTTACTTCTAAAATTGTGACAGTAAAGTGAACATTTGAACTATGCCTCTCTCTATGGATTATATTATGAAGCTGTTGAAAACATGCAGAGATTGTACTCTCCAAGGAAAGATCGATGGGACGATCATTTAAAGGTGAGTGGGAAAACTTGTCTTAAGGCCATTTAGGGTTGAAAACTCAACAGCGAATTGCTGATATAACAAACTAAAATGTATCTCCCTTGAGATTGGTTGTACCCGGACTCCACTGTACCTGTCTGTACAGCAAGTGGCCAAGAGGAAGGCCGTTGGAGCCGTGGCGCAGGTTGAGGATCACGACTTGTTTCCCCTCGGACACCCAACGCTGGGCACGCAGTGTCAGCATCAATGTCTTCCCCGTGCCAGGCGGTCCCCACAGAAAGAAGAAATCACTGGTACTGCCCAGCACCCCCAGCTGTGGACAGATAAATGGGATATGAATGCAGTGTTGTCTTCAAAGATGACAACCTTTCCCAAGTAAACCTTCTGTCATGGAGTTCAATCAGTAGGTGCCAATCCAACACATGCTTTTAGAGGGCTGACACATACAAACAAGAAACTAATCCTCTGGTTTTTGAAATAATCATTAAAAAACACAAACAAAAACAAACAAACAACAGATCTTTGAAAATTTGACAAAAGAATTAGGCTGTCCTTGTCTTTGCAAGCAAAGATCTCTTTTGTTTTTTTTAAATAGTAAATGTCTAGTTTTGTCTATAAACATTTGATAAGCCAACCTTTCAAGTGGTTTTGATTCTTAATTTTGGATGGGCGCAATGGCCTCATGGATAAGACGATGGCCTGGTGGATAAGACGATGGCCTGGTGGATAAGACAATGGCCTCGTGGATAAGACAATGGCCTCGTGGATAAGACAATGGCCTCGTGGATAAGACGATGGCCTGGTGGATAAGACAATGGCCTCGTGGATAAGACAATGGCCTCATGGATAAGACGATGGCCTGGTGGATAAGACGATGGCCTGGTGGATAAGACGATGGCCTCGTGGATAAGACGATGGCCTCGTGGATAAGACAATGGCCTCGTGGATAAGACGATGGCCTCGTGGATAAGACGATGGCCTGGTGGATAAGACTATGGCCTGGTGGATAAGACGATGGCCTGGTGGATAAGACAATGGCCTCGTGGATAAGACGATGGCCTGGTGGATAAGACGATGGCCTGGTGGATAAGACGATGGCCTGGTGGATAAGACGATGGCCTGGTGGATAAGACGATGGCCTGGTGGATAAGACGATGGCCTGGTGGATAAGACGATGGCCTGGTGGATAAGACGATGGCCTCCCATGGGGAAGGTTGAGTGTTTGAATCCCAATCGGTTAAGGGTAGAGATTTTTCCCATCTCACAGGTCTACTTATGTGCAGACACGCTGGTGCCTTACACCTTTTCATGTGTACACACAAGCACAAAACAAAATGGAAAAGATACTGTAATCTATGTCAGAGTTCGGTGTGCTATAGAAACACGAAAATACCAAGCATGCATCCGCCCAAATCAGCGTATGGCTGCCTAAAATGGCGGGGGAAAAAACGGTCATACACATAAATACCCACTCGTGCAAAAAAACATGAGTTTATGTGGGATTTTCAGCCCACGAGCGCAGAAAAAGAAGAAGAAGAAGAAGGAATGTTAGTTCTTTTCCTGATATTTGTTCCAGACAGGAGAGAGATGTTACCTGTTCCTGTGTCAGCAGGATGCGTGTGTAGCGTTCGGCCGTCTCCTGAATAGCTTCCGCCTGGCTGCGGACCTCCACCCGCGGTGACTGCATCGACCACACCTCCACCGTTGACAGCAACCCACAGAACCTGGAGAAAAATATGAATCTGATCCATCAGCAGTTATAACACACTGTTTCCTTTTTCCCTTATAACAAAATATATCTACACACTTTGTTCTTAACCACTGACCCCTTTTAATAATTAATGTCTATTTCCTGCTACCCATAATAATAATAATACAAACAAGAAGAGCAAACGCTCGATCGAGTCACTTTCGCAGTTCTGAATATTATATGAGGCATCAGATGGACAGGAAGAAATTGCTATTCACAACACAATGAGTCACGTTCACATAAAATTTGAGCCCGGTCACTTTTATAGTTTCCGAGAAAAGCCCAACGTTAAGTTGTGTGTTGCCGAACAGAAAAGGCTAGTTATCTCCCTTGTTTTTCTGATAACGTTCGTAAAAGGCTACAGATGTAAATCGAAAATTTTTAATTAAATTTTCATTTGATTAATATACTTACCCGAGTCACATGTAGCAGTTGACTCAGTCTAAAGTGCTAGGTCTGAAAAGGCTACCCGTCTAAGGGGAGCAACCCCAACTAAAAAAGTGTAAACGTAGCTATGGTAATGACGACGCACCCAGGGAGTTACCTCCCCTCCTGCGTACTACGTCACTACTGCTACTGACCACGTGACCCCTATCATTCGACTCGAAGAATAAAATCTCCAAATCATAAGCGGGGTAGGTGGGAGGGACTACGATATGTGATTCGGGTAGGTTTACAATAAAATTTTCGATTAAATTACATATTCCTACTCCGAATCACATGTAGCAGATTGAAACAACAAGGCGGTGGGCAAGAAAAAGTTCAAACTCACTCTCAAATCCTTGTCAAGAGCTGACCCCCTGCCACCATGGCAGGCAAAGCTCTAGATCCATCCTGGCGAAGAGCCGAGATGTCACGCAGGTAAAAATTCATGAAGACATCCTCGGAACGCCAGTATGCGGTGTGTAGCACCTCCTCCAGTCTTCTTGATCGTAACACGGCCAAGGAGGAAGCCCAAGCTCGCGTCTCGTGAGCCCGAGCTGATTCCAGAGGAAGGACAGGCTGTGTCCCCCCTTCATTGCGGCGGCTCCACTCGTAAGCATGCTTAATGAGCGCCGACACCCACCGGGCCAGAGTCGTCTTAGTAATATCCTTATGTCTCTCCGTATTGAGAGAAATAAACAAAAGCTTTTGAGCTGCGGATCTAAGAGACTGAGCACGGGCAAGGTAGATGTGAAGGGCTCTAACAGGGCAATTTACTAAGTCTGGGTCATTCGGAGCCAGAATAGTGGACAACGGCCTGACATGAACCAAAGGAGAAGCTCGCTCGGGAGCCTGGTTTTTCGCAAGAAACTCAGGCCGAAACCGCAAGGTAACGGACCCATCTGATTCAAAGGAAATGTCGTCCGAATTACCGGAAAGAGCGTGGATCTCACTGCCCCTTCTTGCCGATGCTAGCAGCAAAAGGAAAAGGGACTTGCGTGTAAGATTCGCAAAACTGGCATCTCTGAGAGGTTCAAAATCCGCTGAACGCAGAAACTCCATGACCAATAAGAGATCCCACTTAGGAACGGGCGTACGAGACTTGACGTCAGAAAGGGAAGCGCCCTTGATGACTCCAGCGATCACGCCACTAACATCTATAGAGCGACCTATCTGGCGTAGGGTCGCCGAGATGGCCGATCTTCTTACTTTCAACGAGGCAGCGGAAGCTCCCTGAGAGGACATGAAAGCAAGATGGTTCGCCACGTGCATCGTGCGGGGCGCCGTAGCATCCAGCCGATGCTCGTGACACCAGGTAACCCAGGCCCTCCAATGTGACTCATAAACGGACGAGGTAGATGCTCTGTGCGAGCGTCCTACCAGGTCCATGGTCAGATCTGATGCCCCTTTGCGCCTCAGAGAAGACCGCACAACCTCCACGCGTGAAGATTCAGCATCTGAGGCTCTGCGTGGAGGCTGCCGGTGTGAGGCTGTACCAGTTCTCCTCGCGTGAGAGCGAGAGGAATGGGAGGGCCCTGGGCGAGTCTCAGCAGGTCCGGGAACCACGGCTGAGACGGCCAAAGAGGAGCGATCAGCAGGAGGGACGGGCCCTCCTGCTCCGCCTTCCTGAGAACTCGCGTGAGCAACTGGAATGGCGGGAACGCGTAAGCCTCCAGGCCTGACCAGGAAATGTCCATCGCGTTCGTCTCCCACGCCTCGGGATCCGGGAATGGTGAGACGAACACTGGTAGTCTCTTCGAGAACCTGGTGGCAAAAAGGTCCACCTGAGGTTTCTGCACAAGAGACCAGAGACGATCCAGCGCTCCGTGAGTGATGGTCCACTCTGTTTGAAGCACTCTGTCGGAGCGGCTGAGCGCGTCCGCCAGAGTGTTCAAGCTTCCGGGCAGGTACCTGGCCGAAAGCCTGATTTGATGCTCTGAACACCAAATCAGGATCTCGCAGGCCCTGGCCGAAAGCGACGGAGACCGCGACCCTCCCTGCTTGTTGATGTAAGCTGCCACTGTCGTGTTGTCTGTAAACAGACGAACATGCTTGGCCTGAAGGGAGGGCCGGAACTTGTCCAGAGCTAGAGCCACGGCTTCTAGCTCCAGCAAGTTGATGTGCTGCATCCTCTGATCTGCCGACCACAGACCTGACGCAGTCAGCTGGTCTGTGTGAGCCCCCCACCCCACCAAGGACGCGTCCGTGAACAGGTCCAAGTCTGGGGCAGGAAGGGCTATCGGCACGCCCCTGCACACCCACTCCGTGTCCAGCCACGGAAGGGTAGCGGATTGGAACCATCCCCGGAGAGGGATGAGGGCATTCCAATCCACCGTGGGAGAGTCCACGAACGGCTTCAGCGCCAGCTGAAAGGGACGTTTGTGGACCCTCCCCAAGGGGACCAGGAGAGCCATGGACTCCATCTGCCCTAAGATGGAGGCCAAAGTCCGCAGGGAGGCCCTCGGGAGAGGCAAAGTGGAGCGTATGCACGCCTGGAGCTTGTCCACCCTCTTCTGAGAGGGCTGAACAGTCCAAGCCACCGTGTCGAAAGACATTCCCAAGTAGGTGAACGTCTGACACGGCGTCAGCTCCGACTTTGATCGGTTGATCGAGAAGCCAAACAAGTTGGCCTCCCGAAGAACCGATTGGGTATCCTGCTCGCACCCCGCCTGACTCTGACTCAGGATGAGCCAATCGTCCAGGTAGGCACGTAGCCGGACACCCCGCGACCTCACCAGCGCGCAGACCTGTCTCACGACCATGGTGAAGACCCAAGGGGCGAGAGACAGGCCGAAAGGAAGGGCGCGAAACTGGTAAACCTGACTTGCCCACCGGAAACGAAGCCATTTCCGGTCGGCTGGATGCATAAGAATATGGAAGTATGCATCCGTCAGGTCGATGGAAGTCGCCCAATCTCCCGGGCGGAGAGAGTCCCTGACCGACGCTGGCGTCTCCATCTTGAACCTTATCTCCCTCAAAAAGGTATTGAGGAACGACAGGTCCAAGACAGGACGCCATGCCCCTGAGGCTTTGGGGACGGCGAAAAGCCGTCCGTAAAACCCAGGGGAACTGTGGTCGAGGACTTTCTCCACTGCGCCCTTCTGCACCAGGGAGTCTATTTCCGACCGAAGGACGGAAATGGCTTCCTGCGAGGAGGGAGGCCTGAACGCCGGCGGACGCCTGACCAGAGGTGCCTTGCCATCTTTCCAGAGAAGACGGAAGCCCGACCTCACGACCCCCACGATCCATTGACTCTGTATGGACACGAGCCAATGGGAAAGTGCCCGGGAAGGGCCCCCCGCCATCACCAGAGTGGAGGGCGGGGTGGGGGGGAGATCGGGAGCACTTCATTGGGGGTGAGGCTTGCTTCCAGAGCCGCCTCTCCCCCTGCCGGAAGACGGTCGTCTTCTCGAGCCCCGAGAAGAGGAACGTCCACGACCCTTGTCTGCCGGTTTGGGAGGGCCAGCAACCTTAGCCTGCTTAGGCTGAGAAGGCTGAGACTGCTTGGACTGCTTAAGGCTGTGCAGGGAAAAGTCAGAGAACTGCTGGTCCCTGTTAGCCTGAATTTCCTGTCTTCGGGCATCAAAAACGAGATGCCCAAAGAGGGAACCCTCCAAGACCGGTGAGGCACGCAAAGTGTCCTTGGTCGCCTGATCCGAAAACTGAGAGTGTGACAGGAAGAGATCCCGACGACACATAACAGAGTGCGCATAGTGCACCGCGGAAAGTCTCATCTGTTCTTCATTGACCCTCGCAAGAGCGGCCAACAAAGTGGAGACGTCATCCGCATCCTGATCCTCGCTGAGAGAGAACGGATTCAGTGAATCAGTGAGGGCACGAGAGAGGGCCCGAATGAGAGTCTCAGCAATGGAGGCAAGCTCCAGCTGCTGACGCCCTGCCTCTTCAGAAGCAATCAGAGTGTTCTCAGAAAAGAGCACGCCGTCATCCTTCTTGATAGGCTTGGCCAACAAGGCCAGCATCTCCGGAGGAACTGTCAAAGATGAACGCGGGAGAGCGAACGCATCCAACAAGTTCCTAGGAGACTTCTGCAAGACCAACCGCCTGTGAGACGACAGAGCGAATGCAGAAGCCTGAGAAGGCGAAGCCATCCACTGCTGAGCCAGCTCCGGAACTGAGCCGTGAGGCACGAGCAGCGGAACCGGAAGTGAAGGAATTCCGCTTCCGGAAGGAGATGGCTTGGCCAAAACCTGAGAAAGCTGAAAAGCTATGGATGGAGACTCCAAAAACCGGAAGTATGAGTCATCCTCCTTCCCAGAGCGAAAATCGGCCATCGCGGACGGTGCCGTCGAAGCGGCAGCCGAAGAGACCGAAGCCCCTTCCGCGAAATATCTCGAAGTGACCTCAGCAGCGGCCTCAAGAGCCACTTTGAGTCTCTCCGGATAACCAACACGTGCAGCCTCGCTGGTGACGGACTGAATATCCGAAACATCCGGCGAAGGACCGAAGTCCACGTTGCTGGTAGAAGGGCGGTGAACACCGTAACCGGAAACCGGAAACCCGTCCACTCCAATACCATCCGAACTCATGCCCTGACTAGGGAAAGAGTAAGAGGACGGCATGCCCGCAGCCGCCGGAACCGGAACCGCAGTCGAAGCAACAACCGAAGACGGAAGCGCTGACTGCCCCGGCCAGGGCTGAGACACCTGCCCAAAGGGCTGGTGATGCCCCCCCGCGACCGCCACCTGAGAGGAAGCGGAAGCGGAAGAAGCAGCAGATCCGGTCTGAGCCGGAAAAGTATCAGACGCGACCGCGAAAAGCGGAAGCGCAGACACTGTGGACGGCGGCCGGAAGGCCGAATGCCCAGAGGGCCACGTCCGGTCAACCCCGGAAACGACCCCAGCGGGTGCGTACATCGGGGGACCTATGCTTCCGGCGAGTGCCGGAAGCGCAGCAGACGGAACCGGCTGGTCGACTCCGGAAACGACCCCAGCGGGTGCGTACGTCGGAGGACCTACGCTTCCGGCGAGTGCCGGAAGCGTCGAAGCCTGAACCAAATGCCGCCATTGCTCATCGACACGATGGTCTTCCGTGAAGCCAAAGTGAGAACGAACAGGGGTTTGCGGGTCGTGAACCCGCCGAAAAGGGCTGCTTCCCAGCAGGGAGCGTCCAGCGGCCTCACGAGGACCTACGGACCAGCCCAACTTACTTGCGTCGCCAACCACAGCGGTAGAAGGCACAGAAGCAACCGCCTCGGTCAAGGACAGCGTCACAGCCGGAAGCGGAAAGGAAGCCATCGACGGGACAACGGAAGTCGACGGCTGAGAACGCACCATCTCCTCTCTCACCAACGTGCGAAGCTCGGGAACCAGCGAAGAAAGCAACGATGAAACCAGCGACGTCGAATCTGCAAGCGGCAGAGAAGACGAGCGAGAAACAACGGTACGCGTAGGTTGATTAGACTGCCCCACAACCGGCTGGTCATTTGGGGCAGAAATAGGGACCGTCATAACAGCATTGTTAGCCGCGTCAGAAACAACAACCAAAATAGGCTTAGGGACAGAAGTGGAAGACTTGGGTTTAATTTTCCCTTTCACATCAGCCTTGCCGCGCTCGCGCTTTTTGTCTCCGTCAGACATGCTGACAACAAAATGGAGACACAAAATTCCAAAATGGCTACCACAAAATACGTGACCAACACGTGGCCGAAAATTTCAAGTAGCAACTGAAAATTACGTTCGATACAAGTAAAGGAACGAGCTCACCAACTACCAGTGCAGCGGGTGAAGAGACGGGTGTGGGTGCCGGTGGGTGTCTAAGCAAACACCAAACAGCGAACTTCCACTAGAGCCAAAAAATTCACGACCTGCTCCCTAGAAAGCTGAAGTGTCGAATGATAGGGGTCACGTGGTCAGTAGCAGTAGTGACGTAGTACGCAGGAGGGGAGGTAACTCCCTGGGTGCGTCGTCATTACCATAGCTACGTTTACACTTTTTTAGTTGGGGTTGCTCCCCTTAGACGGGTAGCCTTTTCAGACCTAGCACTTTAGACTGAGTCAACTGCTACATGTGATTCGGAGTAGGAATATGTAATTTAATACTTTGATGTAAAGAATAATCCTACAAAGTTTCAATCACATCCGATGAACTTTGTCAAAGATATAAAATGTCTAATTTTTCCTTTGACGCTGACCTGTGACCTTGAAAAAGGTCAAAGGTCAACGAAACCATCGTTAAAGTGTAGAGGTCATTGGAGGTCACGACTAAACAAAATATGAGCCCGATCGCTTTGATAGTTTCCGAGAAAAGTCCAACGTTAAGGTGGTGTCTACGGACGGCCGGCCGGACGGCCGGCCGGCCATCCCACTGACCGATTACATAGTCACTTTTTCTCAAGTGACTCAACAAAATAATAAATAAAAAAATGCAGACATAAATAATTGTGCGCATCTGAAACCATAAATAAAAAAATAAAAAAATAAAAAATAAATAAATAAAACAATTAGATACAGAGTTCAAAGACAATGTCAGCTACTGATTTCATTGACATCACAATTGGGCTGTAATTCACATCAACACAGCCTGACCTGCCAATGATCTGCTTGTAGAGCTGTTCTGACAGGACATCAGCCCGGCCGTGGCCCACGATCTTGTCCCACCAGCCACACAGGTTGGTGAAGAAGTCAGGCCGTTCCTCCAGCGTGTCCCAGATGCTGGCCTTGGTCTCACACAGCTCGTCCTTACACAGAAACGCCTCCGTGCCGTGCTCGGGAAACAAGGTTTGGATCTCCTGCACACACACACATGGCTAGACTCATGGTGGTGTTCTTGAGAAAACTTAAAGCTAGCCCAAAATGAACTTATCCACGCAAGTGGTGTGGCGTGAAAAGCAAGCACAGACTAAGCTAACTGTGGAGATCGGACAGGCAATTTAATTTGAAGCTACAGTTTAAAGTTCTCTCATGCACACCACTCGCACACAGCCAGGCTTGAGGCACCTAGCTGTACACACAGCCAGGCTTGAGGCACCTAGCTGTAGAATGCATCACAATGTGTCACGGATCAGTCCACACAGCCCCTCACATTGCATACAGGGAGATGTGAACTGCACACAATTATGCACACACACAGACAGACAGACACGCACACACACACAGAAAGCAGAGACACGCACACAAACAGACACACAGAAAGCACACACACACAAAAAGCACATACACAGAGAAAGAGCGCACACACACACACACACACATACAGAAAGCACACACACACACAGAAAGCACTCACACACACAGAAAGCACACACACACACACAGAAAGCACACACACACACAGAAAGCACACATACACAAAAAGCACACACACACACACAGAAAGCAGACAGACAGACCAACACACAAACTCACACACACACAGAAAGCACACACACAGAGAAAGCACACACACACAGAAAGAGCACACACACACAGAAAGCACACCGACAGACACACACAAACACACACACAGACAGAAACACACACACAGACAGAAACACACACACACACACAGAAAGAGCACACACACACAGAAAGCACACCGACAGACACACACAAACACACACACAGACAGAAAGCACACAAACAGAAACACACACACACACAGAAAGAGCACACACACACAGAAAGCACACCGACAGACAGAAACACACACACAGAAAGAGCACAAACACACAGAAAGCACACCGACAGACAGAAACACACACACAGAAAGAGCACAAACACACAGAAAGCACACCGACAGACAGAAACACACACACACACACACACACACACACACACAGAGAAGCCCTCACCACACCCCACCACAAATAAAAGAGAAGAGAAGACAAAAAAGCTATGAACCTTCTGCAGCTTGTGATCGTCACTGACGGCGGTGTTGACGTCGTGGCGACTGAGGTTGGGCAGTGCGATGAGCTTGGTGCAGGGCAGGTGGGAGGTCAGGTCACCCAAAACCATGTTCACCATCTTCTCCTCGCGTGGCAACTGTTTCAGCACCTTGCCCAGCGTGCGCTTCACCGCCTGGTGCAAAACAATAACAGCTATTGTGTTGTCAGCGTAGCAATAGGGTCTGAGATTTTGACGAGAAGAGTATTATGCTGACATGCCTGTCAAAGAATCGGATTGTACCCAAAATGTATTTCATGTACGGTAAGAAAAAAAATGTTGCAAATTATATCGTCTGTTGACCAGTCACAGAAGCAAACCTGACCAGGTATGTGAGCACTTAATTCGCGGCGATGAAACCGAAACCACGTTGTGTTTGTTTTTGTAAATATAAAGGATTTTGAGCAACTTCCGTGGAAATATGGACCGATGATCGAAATAGGGCTGTGTGAGACTATCCAATCACAACCCCTGAATTCCCCCACGTGTCTATCAGAATAGCAATATGCAACATTAACCTCATAGAGTGCCCAATATCATGCACTAGATAATCCATGTGCATAAAGTGTAACAGCTGCATCAATCCTCTGCATATTAGCTTTGTTCCTTTTGTGCCGAGAAACAGGTGTTTGATCAGATAAGAACGAGCCTTGCTTCATTTGATCTCTAAGTTAAATGGCATGGGAAATGCTAAGGCTACAGCATGGTTCTGTGCGGGAGGCAAAAGGTTTAACAGTGCTGCAGACACCATCCTGTCTTAACTTTATCATAGGGACAAATTCTTTACAACTACTTTGGGGTTTTATGGACTGTTAAACTAAGCGTCACACCTCTTCAAAACAACCGAACCGAGTCAGTAGAAGTGTGCGATCAAGGCGATATATGTACATCAGACTTTACTTCTTCTTCTTCTTCTTCATTCATGGGCTAGAACTCCCACGTTCACTCATGTTTTTTGCACAAGTTTTTTTTTACATGTATGACCGTTTTTACAGTGCAGACCTGCTAGTGGCTTATCCCCCTTTGTGTGTAAAAGCAATCACAAGACCAAGTGTGCAAGGAAAAAATCCTGTAACCCATGTCAGAGTTCGTTGGGTTATAGAAACACGAAAATTCACCCTCGTGTCACCACTTAACACAAAGACAAAATTCCTAAAAATGTGTAATTTGTTGGACATCAGGGTCATCATCCCAACAAAATCGGCCAGCAAACCTCAAGCCTATTAGGGCAAGCATTCACCTTTCACTGCCTATTATTCCAAGTCACACGGGTATTTGGTGGACATTTTTATCTATGCCTATACAATTTTGCCAGGAAAGACCCTTTTGTCAATCGTGGGATCTTTAACGTGCACACCCCAATGTAGTGTACACGAAGGGACCTCGGTTTTTCGTCTCATCCGAAAGACTAGCACTTGAACCCACCACCTAGGTTAGGAAAGGGGGGAGAAAATTGCTAACGCCCTGACCCAGGGTCGAACTCGCAACCTCTCGCTTCCGAGGCAAGTGCGTTTACCACTCGGCCACCCAGACCACACGTCTACATTTTTCTGTCAGATTTTCCCACTTTACACTGTTGCAGGGATGAAAGTTAATGTTCAAAATCAGGAAAATCTGCCTGGAGACTATGTAACTCTAACCAGTTTGATGTGTGATTTTGACACCGCCTGGATGGTTTGAAAACCAGAGAAAACCATCAAGAAATTATTTCTTAAATCCATGATTTTTGATGTCCAGATGGGAACTTTCATCCCATGTGTTATGATTTATAACTATGAATACTACATTATGTTGCTGAGGCAACTGTCAGATCTACTGTTTCCATAGAAACGTACCGTCCACTTGTCAGTGCCAGTGTTGGCCCATTCGCTGAAGTTGTCTCCCACGGCTTTGACGGAGATGATGATGATGCCGTAGCGACGGTGGATCAGCAGGCAGTCATGCTGCGCTCGCACACTTTGACCGTATGCACGACGCGGTCGCCGATCATCTCCCTGTCAAAACAACAATACACCACATGTTCTTTTAACTGTGAGTGTGACCATAGTAAAAAAAAAAAAGGGTTATTCTTAGAATAACACAAACAACATAGAACAAAGAAAATTAGAATAACAGAATTTGTACAAGCAAAGATCACATTAGGTGGCAAGATATGTAACAATTTCTCTGTTCTTATTCTACACACAAACAAGTCGCGTAAGGCGAAAATACAACATTTAGTCAAGTAGCTGTCGAACTCACAGAATGAAACTGAACGCAATGCAACGCAGCAAGACCGTATACTCGTAGCATCGTCAGTCCACCGCGCACGGCAAAGGCAGTGAAATTGACAGGAAGAGCGGGGTAGTACTTGCGCTGAGAAGGATAGCACGCTTTTCTGTACCTCTCTTTGTTTTAACTTTCTGAGCGTGTTTTTAATCCAAACATATCATATCTATATGTTTTTGGAATCAGGAACCGACAAGGAATAAGATGAAAGTGTTTTTAAATTGATTTCAAAATTTTAATTTTGATAATAATTTTTATATATTTAATTTTTGTCACAAAGATGTGAGTAGCATATTTGTGAGGTGAAACCACGTCGTGTTTTTAACCTCCCTAAATGTTGTACAGGCGAGGGTAGCTGACCGGACTAGCGTTATTCACGTGTTGCACGTAAAACTGGCTTAGCTTGATGTGAGTTGTGTTTGAGACATGTAGCTGGTCTGGGGTAACTAACGTCACAGCGTGTGAGATTTCCAACCGGGAAGGTTGTTCAGCGTGTGTCAGACTTGTTCTGGGAACAAGTACTCTTTCAAGAGACGGGTCTCTTAAGGTAAATGATTTACTATGTTGTATATTATTGACGTTGGAATACAAAGCTGGAGCGTAAAGGTTAGTGTGTATAAAGTGCACCCGATCTTAGTGTGAAGCGTTGAGAGAATTCTGGATGTAATTGTTTCACGGTTTTTCATGGGGAATTTCTTGAACATAAGTGCCACGCATTTATGTTATGTTTAAGACGGTCATGCTTTGTATGGGGAGTGTTATTCATTGATTAAGTGTTAGTTTGGATATTGAATCTGTACGGAATGTGAACGTGGAATGAACGAGAATGTATGAGTGGTACATGAATGTTTGGAAGAAGAGATGGTTTTAGAGAATGTTGTATTAAGACTTGGTTAAATTCTTTAGGAGTTTCCATGAGGGATTTCCATGGCGTATAAGGGAGGGACCTTACACGAGAGAAGCGCTAGACGACGGTGGAAGCAAGGGACCACCTCGGCGCAGATGACTAGACGAGAGGAGTCTTCATCGATACCGGTCTTAGCTGACGACGGTTGTTTCCGCTACGGGCGGAAAGGTTTCTCGGGGAGAAACCTGGAAGATGTGTGTTGGCATCTTCAGTGAAAGGTGTGTGTCAGCATCTTCAGCGAAAGGTGTGTGGTAGCATCTCTGTGTGTCGGCATCTTCAGCGAAAGGTGTGTGTTAGCATCTCTGTGAGTTGGTACCTGAATTCATTATTCTACGAGGATTCAACGAGACAAGTAAGTGAACTGGCGACATGCAGTGAGCCGTGATACGAACTCGTGAGTGTCTGTTGGTACCTTCTTGTGTGCGTTAATCTATGATTTGAGAAAGTATTGTTATAATATGTATTTACATGCCTTGAGTGAAGCTGGAAGATTGTGCGAACTGTGTGTGTTGAAAAGTTGTTCGTATTGATGTATTTAAAGTGAAGAAGTTTGTTGTTTTTGGTTGAGGAATTAATGAGCCTGCACCCTCCCAAGTTCTGTTTTTGAAGTGTTTGGTGTGAAAGGGTAGAGACAGTGCAAAAGGGCAGAACACGCATAATAAATTCACATGCAAACCACTTCGTGACAGTGGTGACCCCGACGTAGCCCTAAATAGGTTTTTGTTTCTAAGGATAGATTTTTGTTGTAGGTAAAAAGCAGTTGCTTCCCTTTCATTGGAGAAATTGAGAAATTGAGAAAGAAGTGCCTTAGTGTAGCTAATTATACATACTTTGATACTTTGCGTATTGTAGTGTTTGTGTATGTTATTGGACACCCCCTCTCCAGCTCTAGGGGTCTACGTAGTTGTATAGTTCGTACGTAGAGAGGGCCTTAGTTTCTGTTTGCTTCCTTTTCTGTGTAATTATTAACTATCTTTCTATCTAAAGTCTAGCTCCCTTTCCTATAGGTTTTTTTTTTAAACTATTTTTCGTAGATTCTATCTTGGATTGATTGTTGTGTGTGATTGTTGTCGTTGAGGTGCAGGCTTATTTTAAATAAAATAGTATAGGGTGTGCCATTTTTTTTTGTAAATTCTGAAATTTTTGTTTTTTTTTTTGTTGGTTGGTCTCTGATATTTTTTTTAGTTGTGTACTCTGGCTTGAAAAGTGTTTGTTTATTATTGTTATTGTTGTTCCTATTTGTAGTTGGTTTAGTAATAGGGTGATTATCTTCCCTATACTAGTGTTTGATATTTAGTTGTTGGTTTGGGGAAAGTTTTTTGTATTTTTTTTTTTGTAAATTTATTGGGTTTTTTTGGTTAGTAGTAATTTGTAAACATTTGTACTTGGACAAATTTTTGGGTACATTTTTTGTTGTTGTTGTTGTTGTGAACATTTAAATTTTGTTTTGGTTTTGCTCTGGCGATTGATTTTCCTTAAAGGATCTGACGCTGGTTAGTGGTGTGTGGTATTGAATTTTTCATTTAAAGTGTGTTATTTGGGTTTGAGAAACTTTGATATTTCTGGTTAATATTTGTTTTATTTGTTTTGTTGGTGGTGTTCTAAAGTTGTTAGTTTAAGTTTGACATTGATTGACAAGTGTTTGAAGCTGCTATTGATTGTTTAATCTGATATTTTCTAAATTATATTTTTTTTTGGACTCTATTAAGTGTGTTGTTTATATTTGAGACTGGTTGTGTAAATAGTTAAGTTGTAAACAATTTGAGGATTGTTTTTTAAAAGGCACAAGATTTCTTTTAGTTTAGTATTTTATGATACTCTTTTGTGTGTGTTTAGTATTGCGAGAAACTGGTGTATGATACAACTTTTTGATACTTAAAACAATTTTGTGAACTTGTGTTACTTGATCCATTGTATTACTTTGAGATTACTTTGATATTGTGACATTGTAAAGATGGCAGAGCATAGTGATACTGGTGGTAGCACTTATGATCATTATTTGGCATTGGGAGAGAAGCATGGCTTAAAGGCAGAAGCTTTGTTTAAGTTTGCTCAGGATCATATGGATAGGGAAGAGAGAATTCAGGAAAGGGAGGCAAAGAAAGTAGCAGCTGAAGCTGAGGTTGAAGCAAAGAAGATAGAAGCTGAGGTTGAAGCAAAGAAGATAGAAGCTGAGGCTGAGACAAAAAGATTAGAAACTGAGGCTGAGACAAAAAGGTTAGAAATCGAGGCAAACAGGGATGCAAAAAGGCTAGAAGCAGATACTGAAGCGAGGAAAATGGATTTGGAGTTTAAGAAAGCAGAAGCGCAGCAAAGTACAGGTGGAAATGCAGGTGGAAGATCAGGTCCCAGCATTAGGCCCCAGTACCCAAAACTCCCCATGTTCAAGGAAGATAAAGATGACATTGACAGTTTCTTGTTCAGATTTGAAACGCATGCAAAGGCGAACAAATGGAATGATTCAGAGTGGGCTACATACTTATCAGCTTATCTGGAAGGTGGAGCTTTGTCGTTGTTTCATTCATTGTTTTCAACGGGTACTATATCGTATGAAGACTTGAAGAAAGAGTTATTGAAGAAGTTTCAGTGCACTCGGGATGGATTTCGTAAGAAATTTCGCAATACGAAGCCAGAGGCAGATGAAAGTTTTGGCACGTACGTAACAAAGATGAAGCATTTGTTCAACCGTTGGTTGAGTTTGTCTGATATAGAAACCTCATATGAAGCATTGTTTGATTTTGTGTTATGTGAGCAGATTTTCAGCAGTGTATGCACTGATTTGTGGGTCTTTTTGAAAGAACGTGATTGTAACAATTCAAAAGACATGATTGCTAGCGCAGAAACTTACAAATCAGCCCATCCGAATAAATGTTTGGCCAAAAAGGAACAAGTAAATCCTTTGGGGACTGGAAACGTAGCTTTCAAACAGAATCGTGGAACAGGACAGTCTTACAATCGTGGTCAAGGTGATAGTGGCAGAAGACAGGATGGTATGAGCAGAAATACCAGGTTTCAAGGCAGAGGAGATGATCGTAGGCCGGGTAGAAGAGGATGGCAGCAAGGAAGTACTAGAGATACAGGTACTGAACAGCAGAATCAGGACACATGTTACAGATGTGGGCAGTTTGGCCATTACGCTAGAGAGTGTATTCGGGTAGCATATTCAGCGAAGTCGGTAGCGGATTGTCAGGACGCTGGAGTGTTGGTTAGCTCGGCGGCATTCGGGTCGTTGCCATTAGCGGAAGGTCTCGTTAATGGGAAGCAAGTTTCAGTACTGAGAGACACAGGAGCTAATGTAGCTGGGGTAAGGAAGTCGTTGGTCTTACCAAGCCAGTACATAAAGGGAGAGGTCCAAAAAGTGAAGGGTTTTAGTGGACGGATTGATTTGTATTCATTGGCGGAAGTGGTTGTCGATACCCCATATTTTCAGGGAAAGTTGAAATGTTGTGTGCTCACAGACCCAGTCGCTGACCTAGTGATAGGTAATCTTCGGGGTGTGGTACCCAGAGTAGATTTATTCCTTGGGAATACGCAGGGTGTTGGATTGTGTGCTGATGTAAGTCACAAGAAAATCACTGAAGACATGGTACTTGAGAAGGTCGTGTGTGGTACGAGTAGGGCAAAAGCCAAAAAGAAACTGGAGGATTTCCCGGTGCCATTGAAAAATGTGGTTACTCCTGATTTGTCGGTTAAAGAGGAGGATCTGAAAAGTTTGCTGAGAGAAGATGAGACATTGGAAGAGGTGTTGAGTGTGTCACGAGAGGATGAGAAGTATGCAGTTTGTGCAGAGAAAGTTGTTGATGTTGAGGAAGTAAGTAGTGGGTATCGCGAAGACATTCCACTGAGATCTGACTGGGGCAGTCATGATGTTTTCCCAAGTGAAGGTGGAGAGGCAAATGTTGCAGTGTTACCTCTGACTGAGGAGAGGAAAACGTTGCCGTTACCTACATTGCCTAAGGGGAAGGAAGAGTCAATCGGAGATATGGTTGTTGATCCTGGTTTGACAGAGAGTCAAAAGGATGAGATGGAGCAGGTGTTTGGAAAGATGGTTGACATTTTCAAAACATGTGATGCGGTTATGTCTTTAACTGCAAGAATTAGCATTCGAGGTTCATCCAATAGCATGAGACAGGAATACGTTGACAGACATGTTGTCCAGGTCATTCGTAGATCAGAGCATACCACAGGTTTATGGGATGTGTGGAAAAAGAAGGTTGTTTTGATCAAAAGAAAACTCAAGAATTTTCTTTTTTCCCCGGGAAGGGGGATGTCACAAAGATGTGAGTAGCATATTTGTGAGGTGAAACCACGTCGTGTTTTTAACCTCCCTAAATGTTGTACAGGCGAGGGTAGCTGACCGGACTAGCGTTATTCACGTGTTTCGGGTGTTGCACGTAAAACTGGCTTAGCTTGATGTGAGTTGTGTTTGAGACATGTAGCTGGTCTGGGGTAACTAACGTCACAGCGTGTGAGATTTCCAACCGGGAAGGTTGTTCAGCGTGTGTCAGACTTGTTCTGGGAACAAGTACTCTTTCAAGAGACGGGTCTCTTAAGGTAAATGATTTACTATGTTGTATATTATTGACGTTGGAATACAAAGCTGGAGCGTAAAGGTTAGTGTGTATAAAGTGCACCCGATCTTAGTGTGAAGCGTTGAGAGAATTCTGGATGTAATTGTTTCACGGTTTTTCATGGGGAATTTCTTGAACATAAGTGCCACGCATTTATGTTATGTTTAAGACGGTCATGCTTTGTATGGGGAGTGTTATTCATTGATTAAGTGTTAGTTTGGATATTGAATCTGTACGGAATGTGAACGTGGAATGAACGAGAATGTATGAGTGGTACATGAATGTTTGGAAGAAGAGATGGTTTTAGAGAATGTTGTATTAAGACTTGGTTAAATTCTTTAGGAGTTTCCATGAGGGATTTCCATGGCGTATAAGGGAGGGACCTTACACGAGAGAAGCGCTAGACGACGGTGGAAGCAAGGGACCACCTCGGCGCAGATGACTAGACGAGAGGAGTCTTCATCGATACCGGTCTTAGCTGACGACGGTTGTTTCCGCTACGGGCGGAAAGGTTTCTCGGGGAGAAACCTGGAAGATGTGTGTTGGCATCTTCAGTGAAAGGTGTGTGTCAGCATCTTCAGCGAAAGGTGTGTGGTAGCATCTCTGTGTGTCGGCATCTTCAGCGAAAGGTGTGTGTTAGCATCTCTGTGAGTTGGCACCTGAATTCATTATCCTACGATTCAGCGAGACAAGTAAGTGAACTGGCGACATGCAGTGAGCCGTGATACGAACTCGTGAGTGTCTGCTGGTACCTTCTTGTGTGCGTTAATCTATGATTTGAGAAAGTATTGTTATAATATGTATTTACATGCCTTGAGTGAAGCTGGAAGATTGTGCGAACTGTGTGTGTTGAAAAGTTGTTCGTATTGATGTATTTAGCGTGAAGAAGTATGTTGTTTTTGGATTGAGGAATTAATGAGCCTGCACCCTCCCAAGTTCTGTTTTTGAAGTGTTTGGTGTGAAAGGGTAGAGACAGTGCAAAAGGGCAGAACACGCATAATAAATTCACATGCAAACCACTTCGTGACAATTTTCAGAGCTTGTTTTTAATCCAAATATAACATATTTATATGTTTTTGGAATCAGCAAATAATGGAGAATAAGATGAACGTAAATTTGGATCGTTTTAGAATTTTTTTTTTTTTTTACAATTTTCAGATTTTTAATGACCATGCAAAGTCATCAATTAATTTTTAAGCCATCAAGCTGAAATGCAATACCGAAGTCCGGGCTTCGACGAAGACTACTTGACCAAAATTTCAACCAATTTGGTTGAAAAATGAGAGCGTGACAGTGCCGCCTCAACTTTCACGAAAAGCCGGATATGACGTCATCAAAGACATTTATCAAAAAAATGAAAAAAACGTTCGGGGATTTCATACCCAGGAACTCTCATGTCAAATTTCAAAAAGATCAGTTAAGTAGTTTAGTCTGAATCGCTCTACACGCACGCACGCACACACGCACGCACACACGCACACACATACATACACCATGACCCTCATTTCGATTCCCCCTCGATGTTAAAACATTTAGTGAAAACTTGACTAAATGTAAAAATAGGAATTGCATGTTACTGACAACAAGAACAACAAACAAGTCGCATGAAGCAATATAAAAACATTTAGTCAAGCTGTCGGCATCAAAGTAACAGATTAACACCAAAAAACAGTTATTGCCGAGACCATATTCAGATAGTCTCGACTAACCACACCGAAAAACCGAGACAGGTTACGCTCGTCTCCGCGTTGCGCGTGAACGCAGTACTTACTTAAACCTATTTTCTGTCATTCTGAGCACATTTTTATAGTAAACATGACATATGTATGTTTTTGAAATCAGAAGAATTTGCGGAATACGATGCAATCATTTTTGAATCTGTAAGTGAAAATTCGATTTTAATGACAACTTTAATGAGCAAACTAATTAACTAAATTTTACGCTGTGGAGCTAAAATTCAATCCCATAGTCCGGACTTCGTCGAAGATTGCTTGACCAAAATTGCAATCAATTTGATTGAAAAATGAGGGAATGACAGTGCGGCCTCAACTTTCACAAAAAGCCGGATATGACGTCATCAGTCATTTATTGAAAAACTGAAAAAAAGGTCCGGGAATACCATACCCAGGAACACTTATGTGAAATTTCATGAAGATTGGTTCAGTAGTTTTCTCTGAATCGCTCTGCACACACACACGCACATGCACCTCATTCCCTGTCTATGTTAAAACATTTAGTCAAAACTTGACTAAATGTAAAAACCAATGTTATAAACTGTGCAGCAAGAAGTGTTGAGCCTGACCTTGATGAACATGGTTTCCTTGAGCTTGTTGAGGTAGTTGTTGTACTGGAAGTCGCAGATGATGAAGACGGGGCGCACCACGTGGTACTTGAGGCCCAGGATCTCGATGGCGCTGACAACTCGGTTCTCCCCCTCGTCCCCGCGCGTGTCCTTGGACATGGGCATGTCCAGCACATCGTATCCCTTCTCCTGCCGGATCTTCTGGATGTTGAAGTGGATGGGGGGGACACGGTACGTCTGCGTCAGGAAGTTTGGGTAGTACAGGTCCACGTACTCCTCCATGTAGGATGAGAACGTCTTGCTCACATTGCCGATGGACAGCGTCAGGCTCGACAGATCCTAAAACAAACAACCAGAAAATATTGTTTTGCTCCTGTTGGTTTTTCTGTCTTCAATTCTTACTAACTCGCCCCACCCAAACTCCAAAAGTATTTACAATCTTGAAAGCAATGTGTATACTTTCATTTTCATTTTTTTATTTTCATTACTTTATTGTCCCATCGCTGGGAATTCGGGTCGCTTCCTCCCAGAGGAAAACTAGTAGCAACAGAGTCGCACTACCCAGGTGTGTGCTATATGCATTTTCACTGAATTTGTAATCATCATTTCTGCACACTGAACTCCAAAGAAATAAAGGTATTACACACTGAATAAATGTTTTTGGTAAAGACCTTTGTCAGGGTATGTATGCCCTGCTGCACAGTTGCATTCATTGAAGGCCAGATTGTAAATATACTGATACATGTAGTGTCACAGTGAACAGTAAGCTCTGATGAGAATGTTTTCCAAAGAAAAAGTCATATTCATGAGAAGAAAAGTAAAGAGATGAGAGAGCTGCACAAACCAGATCAGGCCTGGGAGAGTCAGTGGGCTCTGTTGCAGAAGCCACGTCAGCAGAGTTTGCGTCCTTGCTTTCTGCAATCACCTCTCGCTTTTCTGACGGAGCTGCAGGGCTGCTCTGATCAAAATCCACCTTGGACAATCTGCAAGACACACAAAGTAAACCGCATTCATTTAAAACTACCTGAAAGAAACTGTTCAGAAACATTTTCCTCATACAATGGAACTTTATGACCCCCCCCCCCCCCCCCCCCCCTTTTAAGTTGGTGCTTTTTCAGATCTTGCGTTGATAGTCTCTGTAACTTGACCTTCAGTTTGAGACTCTCTCCTTTAAACGATCTGACCAGTGTTTCTTACAAGCGAGAATTGCTTGCGTCTAGCCTCTCACTATGCCAGACAGCGAGTGTGTTTATGAAACACTTAGATGGCTAGCTTAACACCATTGGTTGATGCTGAAAAGGTTGTCTGCACTGGCCGGTAAACACCCATGAACAGCCAATCAGTTTTTTCTCACCTAGCGAGCACCTCCAAGGCATGCTCGCCTACTCTTGCCAAATCCTAGCATTCCTCACGGCGAGAATTGCCCAAGAAATGCTACTTCCTGACCCCTATCGCCAAACCTCGCATCAAATAAACGAGGAAGTGATGTTCTCTGACCTGTTGCTGTTTCCAAAAAGGGAGCACTGCATGTAGTTAAACTCAGTACAGTGGAACCCCCCTTTTAAAACCTGAACATATCTCTCAGAAAAGCAGGCCTTAAAATGTCGGTATTCTTAAAATAGAGCTAACTTTACACAGGTAATAGACAGAAAATCTAAAAACAAAAGCAAAGGTCTTATCAGGGGGTTCTACTGTATTCTATCTCTGTCACAAAACAACTCACGTGGGACACAAGAAACAGCCAACAATGACTTTGAGCTGCTGCAGACTCAGTTGACCTTCAGCCTGCTGACTGGGCTTGACCTTGGCCCACCAGTCGCGCAAGACATCAAAGGCCTTGGCTGAGAACCACTTGGTGCGAAACTGGGCAGGAAGATGGTCGCTGCACAGTACAGGGATAGCCGCCAAGGCACGGTCTGTTGTCTGTCACAAGCAGAAAAAAAATTCATAACTCCAGACTGAACTCAAATAGAAGACTTTAGTTTAATATATAGTGAAAATAGTTTTACTTAAAAACATACGATACAAATACATGCACTGCCTTGGCAGTGACCTTACAAGTATTATTCCACTGCTGATATGACTTAGTCACCGAGACCACCTTCATTTTTGAACCACTTTATCATTTCTTCAGGAGTCATACATAAGAAGTGACAGAACTTTATGTGACGCCATTATTTTTAATGTGACGTCTTCTCATTACGCAAAGATAAACTTTTCTGGAAATCTCTTTTTTGGATTTAAATACGAAACCATACACTACAATCAGAACACTAGTATGAAGTACGTCTTAATCAAACCTGAAATATAATGTGTGGGTTAATAAAATCCAATAAAACTGATCATGAGGGCTCCCAACATAAAGTCAAGGTCTGGTATCCCTGAACCCATGTTTGTGTAACGCATTTCAGGGTAAGCACATGTTTTTGTCTATTGGCCCGAGACACATGACTCTCACCTTGTCCCTGGCCGTGACCTTGCTCAGGAAGCTGCGCTTCAAGTTGGGAGTGCAGAAGATGCGCATGACTGAACAGTCAATGCCCAGAGTGGCCACGCATCGTTGAGCTACTGCAGCAGACTTTTCCAACTGCACCCTGGACTTTTGCACTCTCTTTAGAATATACTGCAACACAGGATACATACGGTTAATTTCTTAGCAAAGGCGGACAGCTTATTTTGTATGGAGTGGAACCCTCCTTTTAACACTTTCGCGACGGGAGGTGACTAAATTAGTAACAGCGCTGACACGCCCATGGACGGGATGTGACTATTTGAGTAACAGACATACAAGGTACACGACTCGTGATTGCTTCCCGGTTTTTGAAGCTTGCAATAAATTGAGTTGTTTCCCTTGATACACGTGACTTGCTCTTCCGCCATGTGCAAATTAGAGAAGATTTGCGTGGTTTTTTCGAACAAAAAAAATGAATCGAAGGCGAGCCTTGTCACGGGAGGAGATTCTCCGGATGTTGGATCTTGAGGATCCTGTAGATCATGATTCCGACGTGTTGTTTTCGCCTCAAGAAAGCGATAATAGCAGTGATATTGAGGAAGAAACAGTCCTGTTGTTGCTAGTATGAGTCGGCAAACTACACGTGGTAGGGTGGTACTGCATGGATCTTGGAATCGTGTAGTTTGCAAGGGGGCGTGGCAGCACTGATAACAATGGATGGCTGGAGCCTCCTAAT
Source organism: Littorina saxatilis (assembly GCF_037325665.1). Lineage (NCBI taxonomy): Eukaryota > Metazoa > Mollusca > Gastropoda > Littorinimorpha > Littorinidae > Littorina > Littorina saxatilis. Next base: position 34,948,819 of record NC_090260.1, on the reverse strand, counting down.
CCTTTTGGAAATGTTCATAGGTGTACAGTTGGGACTTTGTTGTGAAAATGTGACTTACAGCAGTCCCTGCAATGTACGGCCCCCGGCGTGAGCGGACACCTGACATGTACGGACACATTTGCTCGGCACGGAGTGTTTTCCTTCTTTATTTGCCCCCCCTTAAACGGACACCTGCAAAACGTGGACGCGGACACTCATTTTCGGTCCCAACAGCAGGTCATACCTCCAATGTACGGACAGACCATCGTCAAATTTTCACCACAACAAAATCGATAACAGAGCAGTCCGGCTCTTGGTACAAAGATCACAGCCGCAATGGTGTGATGACAGTCACTGATAACTTGAGTGCACGTGTACCCATCGTGTGTCTGTGTGTAACCTCTTTCATTGACAAGATACTCTTGTTTCCCCTCAGCCTTGACCAGTGAGTCGGTTGCCTAATCTATGAACCCTTCAGTTGTCTTGCTTTGTCAAAAGTTACGACACAGTCAACTGGTTTTGCTCTGAGTGAACAGTGCAGCTGGCCTCTCTGGCCACAGCCCCCAACAGTACATGGCTGGAGGGAGTGAGAAAGAGAAAGGGGGGTTACTGTTTTCAACAGTATGGGCAGTGACTTAAGGTGGCTAAACTCTGTGGGGTGTCCGGTGTCACCGCATGTCAGCAGGAAGAGCATTGGAGAGAAATAGAGATGTGTACTCTTCCACACAATTTCCAAGCATCAGTTGTCACGGCTTGGGGTAGGCATTAGTGAGGGAGAGTGGGAGCTGTGTTATGTACAGTGTATTTCCGACTGAAGAGTGAAAAGTCACTGCCATGCCACATGATCGGCATGCAGTCAATAAAGCCAGACAAGAAACAAATAAATTACTTGATTATGACATGCAGCTCTATCTGCTGCTATTTATTCAAACTGGTTTTCAAGCTTATTCTTGCAAAGCATCTGCACACGCTCCTCTGTGCTGTGTTTGTGTGGCTGCTTTCGTATGTCAGTGCATGGTGAGTGTGTTCACTGCCTTGAGGATTTATTTTATCTCTTCTTTTCAACACTTTTCATACAAATCCTTTTTACAGAACGTTTAAAGAAGTATTAGGAGTTTATTGTTATTGTTTAGTAGCCACAAGAAGTGATTAGCATAGACTCAATCCTGTTGTTTGTGTTTCTCTGTGTGAGTGTGTGGGGGAGGGGGTGGTGTGGTCACCCCTCCCGTGACCGGACACCTGCAATGTGCGGACAGTTTTGCTATGGCCCAAGGGTGTCCGTTCATCAGAGGGACTGCTGTATATTCAATATGGATTACCTAGACATCATTTGGTGAGTGTCACAGTTTTGTTTCATTTGAGTCAGGATGCTGTGAGTGAATGCGGGATTTGCTTGTTTTTTTCTTTGTACTGTCTCCTTATTTCTGTGTAGAATGTTAACAATATTTCAGCTAATTCATATGTTTTACACCTTGTTTGGTTATAACATTATTTATAATACTTTCTGTTAAAAAATAACTTTTAAAAAAGCAGTGGAAAAGAAAACACACAAAAAAAAAACGTACAAAAACCACAAATTATCCCCCTTTCCCTTTGCTAAAACAAATTGCGTGACAAACTTATAAATAGCACGACTGAACTGGGCATCCATTTTTTAATTAGTACACAAAATGTGGTGGTGATTGGACTTAATTCAAGTTTGCTAGACAGATTTCTTTACAGTTACTGTTTTTTGGGAAGTTTCTTGGTGGCAAGCTTGTGCAGGCAGGACGTTAACGCTGTGGCAATGCTAGTCACAATAGTGTTAAGGGGACCCATGGCATGAAAATAAGATCATAAAACAGTGCACACTGATGTAAACAACTAAGATAAGCTTTTTAGCAAAATAAATGCAACATTTTTTTAATTATCGGCAAAAATTGTTGGTTTTGGTTAAGAGAGGAAGCAAAATTCTTTCTTAAATCCTTTTGATACTGCGACCACCAAGCCCTGAACTCCCCCCCCTCCCCCACCCATCCTCCCACCCCATGTAAGTTGTAATTGTTCAAGTGTTTTTCTGTTGTATGGTTCTGTCCCTTTGTTTAGGTGATGTCCTGTAATGTACAGCATATACATGTAAATAATAAAAAATAAAAACTTCACAAAAAGAGCATAAAAAAAAAAATAAAAAAAATAATAATAAAAAAAAATTGGTTGGTTTTGGTTAAAATTCATATAATTTTCTAACTGTTTTTTTGTCATTAATAAAAAATCTGTGTGCACATTTTTACATAAAAACTCATCTTAGGTGTATACATTAATGTGCACTATTTTATGAAGATGCATTGGTAAATGTTCATCAATTTTCATGCCATGTACCACCTTAAGTCACTGCCCATACTGTTGAAAACAGTAACCCACCTGTACATCAGAATTGCTGTTGACAGAGCAGAGCCCGACAGCAATGACACCGCACTGTGCGTGAAACACCAGGAAGTCGAAATCCCCAAACTGCTTGTCCTTCCTCAGCTGTGTGAGCGTGTCGCTGGCGTACTTCTGGTTGGCGGGCTCCACCGTGGCCGTCTTGAGGTGGTGGAGGAAACTCTCGTAGTGGTAGTCGCCCAGGATCAACATCCCCTCCCCCAGGTGGGCCGACAGCTGCTCCAGGGCCATGCTCACCCTGCACAAATAAGATAAGCACAATGTATTCTCTTGGGTATACTTCAAATACAGCCGTGTGGAAGTGACTTGACATGCTGGAGCAAAAGTGGACTTTTAGAGATTCATTCAGCATGCCGATAAAGCTCACACGGGTTGGATATTTCCTTATCTTAATTTCTGTCATTAATACAGTGGAACCCCTCACAAAGACCCCCCTCTCTCACAACTACCCCGCCACAACGACCCTTTTTTTTAACCGATGTGTTTCCTTATAAAATTATAGTTGTCACCAGTGTAGCGACCACCCCGCTCTAACGTCTAAGGACCGACCTAACAGCTTGTGTAACGACTTTGTCAGACAAAGCCAAGACTCTCAGTCAGCGTAACGCATCACTGACAAACCGGTTATAACCAGTTATAACCGTCTCGCGTAAGCAAAGGCACTAAACCGCTGAGAGGTGTGATGGTTGGGTGGGCTGAGTAAACATCACAAACCAATCATCTCAGGAATCATGAATACACGCATGCAGGAAAAAAAAATATGGGTAGCGCCGTATGTATGGCAGCTCGCTTTCCCCGGGGAGAAAGCAGCCCGAATTTCCATGAGGGTAACCTCACTGGACTGTAAATCTTATCCAATCCAATCCAATTGACTGCATGCCGATCTTGTGGCAGTGACTTTTCACTCTTCAGTCGGAAATACACTGTACACAACACCGCTCTCACTCTCCCTCACTGACTACCCTAAGCCCTGACAACTGATCCTTGGAAATTGTTTGGAAGAGTACACCTCTCTATTTCTCTCCAATGCTCTTCCTGCCCCCCCGCTCTGTCTCTCTCTCTCACTCCCCCCAGCCATGTACTGTTTGGTGCTGTGGCCAGAGAGGTGTCACCGGCTATTTGAGGCCAGCTGCACTGTTCACTCAGAGCAAAACTGGTTGACTGTGTCTAACTTTTGACAAAGCAACACAACTGAAGGGTTCACAGATTAGGTAACCGACTCACTGGTCAAGGCTGCGGGGAAAACAAGAGTATCTTGTCAATGAAAGAGGCTACACACAGATACGCGATGCTGAGAACGGTGGCCGATTTTTCACTCTCTTTCTCGGAGGGCCTTCATCATTGCAGGGACTGCTGTAAAGAATGCTTGCTCAGAAACTAACTCTTTTTGCTTTTGCATTGAAACATGCACCAGAACTGGTGGACACCATCGACAATGTCAAACATGAAATCGAAGCAGTTTGCTTGAGGAAACGGTCGTCAGCAACTCAAACTTCTCTGTTTTCTTTTTTTTAAGAAAATCTGAGGTGACTTTCTTTGTGGCCCCCTGACCCCGCCCCCTCCTTCTGTAAGGACCCCCCTCCATAAGGACTTATTTGTGTCAACATTTTCAAGGTCGCTAGAGAGGGGTTCCACTGTACTCCAAATAAATAATGAAACAAACCTTAAAAAAACCAGTTTATATTTTTATTCTGTTCGATTTTATTTTTGGTATTGAAAGTTAAATCCATTTCACACCCTTCTGGTTTCTATGTTATGGGATAACACATTTTGAAATTCTTGTAAGGAACTCAATATTAAGAATGAATGTGCACAAGTATACCCAATGTATTCTCTGCAGGTCAGGAGACCTCCACATCTTTGCTCATGGTCATAACCTCTCCAAACTGACCTCAATCGTTCTATTTCAGACCTGATTTTCACCGATTTGGGGAGGTTTTTAAAGGGGGTTTACTTAATCCTCTTGGCACGGGGCTGTGCCTAGGGCCGCCACAGAGACCACCACTCAGGTCTTTCAACGTTGCCCAAGGTCCATCCCTGCTCCATCATTTCCCTCTCCAGTGTAACAGGGGGGTTCCACTGTAGAAAGTGCACCTGGGATAAAGTCCATCCAACTGACCTGAACTCTCCCTCCCTGGTGCGCACCAAGGCCTTGTCAGGGTGCTGCTGGTTGACCGGCACCTTCTGCGGCACGCAGTACGTCTCCTGTCCAAACTGGCTGTACATGCGATCCGTGTAGTCGGCCGCCACATCACACAGCGACTGGACTCCACCTTCTGTCTGCAGGCCTACCTCCAGCAAACACTGCGTCTGAAATCACAAACAGACAGACTGATAATATTACAAAATCAAGATTACAAAAACAACAAAGGTGAGTGATTTTAACATCAAACTCTAGTCAAACTGTGAAGAAAATGAGAGAAGACCGCAAGGATGACAGGTGCACAGCTGAAGAGGATCTGCCAGAAGCGAGTGCATTGGAGGAGTGTTGCTGCGGCCCAATGCTCCCCCGAGAATTGAGAGGCATAAGCAAGTCAAAATGTAAATGCTTGGTTAAGTCTATGATTAAGCATTGTTAACAGTAACCAACCTTTCTTGCTATTTGTGCCTGAAAGTTGTCCAACCATGTGTACAATGGCCCCCTCTGCTACACAAAATATGTTTGAGATTGGAGCCAGTGTGCTTCCTTTCCTTTAGTTACATCTTGCATTTTGGGAAGGTGTTTGTGACTTACTACCCTTCTTCATGTTATGAGGACTGTAGCTTTTGTGTTATGCTAACAAAATACGCTGTAACTATTTATTCGGCGTGGTGTGTGTGTGTTAGTGTGTGTTTGAACACATGTAGGTTTAAATCTGATTGAAATCTGCTCAAATGTTGACCATTACAGTTTTACAGGTTATTGTTACTTCAGCTTTTTGGGGAGCTTTTTTGGGGTGATCATAGCTGCCAACTTTTCCCAGATAAAAATAGGGAGGAATGAGCGTCTCGGCGCAAAGCGCCTAGAATGCTAGGGGGGTCCGGGGGCATGCTCCCCCGGAAAATGTTTGATAAAAAGGATGCAAAATGGTGCAATCTGGTGCATTCTGAGGATTATAATTGCCAGTTTCTGGCAGCAAATTTTGTCACAAAAAAGGAAGAATGAGCTGGAGAGAGAGTAGATGTAGTGACTTACCAATGCACGTCAAGCTTCCTTCTACAGTATTTCATACTTCTTGACACTCACATCTTCCAATTGTGTGTGGCCAGGGAAGATATCTTTTGCTATCACAGTTCACAACAGCACCAGTTCATGTTAGTTACTTCCTTGAGTTTATTTCACAATCCAAAAGTCACAACACACTACACCTTCCAGGGGTATGAAGGAGATTGCTGTTGCCATCACAGTTCACAACAGCATAACTGGCACGGATCAGCGTTCATAGTTCGAACATCGACGTCTGAAGCGAACAGTTGTGTAATCTTTCTCGTCTTCTCGACGGCTGTCCCCCGGTTCCGTTCATGTTTTGCTGTTCTTGAATGAGCTTCAATATCCCCCCGGCCTCCATGTCCGATGCTGATATATCTTCGCGGCACTTGGTGCAAAACGCGAAATGTATGCTGCGTCTTGTCGATTCGGAGATGAAGTCATACTCTTGTTTGTAACTCTTGAAATTTTACAAGAACTTTCGGGCCGACTTTCAGCCGCTGGGCCGTTGTTTTCTTCATTTTGTGGTCATCTGCTGCTGCTTCTTCTTCTGCTTCTCATCCACATTCGACTGAAGCGCATGCGCTAGCCACAAATCTCGCCTATTCTCGTTTAGTTTTGATTTTGATCACAGCGTTTGTGTGACGAAGCCTCGCGCTGAACGAGAGTTCAGAAGTGAAACTACGCCGAGTACAGGCGCTTGAAAATACACTCCAGTCATTATATAACTATACTCGAAAAATTTTTAATCGGGAAACTTTTGCACTATTCGGGAAAATCCGGGACTGGACATAAAATTGGGAATTTCCCGGTTTTCTAGGGAGGGTTGGCAGCTATGGGTGATTGATCCTAAATAAAAAATCACAAAGTAAAAACAATGGTATGTGGTTGCAGGGTTAAAATGGCCGTTTACTGCACTGTCACTGTGTCTGTGACAGCATTTCTAATATTATTCTGTCAACTCCATTATAACAGTTAACACAACTGACCTGCATTCCATGTGAAGACTCTGTTTCCATCGGGGTTGCACCACTTCTGGAAAACGGGATATACAAGTTTACAACATAAATAGACAAGAAATATCAGCTCAAAATTCAATTACATACTGCCATAAATTATGAATAAAGGCGTTTTATTTAAAAAAAAATTAACTTGTCCATTTGTTTTCAGACCTCTACCCATACTCACTCTTTATCATATCTTATTTGTCCAATGGTCTCATATTGTCTAGTAGCCATACTCATATACTTTATTGTCTAGTCTTTTCTTTATTTGGTGTTTAACGTCGTTTTCAACCACGAAGGTTATATCGCGACGGGGAAAGGGGGGGAGATGGGATAGAGCCACTTGTTAATTGTTTCTTGTTCACAAAAGCACTAATCAAAAATTTGCTCCAGGGGCTTGCAACGTAGTACAATATATTACCTTACTGGGAGAATGCAAGTTTCCAGTACAAAGGACTTAACATTTCTTACATACTGCTTGACTAAAATCTTTACAAACATTGACTATATTCTATACAACTACAAGAAACACTTAACAAGGGTAAAAGGAGAAACAGAATCCGTTAGTCGCCTCTTACGACATGCTGGGGAGCATCGGGTAAATTCTTCCCCCTAACCCACGGGGGGTTTATTGTCTAGTAGCCATACTCATACAATATACTTTATTGTCTAGTAGCCATACTCATATACTTTATTGTCTAGTAGCCATTCTCATATACTTTATTGTCTAGTAGCCATACTCATATACTTTATTGTCTAGTAGCCATACTCATATACTTTGTCTAGTAGCCATACTCATATATACTTTATTGTCTAGTAGCCATACTCATACTTTATTGTCTAGTAGCCATACTCATATACTTTATTGTCTAGTAGCCATACTCATATATACTTTATTGTCTAGTAGCCATACTCATCTATATTATAATACGCGACCGTTTTGGGGCCTTGCATCGCTATCTCCTCCCAAACCCGGCCGATTTGGGCCCCGATTTCCGCGGTACCTAGAAACGTTTGGCCCCGCAGACAATGCGCCCGGTTAGAAAAGCCGATTCCGAAGCCAAATGGCTTTTTCTGGCATTCTGACGCGCCATTTCCTAGCAGACGACTCGACCGGAAGGCCTCCCCATTGGCTGTTAAAGAACCGGGTCTCCCATTGGCTCAGACCGAATAAGCTGATCGCAGCGCCACTCAGTTCCGCCCGCACGACATGCGGCATCTACAAGCAAGTTCGACTCGGCGAATGTTTGTTCAGGCATCGACCAAGCGCGACAGGTAAGTCAGTCTCCTTCTTAAAGTGTTCCGAAACCATTTTGCCACAGTGTACTGTAACCAGAATTTATCTTTACTTTCGTTTTGTTCCTATTGTGCTACGATCTGCAAATTGTAAGGTTCCGAAAGTGTCGTCTGTCGAACCGGCAGCTGTCTCCTAGCTCTGTCAAAACTTGCTGAACCCGTAAAAACACAAGTAAGCCAATTTTATTCTTCGTATATGAGGATAACAACTCAGTATGATTATATTCTAGGTTTGATATGACCATGACTATGATTTAGGTTGGTTTTGATGCCTTTCATTTGCATTTCGAGTTCGTGACTCGAAGTTCCACGTGTGTTTTGGTTACGTCAGCAACTGACTGTGGGCAGTTTTGACATCATTGTAGATCTCTTTTTCGTTGAGAATAGTTTATTTAATAGCAAAGACACTCTAACAAGATTTTGCAGAAGAGTTGCTGCCTAAAACCTTTCAATTGTTGGAAATCGTGCCAATGTTCTATTTTTTGGATATTTGTTCATTTCGTTTTTAGTGTACTCCACTTCAAGGTGGTTTAGTGAGTGTGATTTTGATTACTTCCCTTGAGTTGGAAAAGTATTTTGTTTCACAAATGTTCTGAGTATGGTTTTTGTTTGTTCTTTCAGATTTTCACCATAGCGACTAAGTACCAATGAATTGATAGCAAATGCAGGTTCTACAAATGTCAGCATTTTTAATTTATTTGGGTGATTGCAAGTGCACGTTCTGCAAATTTGGAGACATAGCTCAGTTGGTAGCGCGCTGGATTTGTATTCAGTTGGCCGCTGTCAGCGTGAGTTCGATCCCAGGTTCGGCAAAAAATTATTTCACAGAGTCAAGTTTGTGTGCAGACTCTCTTCGGTGTCAGAACCCCCGTTTACACTACATTGGGTGTGCACGTTAAAGATCCCACGATTGACAAAAGGGTCTTTCTTGGAAAAAATTGCTTAGGCACAGTTAATAATTGTCTACCTATACCCGTGTGTGACTTGGAATAATAGGCCGTGAAAGGTAAATATGCGCCAAAATGGCTGCAATCTACTGGCCGTATAAAATTTCATCTCACACGGCATCACTGCAGAGCGCCTAGAACTGTACCCACGGAATATGCGCGATATAAGCCTCATTGATTGATTGATTGAATTATGAGCTATGAATTTAACACGCTCAAGTTCAATTTTACCCATACACCTGTGTACAATCTATATATTCTTTTTCCTCATTTTCTTCACATAGGAAGACACCATTCGCTTCCGCAGACAAGGCGACAGATCGGGGGATGTCCACTCAACAACTTTGCGCACTTTTGCCAGGTAAATCCCAATTAATTGACGAATGATTGTGCTCCAAACATCAGCATTTTTCATTAATTTGGGTCATAGCAAATGCAGGTTCTAACAATTTCAGCATTTTTCATTTATTTGGGTGATTGCATGTGCACGTTCTGGGTTTAGTGAGTGTGATTTTGATTACTTCCCTTGAGTTGGAAAAGTATGAGTATGGTTTTAGTTTGTTCTTTCAGATTTTCACCATAGCGACTAAGTACCAATGAATTGATAGCAAATGCAGGTTCTACAAATGTCAGCATATTTAATTTATTTGGGTGATTGCAAGTGCACGTTCTGCAAATTTGGAGACATAGCTCAGGTGGTAGCGCGCTGGATTTGTATTCAGTTGGCCGCTGTCAGCGTGAGTTCGATCCCAGGTTCGGCGGAAATTTATTTCACAGAGTCAACTTTGTGTGCAGACTCTCTTCGGTGTCAGAACCCCCGCTTACACTACATTGGGTGTGCACGTTAAAGATCCCACGATTGACAAAAGGGTCTTTCCTGGCAAAAATTGCTTAGGCACAGTTAATAATTGTCTACCTATACCCGTGTGTGACTTGGAATAATAGGCCGTGAAAGGTAAATATGCGCCAAAATGGCTGCAATCTACTGGCCGTATAAAATTTCATCTCACACGGCATCACTGCAGAGCGCCTAGAACTGTACCCACGGAATATGCGCGATATAAGCCTCATTGATTGATTGATTGAATTATGAGCTATGAATTTAACACGCTCAAGTTCAATTTTACCCATACACCTGTGTACAATCTATATATTCTTTTTCCTCATTTTCTTCACATAGGAAGACACCATTCGCTTCCGCAGACAAGGCGACAGATCGGGGGATGTCCACTCAACAACTTTGCGCACTTTTGCCAGGTAAATCCCAATTAATTGACGAATGATTGTGCTCCAAACATCAGCATTTTTCATTAATTTGGGTCATAGCAAATGCAGGTTCTAACAATTTCAGCATTTTTCATTTATTTGGGTGATTGCATGTGCACGTTCTGGGTTTAGTGAGTGTGATTTTGATTACTTCCCTTGAGTTGGAAAAGTATTTTGTTTCACAAATGTTTTGAGTATGGTTTTAGTTTGTTCTTTCAGATTTTCACCATAGCGACTAAGTACCAATGAATTGATAGCAAATGCAGGTTCTACAAATGTCAGCATATTTAATTTATTTGGGTGATTGCAAGTGCACGTTCTGCAAATTTGGAGACATAGCTCAGTTGGTAGCGCGCTGGATTTGTATTCAGTTGGCCGCTGTCAGCGTGAGTTCGATCCCAGGTTCGGCGGAAATTTATTTCACAGAGTCAACTTTGTGTGCAGACTCTCTTCGGTGTCAGAACCCCCGTTTACACTACATTGGGTGTGCACGTTAAAGATCCCACGATTGACAAAAGGGTCTTTCTTGGAAAAAATTGCTTAGGCACAGTTAATAATTGTCTACCTATACCCGTGTGTGACTTGGAATAATAGGCCGTGAAAGGTAAATATGCGCCAAAATGGCTGCAATCTACTGGCCGTATAAAATTTCATCTCACACGGCATCACTGCAGAGCGCCTAGAACTGTACCCACGGAATATGCGCGATATAAGCCTCATTGATTGATTGATTGAATTATGAGCTATGAATTTAACACGCTCAAGTTCAATTTTACCCATACACCTGTGTACAATCTATATATTCTTTTTCTCATTTTCTTCACATAGGAAGACGCCATTCGCTTCCGCAGACAAGGCGACAGATCGGGGGATGTCCACTCAACAACTTTGCGCACTTTTGCCAGGTAAATCCCAATTAATTGACGAATGATTGTGCTCCAAACATCAGCATTTTTCATTAATTTGGGTCATAGCAAATGCAGGTTCTAACAATTTCAGCATTTTTCATTTATTTGGGTGATTGCATGTGCACGTTCTGGGTTTAGTGAGTGTGATTTTGATTACTTCCCTTGAGTTGGAAAAGTATTTTGTTTCACAAATGTTCTGAGTATGATTTTAGTTTGTTCTTTCAGATTTTCACCATAGCGACTGCAGGTTCTACAAATGTCAGCATATTTAATTTATTTGGGTGATTGCAAGTGCACGTTCTGCAAATTTGGAGACATAGCTCAGTTGGTAGCGCGCTGGATTTGTATTCAGTTGGCCGCTGTCAGCGTGAGTTCGATCCCAGGTTCGGCGGAAATTTATTTCACAGAGTCAACTTTGTGTGCAGACTCTCTTCGGTGTCAGACCCCCCCCCCCCCCCCCCCACCCCGTGTACACTACATTGGGTGTGCATGTTTAAGATCCCACGATTGACAAAAGGGTCTTTCCTGGCAAAAATTGCTTAGGCACAGTTAATAATTGTCTACCTATACCCGTGTGACTTGGAATAATAGGCCGTGAAAGGTAATTATGCGCCGAAATGGCTGCAATCTACTGGCCGTATAAAATTTCATCTCACACGGCATCACTGCAGAGCGCCTAGAACTGTACCCACGGAATATGTGCGATATAAGCCTCATTGATTGATTGATTGAATTATGAGCTATGAATTTAACACGCTCAAGTTCAATTTTACCCATACACCTGTGTACAATCTATATATTCTTTTTCCTCATTTTCTTCACATAGGAAGACGCCATTCGCTTCCGCAGACAAGGCGACAGATCGGGGAATGTCCACTCTCTTCCGCTGCAGTTAGTGATCAGGTATCGACAACTTTGTCCACTCTTCATTGTGGGTGACGCGAACTGCGACAAGATTTCTTTCCCAATTCTATAATTGGTGTTACATATTGTTTTTACACATTTTAACTAGCATGCTTCTTAATTGAAGCGTGACAAAATCATTTTGTCACATTGACTGAATTCTCAGACTGTCCACATTGACTGAAATCTCATAAAAGGGCAGAACCCACTGTATATTTACCAATGGTTTACTTTTTCATTCCTATTTGCTGATGTGTAACACCATGATCCACAACCCACACCCAATTTAGCTGCTACAGTGTGTGAACAAACTATTGATGTACTTTTTACAATGAGCGGTTTTGCTGCTAGCATTGGTGACCTCCCTGGGCCCAAGGGAGAGAAGCGTCTTACCTACCTGGCGCGAACGCTAGAGGACACGGGTTAAAAATTGCTTCTTTGTGATGTGTAAATCGGTACTTTTCTATTTAATTTCTGCAGCTTAGGTAACTGCGCCATGTGTAAAAGATGGGTAGCATATGATTCGGACATATCTCGACACCACACATTTAAAAAAACAATGAAGACTATGCGCAATTACCTAAGCTACAGAATAAAATAGAAAAGCACCGATTTACACATCGCAAAGAAGCGATTCCCCGTGAGCTCTAGCGCTCGCGCCAGGGGAAGTAAGCAGCAAAAGCGCTCATTACATGTGTTCTGCATCTGAAAATTGGTTGATGATGGTCTGGAAAGATAGCTTTTGTTGTCAAAGTCAGGGTACTTGCCTCACAGAGTGACTGGATGTGCAACTATGTTTGCATTCAGATCATTTCAAACCTAAGTTGGTGATGTGTAAATATTTGTTTTTATTCTCTTTGTACACACCTTTGCAACTTTAGTTCAGTGTGTTGTGTGTGGTTTTAGTTGTTACATATACATTGATATTTTGTTCATTTTGCACATGATTGCATTTTCTCAATGCCTTTGAGTTTGCTACTGTGTGTGTGTGTGTGTGTGAACAAACTGTACTTTTGCTGTACTTTTTGCAAGTACGGGTGTACTGATGTGCAACTATGATAGTGTTCTTCATTGCGATCATTAGTGCTGTCTTTTTATCCAGCTCCCAATTGTAAGCATGACGATGTGCACACAGTTCATTTGCACATTTAGCATTGTGTGAGTGTTTTTCTCTATACATATGCATGGTGATCTGTAAACATTTTGCTTCTATGTAAACATGTTGTTGTTCGTAGAACCAACTTCACATTTTAACTACTTTTTATTCACATGTTTGCCAAAGTGTAAACATTTTGTTCCATTTAACGCTGGTTGTTTTTTTCCTGTCTCAAGACATGTATGGTGATGTGTAAAAATATTGTTCTATGGGCACATTTTTTTGCACATTTATGTACTTCACTTATGTCAATGTAGCCGCTAATTTAAGTGCAGTCGATCGTACAAACATTTCATTGTGGGTGACTCGAGCTGTCGGCGAACTGCGACAAGATTTCTTTCCCAATTATATAATTGGTGTTACATATTGTTTTTGTACATTTTAACTAGCATGCATCTTAATTGAAGCGTAACAAAATCATGTTGTCACATTGACTGAATTCTCAGACTGTCCACATTGACTGAAATCTCAAAAGGGCACACATTAACGCTGTTTTATCCTTTCCCAATTATATGAAAATTTGATAGGCGTTTTATTGTTCACAGTACCAACTGTTACTTTTTCCTATTTGCTGATGTGTAAAACTGTTATTGTACGGTGCACACTATTTTCTCCCAATAAATTTATGGCATTTTGTTTTGTATGATGCCATCAAACATTTAACACGTTTTTGTTGCTTATTCACAATTAATTCTGTAATTTATAAAGAAGAAAATCCCGTGCGTAGCACGGGTATCACTAGTATACTTTATTGTCTAGTAGCCATACTCATATACTTTATTGTCTAGTAGCCATACTCATATACTTTATTGTCTAGTAGCCATACTCATATACTTTATTGTCTAGTAGCCATACTCATATATACTTTATTGTCTAGTAGCCATACTCATATACTTTATTGTCTAGTAGCCATACTCATATACTTTATTGTCTAGTAGCCATACTCATATACTTTATTGTCTAGTAGCCATACTCATATACTTTATTGTCTAGTAGCCATACTCATATACTTTATTGTCTAGTAGCCATACTCATACTTTATTGTCTAGTAGCCATACTCATGTTTCATTTCCTGTACAGTGGTACCTGCAATGAAAGGACACACTTGCCCAAAATAAAATAACAAGAAGAGCAAACGCTCGATCGAGTCACTTTCGCAGTTCTGAATATTATATGAGGCATCAGATGGACAGGAAGAAATTGCTATTCACAACACAATGAGTCACGTTCACATAAAATTTGAGCCCGGTCACTTTTATAGTTTCCGAGAAAAGCCCAACGTTAAGTTGTGTGTTGCCGAACAGAAAAGGCTAGTTATCTCCCTTGTTTTTCTGATAACGTTCGTAAAAGGCTACAGATGTAAATACTTTGATGTAAAGAATAATCCTACAAAGTTTCAATCACATCCGATGAACTTTGTCAAAGATATAAAATGTCTAATTTTTCCTTTGACGCTGACCTGTGACCTTGAAAAAGGTCAAAGGTCAACGAAACCATCGTTAAAGTGTAGAGGTCATTGGAGGTCACGACTAAACAAAATATGAGCCCGATCGCTTTGATAGTTTCCGAGAAAAGTCCAACGTTAAGGTGGTGTCTACGGACGGCCGGCCGGACAGACTAACACTGACCGATTACATAGAGTCACTTTTTCTCAAGTGACTCAAAAACAGAATAGATATCTAAATATGTATGAGTAATAGACACATGTGGACAAGAGTAAGTCACTAAGCGCGAGTCATTCGAAACCTATTTTATGGCACCTGAAATGAACAAGCTACTTTTATCCTAAAAAATATGGTTATGGTTCTCCCACAAAAAGTAGAGACCAAGACTCAAGAGAAGAAAAAGCACTTACATGCCAGGGGAAGAATCCGTTTCCATAGGTGTCTCTCTAGCAGACCTGCGGCCATAATACATGATTTGTGTGGGCACTGTACTGAAGCGCACAGGCATGTTTGCAGCGTTGCCGGACATAATGCCCCGCTGGTCTCTGGGGAAGCCCAGGGGGTAGAGGGCTCGAAACCTGGCCTGCACCGGCTTGGCCATGGTGGAGGTGGTGGGCAGGGAGCAAGGTCGCACCCCCATATGATGAAGGGGCAGGTGGGGCGGTGGCTGGCTCATCACCATGGGAACAGGGGGCTGCTGTAGCTGCGCTTTGATCCACCCCGGACGGAACTCCTGTCGACCGTTAGCGGAGCTGACGACCACACCCCCTTCCATCACCATGCCTGTTATGTTCATTTGTCTGGAACCATCCATCATCTGCTGCCCGGACCCATCTATCATCTGCTGTCTGGGTTGCATCTGTGAGACAACACTGTAACCCTGTCCATTGGCGTTCAGCTCTTGGGCATAGCCTTGACCACCGGGGCTGACCTGAAGGTGCATGGGGAATGCTTGCTGCATGTTGGGAGAAAACTGTGCGTAGCTGTTGGGGTCCACAGGCTGAGCAAAGCCGGGGCTCATTCCCTGTACAAAATGCTGCTGGTGCAAGGTCACACCAGGCTGGTGCTGCACGTACACAATGCCTGGCTGACCTTGACCTGTAACCCCTAGTTGACCTTGAATGGGCTGACCTTGACCCATGTGTTGCGATACAGGGGAAAACATGGCCATATGGTTGGGAGACAGGACTGCAGGAACAACACCAACCCCCATATGCATGCTTTGTTCCTGGGGGAAAGAATCCTGGGGAACGACGCTCAACTCTGGCTGGTGGGGGTTATAACCGGGCGGAGGACAGTCTGGGCAGGCCTCCTCAGGTAGCCTTGACATTCCCATGACAGGCTGGCCCTGACCTTGCATGACTTGACCTCCATCCACAACCTGGTAACTGTGGCCTTGACCTTGAAGCATGAATGGTGGGTAGACTGAGGGTTCCACAGGTTGGAACCCTGGCCGCATGGAGGTGACTGCAGAACCTTCATGGTGGTCAGCAGAGTAGGGTTCTAGGATCTGGTACTGAACGTGGCTGGGGTCCATGGGGTCAGGACCTCTCTGACCAGGGTCCATGGCGCACTGCACCTTTCACCCATCTGTGCACAACACGGACACAGAACATAAACATGTTGCTAGCTTACTGGCATGCGACTGCAAGTATTCAAACTTCAAGCAGGCATTACCCATATAACATAGGTTCTAAAAATATAAAGCCACTCAGTCTGACAAAGGAAGGGCCTTTTTCATAAAATGACCGATGTGTTTTATACTGTATCCATCCAAATCAAATCATGACAAAGGAGACAGTGACATTACAAGAGGTACAACAACATTTGAATGAATTCACAAAATAAACAATAAATTACACCCTCACTCTTCTCTCCCACACACACAAAGCAGTACAGACTGTAATTTGTAAAGCTAATCTTGAAATAAACTCAAGAGAAGATAATTATCCTTTTGAGTCCTTTTAATTTCATCCGGGTTTGCAGCAAATCATCAAAAATTGCAATGGGAATTCCCAATTAAACAAGAACCACATGTATATATCTGTGTGCCAAGGAAAAGGTGCCCAAGAGCCCAGGACACTGAATTTTCATTATGGTTTCTCAATATGTCTTTTGTATTTTTGTTATGTTAAAGTGATTGAACTGTTCAAATTTGTCATTTAAAAGACGGTTGACATAATGAGAAATTAGTGTTTGGTGTGTTGCTTGTAAAACTGTTTCTCATGACGCACAACATTTTTAGTGCTAGAATTTAGTTCATTTAAATCAAAAACCAAGATTAAATATTTTTTTTATATGAGCATTTGATGGACTCTTTTCATTCATAGCCAAATAAAGTGCTCACAGATCATGTTCCTTGAAAATTATCATCATGTATGTGTCACGTCACGAGAAACAAGTTTTTTACTTATGCAACAATGCATTCCACAAAAAATAACTTCTTCCTGATCAAACTTTTTAATATCCCACTTTGTTCAAATTAACATATTTGTCTGCAAATGATACAAAGGCTTGAGTGAACTTTGATATCAAAATTGGCTAAACATTTGTTTTTGTGACAAACCAAATCCTTTATCCACAAACATAGGGAGTCGAAGCAGCACCAAATTAAGCAATGTGAAGAAGCTCAATAAGAAAAAATGTTTTTCTAATCATAAACCCCTTTGTTGGATATGTAAATGTTTCTTGTGACAATAGCGTCACGTGTTGTGACTTGTCACGAGAAACATCTGAAATTATCCAGAGCCATTATTACAGGCAGTCGTGTGCTTTCGTTTTGTTTAACTTCTTGATCAGAAACATTTTATATCAAAAGAAGCAGTAAATTAGATAAAGTAATGGATTTACAAGGATGTGCTGTTCTTGTGACATGTAATTTTGGTGTGACGCGATCACTACACTGAACTTGACGCCTGGCTGCCATTTCGCTGGTCTTCCCGAATGTCGTTTACGGTTTTTCGGCACAGACTACAATGCGGTTGATTTAAATGTCATTCTCGCTGTTACAAAACGAAAGTAATATATAGCAGTGCTGTTTCTCGTGACATTTGTGATGTGAATCTTGCCACTCACAAAAAATAGTTTAAATCATGGAATCATCGTGTCCATTGACTGCCATCCTACCCCCTGTTTCGAGGAGTAGTTCTAAAGCATCATTCTGGGTTGTCTGATTTTGATTACTTTGGGCAAAGAAGAAAAGGGACTGTGGCTGAGTGTGACGTGAACAGTCACAAGAAACTGTACATTTTCAAGTGTTAATTTCATAACTTTAACATATATATATTTTTTAAACAAAAGAGTGTTCCATAACGTACAAGCAACTTTATTCAACAAGTTTCATTACTTCAAATAAAAAGAAAACAATTATTTTGTTATCAAATGTAAGCTTTTCTGATCACACCAAAAAAAAGTGGGGAAAAAAACAGCAAAAATTGGGGGTAAATTTATGTTTGAAATTCAATAAAAGATAGTAATACATTAGTATTTGGTACAAACCTTTGATATTAGATATTACATTAAAACATTTCAGATTACATTGAAAGCAGCTTTATTGCTATTTTCTCACAAATAAACTATGTGTGGATATTTTAAAACCTTTTCAAAAATAAGTAAAGAATGTCACTGGATTTTGAGCTATGAATTTAACACGCTAAAGTTCAAGATTACCGAAAACCTTTGCAAGAGAAGAAAGTCTCTACTTTCTGTTTCAGTCGTGGAGCTTGTAACTATGAGTAGACACGGAAGTTCTATAATAATAATCATAATGTATAACTTAGGTAAGTTTCGGACACAACTTTCACTAGAGACACAGGTGTGCGGGACTGAAAGAACGTCCTTTTCGGTTTTATTTGCTAAAGATTTTAGCTTTAAAATGTTTCAGAACATGTAGTATGCAGCTGGCGAGCTCCCAGTCGCTAATACTATTAGTGTGTTTTGTAAACAACACTGTCAACAGCGACAGGTCTTCTATCGAATGAGTAGATCATTCATTCAATGTTCCGTGTACACCCAATCATGACCACGGAACATATTTAAGATCAATCTTTGATTATCTACAATGTTAGCAGAAGTCTGTGTCAAGCTAGATAAAGGAAAACTGACTATTTGACAGGAACAGACTCTCGTTTGACGTACCCAGCAGTTAGAATCTTCGTTCAATCATGTAGGAAACTCCGATCTCAGTCGACTGGTCTGGAAACCGGATGTGCCCGTCACAGCCCGGAAGTCGAGAAATCCGGCCAATCTGGGTCCTCGATAGTACGACTAGTAACTGTGCCAAGTCGACGTTGGCGAAAACAACATAATTTATAAACAAACTGCGCACAATAAAAAGCAATGTTCCTGTACAAGTAACAGGTAACCGCGAAGACAAAAAATACACTCTGTTTAGTTCAACATTTGACGCGTGTTTGAAACAGTTTACAATAATAATAAGGTTTTTTTAAATCTTTGAGTTTGAAAAGCCTGACAACTTGTGACAGTACTGCCGCAAACTGCGCTCTTTGTTTTCTAGGCGGCGTGCTAGTCTGTTCATTTCTTTTCTTTGCTGTTACTTCTTCCAAGACATTTCAGTTGCATTACTTTCACTGGCCAAACCGGCTGTAACTGTCACAATTAATAAACCATCGTCGCTGTAAACTGTGACGGTGACGACCTAATCAGAAATCTGACATCGCTACACCAAAATGTTCATGGTTGTGGTCAAAGTCCAGGGGCGGACGAGGGGGGGGGGGGGGGGGGGGTCCACAGGGTGCAGGTGCACCCCCCCTCCAGCAACAAAAATTAATAAATTTGGAAAGCTGATTCTATGACCATTTATAAGTTCAAATGGCACCAGATGGCACCATTTTGCTTCTTTGGGCCAAAACAATCACATTTTTGTATTTAAACTTAGATATTTGCTTTAATTCTAAACTCCTTCCCTTCTCATTCAAGGGACGTAACCACTCGGTGCACATTTTTGAAGAAATCGAATTTCGGGTGAAATCTATTAAATTTTGCCCCCAACTTTTCTTCACTTGCAAGAAACTGACATGCTTTTCCCCCTTAAATAAGTGTACTTCTTTAATTTGATCAGGAAAAAACAATTTCAGTCTCGAGAATATATCGAATCAGAAACTGAATGAGGGGGAAAGCTGAGTTACACCGGTCAGTGTTTAACGCGCTCATCATGTCTGCTGTTTGACTGACAGAAGCTCCGTGCTCAAATGTACCGTTTCGGAGCCAAACCGAAAGGAGACTGTACATACTCCGTAGGCATAAAAGAAATAGCGTAGAGCAAAATTAATACATTTAGTCAATCTGTCGAACTAAAAGAAAGTGAAACTGAACGCACTACGTTTCAGTTTCCACCAAGACAATATAGCTTTGCCGATCCCGCTGATTAACTTTCTGAGCTTGTTTTCAAGTTAATCCAAGAATAACATATCTATATATACATTTGGATTGAGGAAAGGATAAAGAATAAGATGAAATATTTTTGGATCGACTGCTAAAATTTCAGTTAATTAGAAAGGGTGTTTGTTCTGTGTGTAAAAGTCTGCCTGTGTCCAGAAACTCAGTGATGGTTTACGGGAGGCGGAGTGGGCCTTTCATTACCAAACTTATCAATTAATTGTTCAGCTTCCACGCTGAATGCAATCCCATAGTCCGGGCTTCGTCGAAGATTGTTTGGCCAAAACTTATGTCAATACATTCGAGTTAAAAGATGACGTTACTACAATGCGGCCTCAACTTTTGCAAAAAGCTGGAAATGACCGTGCGTCATCAAAACGTTTATCGAAACTTGAAAAAGAAAACGTACGGGGGTATCATCTGGGTCGGAGTTCTTCGACTATGTAAAGTTTCATAAAGAGAGGTCCTGTGGTTTTCCAGGAATTGCTCTATGACAGACAGACACACACACATACTAAGTACATGTACCTTGTCTCGATTCCCTGTCTATGTTAAAACATTTCGTCTTAATTGACCAAACGTAAAATCGACGGATGAAAGTCGCTTGCCAGTGTTCATTGGAGTGCTTGTTAAAACGTTCCAACAACTTACCTGTCTTGTTTTTAGTATGAGAGTGGTTCCGATAACTTTCCCCTAAGCTTACTACAAAATCATGTCGTCTTACGTCCATTTCTTTTGTTTCATGGCTGCAGGCATTAACCTAACTTTTTAAGTTTAACTGCCAACAGCAGCAATCTCGCTAACAGTTATTATTGCGTTGAAAAACATTACTCAATATACATCTAGAATGTGCTTGGCTGTTTACAATGGCAACGTATTCACGGTATTGCTCCCGAACTGAGTAGGCTGCTGCTGCGTTGTTTTTCCAGATCAGATCTAAATATAACTCCGGGATCGCCCTCAGAGCAAAGTGTCAATTTTTGACGTCACAACCAGGGTTGCTCTGTAGAGAAGGGAACTGAAAGAGTTAACCAATGGGCGAAGCCTTGCTCGATCACATGACTAAGTAATCAGAAATCGTGACACAGTGACTTTGAGCAGGAACACGTAAGCGTCGCAAAAGGGCTCCTTGAGCGAAAATCCATCGTTTTGGTGGAAAAGGACCTGGGTAAGTGGAATGACTACTTTTTCATCTGCATATGTACACAGGTGTTGGTTCACAGTTTTGGCCAGGTTGTAGGATCAAGCTTAAAAGAAGTTCAGACGGTCCTCGGCCGCCATTTTGGGTATCAGGAGAAAGAAAACAAACCAGCTTTTTCACAAGACTTGGTAGGGAATGTTGATTTTCTTCCTCTTCGTGCTTTATTCAAATTATTGTACAACCATGTGGAAGTCTCCCGCAAACAGGGCGAAGTATTTGTGGGCTCTTTACGTTCTAAAAGTGGGAATATCTGGTATTTTATTGTGTGTATCATCACAGTCTGTTGTGCTTTGCCCGAGATCAGCTGGCCTTTATCCAGCCAGTGAGACTTGACCCCTTATCTAGCCACAACTGGTTCTTTGTTTGAGGAAAACGAGGCCCTTATGGCGAACATCAGAAACACGAAATTCACGAGTACTTTACAGTTTACAATAACTCCAGAAGGAGAAAGCTGCTGTTAACTTTTGAGAAATAATGTCTGAATTGACTGAAAAACAGGTTACTGTGAGTGTGAGCCTAAGACTGTGAGTCTGAGACAGCACTGGCACGGACGTTGAGTCACTGGAATATCAATCAATCAATCAATGAGGCTTATATCGCGCATATTCCGTGGGTACAGTTCTAGGTGCTCTGCAGTGATGCCGTGTGAGATGAAATTTTATACGGCCAGTAGATTGCAGCCATTTCGGCGCATATTTACCTTTCACGGCCTATTATTAATTCCAAGTCACACGGGTATTTGTAGACAATTATAAACTGTGCCGAAGCAATTTTGCCAGGAAAGACCCTTTTGTCAATCGTGGGATCTTTAACGTGCACACCCAATGTAGTGTACACGGGGGGAGGGTTCGGACACCGAAGAGAGTCTGCACACAAAGTTGACTCTGAAATAAATTTCCGCCGAACCTGGGATCGAACTCACGCTGACAGCGGCCAACTGAATACAAATCCAGCGCGCTACCAACTGAGCTATATCCCCGGAATAGACCCTATCGGTATTCCAAGCTCGCGTAATCTTTCGCAAACTTCAGAGCATAGCAAAGCATGCGGTACAGCGATCTCGTGCGAGCTGCACAAGCCAAGGTTCAAAGTTCTCGCGATGTTCAAAGCATAACAAAGAGCGTGTCTCGCGAGAGCTGCTCAGATACCGAAAAGGCGAGAACTTCAAACCTTGGCTTGTGCAGCTCGCACGAGATCGCTGTACCGCATGCTTTGCTATGCTCTTGCTCTTGCTTTGCATTAATTTGGGGAAAATCATGTCCTTGAAAAGCATTTATTTGGTCCTGGAAATGTCCTTGAAAACTCATTGAATTGTATCAGCTCTGCCCTGCAGGAACCCTGCGAAAAGGTCTATTTAAATTACAAGTGTTGTTTAACTTGTTACTTCTGTGATTGAGGGTACACGAAGTGCAATGGAGTGTTCACACTTCTGTAACTACAATATACTCAGCGCTGAAAGTCCACAAAATGGGGCACTAGCCTTTGGCGAGTACTTCTCATAATTTACTAGCCAGAGAGCAAATTTTACTCGCCAAACCAATCATTTGTTTCAGCAACTTTCCTCGCATATGGGGCGTAGATTAACAATTCTACTCGCCATTTACATGTTTCTACCCGCCATGGCGAGTAAAATACTCACCACTTTCAGGCCTGATACAGTTAGTATTACTATAACTGTCATAAAAAAAAAAGGTATGAATATGACTTTGGTTTAGGCTAGGCTGTCAATGATGACTCATGATCCAGGATTTATAGTTAAATAGAGAAGCCTGATTCAGGTAACACTAACACATTGTGACCAGATGCTTGAAGATACCTAGATCATGCTTGTAGTTGTACCAACAAAGTGGCACAGTAAAGCAACATTGAATCAAATTTATCGAGCAACTACCCCCCGCAGGTTAGGGGGAAGAATTTACCCGATGCTCCCCAGCATGTCGTAAGAGGCGACTAACGGATTCTGTTTCTCCTTTTACCCTTGTTAAGTGTTTCTTGTATAGAATATAGTCAATGTTTGTAAAGATTTTAGTCAAGCAGTATGTAAGAAATGTTAAGTCCTTTGTGCTGGAAACTTGCATTCTCCCAGTAAGGTCATATATTGTACTACGTTGCAAGCCCCTGGAGCAATGTTTTGATTAGTGCTTTTGTGACCAAATCGAGCAACTTGAAATTAAAAAGAGTGCTTTGGCATTGGAATTGTGCACCATTTGGGCCAGCACTGTTAGTCCCAGATCACTTTTCTCAATCTCACTCTCAGCTCCTATGCCTGAAGTGGAGACTTGAAATTATTGGCACCAGTCTAATCTGTCAACTGAAACTGCCAGATTCATTTTATCGCAAACCCTGGTAGTGGTACATTTGTTTCTCATGCTGTTTTTTGTATTTTTAAATGAACTGAAGAATCTTTGTTTGTAAACAGGTGGACAAGTATTGATGCATCAATGGTGATGAATTTAGGTTCATGTAGCATTTACCGTTGCACTTCCACTCGAAGTAATAAGGGTTGAATTAGTTGGATGTCTTATCCTTTTTAACTTATTCAAAGAAGAAGATGACACTATAATATAGTTAACTGCATCATGCATGTTTTGATTATGCAACAATGTGTTTAAAACAATGGTGCTCTGCTTTATTTTTTTTAACCCATCAAAGCTCCACATTAGAACCAGTCACAAAGATCTGAGTTGGAGCGTGATTCAAGGCCTCTGCATGCACAACTGGCACTTAACACCAACCATGCAGACTGTGTCTGGAACAAGCTACACTGATGTTTTGATAAGCCAGACATGATGGTGGACTGGGCAGCTGACCCCAGTAACAGGAAGGGGAAAAAATCCTCACATTCATAACTTTCGTGTCTACGTACATGTGCTCAGGGTGTGTCACTGTGTGTGTGTGTATGTCGTGCCAAATTTGCACACAAACACAAAAAAGAAACTTAAGTCACTGAAACAATATGGCATAAAGGTAAAGACATTTACCAGGGCTCTCCATGGACGCCCGTTCTAGAGGGTCCATGAGCCCCACTTTTAATGATTTGAGGGTGAGTTTTAGAGGGTCCCAATATTCCAGGATCCCCACGCAGTGTGATTGCCAATAGTGGTATATGAAGTGTCTTTTTTATTTGAATATTTGAGGAGGACACAGCAATTATACCTTCTTAAATAGAAGATTAGAACACGCACACATCCTTTTAACTTGACTTCCTGTTCTTTGTAATTTGATGTTGCTGTTTTTCTTCAAAAATGTCTGATTCCAAATACATTATGCACCCTTTCAAACATAAGTTTGTCATTGTGCTTTCAGTGTTTCACTAGACTTAGTTAGGGCGGGGATGTAGCTCAGTTGGCAGCGCGCTGGATTTGTATCCAGTTGGCCGCTGTCAGCGTTAGTTCGTCCCCACGTTCGACGAGAGATTTATTTCTCAGAGTCAACTTTGTGTGCAGACTCTCCTCGGTGTCCGAACACCCCCGTGTGTACACGCAAGCACAAGACCAAGTGCGCACGAAAAAGATCCTGTAATCCATGTCAGAGTTCGGTGGGTTATAGAAACACGAAAATACCCAGCATGCTTCCTCCGAAAGCGGCGTATGGCTGCCTAAATGGCGGGGTAAAAACGGTCATACACGTAAAAGCCGTGGGAGTTTCAGCCCATGAACGAACAAACAAACTAGACTTAGTTAACAACTACAGTTTGAAAAGAGTAGCTATGGTCCGCATGATAACGGAAATTTAGTACGTCCCGGAACCCGCTCTCTATAGGATTAGTGCGTCCCGGGACACCCCTCCATGAATTTCTAGTATATATGTGACCCTCCACCACGGACTGAGTCGCATGTCACCTTTTCATGATTTTCATATTTTTACATTTTCTTAAAGAGTTGTTTATTCTCTATCCAGTGGTAAAAACCGTTTTAGAAAAGAGTGAACACTTTCCGAGTTATAAGCCTGTGACTATGGTGACCCTCACACTGTTACTAGACACCCCCCGGACTTATATTATGCCTAGCGCAGAACCGCGTGAGGTGTCATGCGACTCATTTCGTGGTCACAGGAGGGTCACATATGATTTTGGCTTCTAGTGCGTATAGGACAAAGGGACGCACACTTTGGGGAGCCCTGTTTACGCAGCCCTTTTACAAGTTGCCACCATCACTTTTAGATTTTGTAACTCGTCTTGACAGTACAGCTGTCCGGCAAGAAGTGCTGGCAGGCTGAAATTCGAGATGGCTGCAAATTAGCCTGCCAAACAGCATCAGTTGAACTTGAAGGAGGAAAGTTCAATGGTTTGGATAGCTTACCATAACTAACAAGAGCCAAGAAGCAAGTGGCTGCATTGCATTCCTGTAATTTCTTTAAAAGTGGGGATTTTAGTTTTACAGGACCCCCCGCGGGTTAGGGGGAAGAATTTACCCGATGCTCCCCAGCATGTCGTAAGAGGCGACTAACGGATTCTGTTTCTCCTTTTACCCTTAAGTGTTTCTTGTATCTAGAATATAGTCAATGTTTGTACAGATTTTAGTCAAGCAGTATGTAAGAAATGTTAAGTTCTTTGTACTGGAAACTTGCATTCTCCCAGTAAGGTATTGTACTACGTTGCAAGCCCCTGGAGCAATTTTTTGATTAGTGCTTTTGTGAACAAGAAACAATTAACAAGTGGCTCTATCCCATCTCCCCCCCTTTCCCCGTCGCGATATAACCTTCGTGGTTGAAAACGACGTTAAACACCAAATAAAGAAAGAAAGTTTTACAGGCTTGCACAAAGGGAAGAGATCTGGTCAAATCTTTCTGATAATGTTTTGGGTGGGTTCACATGGAGTTTTCATTTCCAAAACTATCTTATCCCATTGCTGGGAAATTGGGGTGTCTCCCTCCCAGTCCCGGTGGCGAGACTCCCTACCCAGTGTGAGGGTTTTTAGGTGTAATCAACCACCTGCTCTTATGGCAGAATGACCAAGGTCTTTTACGTGTCACTATGGTGACACCGGCACGGTTGGCCTAGTGGTAAGGCGTCCGCCCCGTGATCGGGAGGTCGTGGGTTCGAACCTCGGCCGGGTCATACCTAAGACTTTAAAATTGGCAATCTAGTGGCTGCTCCGCCTGGCGTCTGGCATTATGGGGTTAGTGCTAGGACTGGTTGGTCCGGTGTCAGAATAATGTGACTGGGTGAGACATGAAGCCTGTGCTGCGACTTCTGTCTTGTGTGTGGCGCACGTTATATGTCAAAGCAGCACCGCCCTGATATGGCCCTTCGTGGTCGGCTGGGCGTTAAGCAAACAAACAAACAAACACTATGGTGACAAGGGAGTGTGACATCCATACCATTTCCGATTCTGCACATAAGGTTGAGCCTTGTACTTGATTCAAACCTGCGACCCAAGGATCTCATTCTGAAGTCCAGCGCTCTACCAACTGAGTGTGTACCGGTGGGGGTGGGCTCTTTTTCCCATCCTGTCTTTGTTTTATTTTCTTGAAGTTTTTTTTCAATAGACGAATTGTGAAAATACCCGTCGGGTTTTTGACTCACATGCGAAGCAAAAGTGAGTCTATGTACTCACCCGAGTCGTCCGTCCGTCCGTCCGTCCGTCCGTCCGTCCGTCCGTCCGGACGTCCGTCCGTCCGGACGTCCGTCCGGAAAACTTTAACGTTGGATATTTCTTGGACACTATTCAGTCTATCAGTACCAAATTTGGCAAGATGGTGTATGATGACAAGGCCCCAAAAAACATACATAGCATCTTGACCTTGCTTCAAGGTCAAGGTCGCAGGGGCCATAAATGTTGCCTAAAAAACAGCTATTTTTCACATTTTTCCCATTTTCTCTGAAGTTTTTGAGATTCAATACCTCACCTATATATGATATATAGGGCAAAGTAAGCCCCATCTTTTGATACCAGTTTGGTTTACCTTGCTTCAAGGTCAAGGTCACAGGAGCTCTTCAAAGTTGGATTGTATACATATTTTGAAGTGACCTTGACCCTGAACTATGGAAGATAACTGTTTCAAACTTAAAAATTATGTGGGGCACATGTTATGCTTTCATCATGAGACACATTTGGTCACATATGATCAAGGTCAAGGTCACTTTGACCCTTATGAAATGTGACCAAAATAAGGTAGTGAACCACTAAAAGTGACCATATCTCATGGTAGAAAGAGCCAATAAGCACCATTGTACTTCCTATGTCTTGAATTAACAGCTTTGTGTTGCAATACCTTGGATGACCTTGACCTTGGGTCAAGGTCACATGTATTTTGGTAGGAAAAATGTGTAAAGCAGTTCTTAGTGTATGATGTCATTGCTAGGTTTAGTTAAGGTCAAGGTCAAGCATGTGAGTCGTATGGGCTTTGCCCTTCTTGTTGTGGATTGTGAAAGGGTGAATACTCTTGGTTTTAGTGTGGCAAGTTTTCATTAGTTTCAACATGTTTTTCCTGCCCCCTGGCTTGTGACTGGCCTATAATGTCGCGTGAGAAAGTTTGACTCACAAAAAGCAAGAGTATTTGATCTGGTTTCACAACCCGTACAGATATTTCTGAACATTGTATTTGTAGTAGTACTTTTTGTGGATTATCTTTAATTTTCAATTTAGAAACTGGATTTTGGTGTTAGTTTTGCTAACAACATGACAATAGCTACATGATTTTACTAGTAGTTAAGAAACAAAAATAGTCAATTCTTGTCAATCACTGTAACATCGAAGTTAGAAGAGGAGCATTTAGTTCTCCCTGAGTTTGGAATAGAAGAAAAGAACAGCACATGAAGTCATACTAAACTAATGATCTTCCAGTCAAGGAGCTACTCTGTTACTGTCAGAAATACAGCTGCCTGAGTGTTCACCTGCCTGAGTTGTGAAGTCGATGCAGCGGCCATACTCTTTGCAGAAACGATGCATGGGCATTCCTCCGTGTACAAAGACGGAAAGTTTTGCTGCCGTTTCATTACTGGCTTGTGGTTCGCTGGTTGACAGTTTGGCTCAGTGTGATTTGTAAACCGTTTTCGCTTAGCTGGATCGGACATCTTGAATACCTCAAATCTATTCAAACTTCTGTTCGACATCGATGGGGGGGGGAAAAACCTACCCCTACTTCATCAAAGACTAGGTCTTGGTTTCAAAACAAAGAAAGTGTTGCAGCGTTTTCTGATTGGATGGAATAAGTCGCCTGTTCCGATCCTAACGCAATGATTGCATGGTTCGATGGGCGATACTTGGAGAGTCACGGAAATTGCCGGAGATCTGCGGTCACAGCAGTACGGTACAAACTCGATGCTCCTAGCTGCGTGCAGAGCATCTCATGCCCAGTAAAATAAATGCACAAAGGGCCTATTACAACAGTGGGTGGGCATCAACATACGGATCATTGAACGCATTATGTTGACTTTATGGGGGTGGTTCATGGAGCGAATTTGTGTGCACTGCACGCGGTTTTGATGACACAGGGTTTTTGACTCACATGCGAAGCAAAAGTGAGTCTATGTACTCACCCGAGTCGTCCGTCCGTCCATCCGGAAAACTTTAACGTTGGATATTTCTTGGACACTATTCAGTCTATCAGTACCAAATTTGGCAAGATGGTGTGTGATAAGGCCCCAAAAAACATACATAGCATCTTGACCTTGCTTCAAGGTCAAGGTCGCAGGGGCCATAAATGTTGTCTAAAAAACAGCTATTTTTCACATTTTTCCCATTTTCTCTGAAGTTTTTGAGATTCAATACCTCACCTATATATGATATATAGGGCAAAGTAAGCCCCATCTTTTGATACCAGTTTGGTTTACCTTGCTTCAAGGTCAAGGTCACAGGAGCTCTTCAAAGTTGGATTGTATACATATTTTGAAGTGACCTTGACCCTGAACTATGGAAGATAACTGTTTCAAACTTAAAAATTATGTGGGGCACATGTTATGCTTTCATCATGAGACACATTTGGTCACATATGGTCAAGGTCACTTTGACCCTTATGAAATGTGACCAAAATAAGGTAGTGAACCAGTAAAAGTGACCATATCTCATGGTAGAAAGAGCCAATAAGCACCATTGTACTTCCTATGTCTTGAATTAACAGCATTGTGTTGCATGACCTTGGATGACCTTGACCTTGGGTCAAGGTCACATGTATTTTGGTAGGAAAAATGTGTAAAGCAGTTCTTAGTGTATGATGTCATTGCTAGGTTTAGTTATTTGACCTTGACCCTGAAGGTCAAGGTCATGTAAAGGTCAAGGTCAAGCATGTGAGTCGTATGGGCTTTGCCCTTCTTGTTTTTGTTTTTTTTACCAGTGAAAAAAACCCCTGTAGTTCTAAAAATCAACCGGTAGGTCATACCGGCAGCCAATTTTGTTCCGGTATTTTCTCATTTCAACCAGTAAAATACCGGTAATTCACGGTTAACGCCAATACTGAGTGCATACACAGACAGGTACATGTATGACCTTCTTCATTTGTAATGGTGGTTAACATTTTTTTCCCTCTCTTTGTTTTGACAGGCTGACAGTGTCAATCATCTTCATACAGTCCACTTGAGGAAACATCGAGGAAGCAAGGAAGGCAAAAGCCATGGAATCGAATGGCAACGACAATATACCACCAACATCGATGTGCAAGAATGGCTGCGGCTTCTACGGCAGCTCTCAATTTGAAAACATGTGCTCCAAGTGCTACAAAGATGTGGTGAAGCGTAAAAATGCTTCTCCTGTCAGCGGCCGCTTGAGTCCCATCGTCACCACAATTGCAGAAAGCACCGCTGAGAAAGTGGATAGCATGACGGTGTCTCTGGCTCAGGCCAATCTAGGTATGGCTCCTGGAACATACACTTACTTACTCTTTATGCTTTGGGCGTCAGAATACTATTTGGACTTTAAGAATCCACCTGGTCATAAACAGGATCAGTTCCTGTTGGTGTAAGGTGTCTGAAGTAGTAAATACTAGTATTGAATCAGAATGCTTGGAATGTGGGATGCTGCATGTGGAACTCCAGTTAGAGTAGTGTAGTCTTTGCTACTATAATATCTGCCAAGCTAACTTGCGTGAACATGAATTTTTGTGTATACATTTGAGCTTGATTACACCACTGAATGATGGCTAAAAGTAGAGAAGTATTGCCATAACATGGGAGAGAAATGGAAGTAAGATGTGGTAATGAAATAACCTCTTTGAGAAAGGGAGTCTGAATAGTCTAAGCAGGCGTATGTGCCTTCAGACATTGAGTGCTAGAAATATTTAACAGCAACATGCAGTATATATTATGGCATGACACATTGGTATATATTCGTTAGTCATCCCAACACGTTGTACACATTTTCGTTGGTGAGAAAAAGAACTTGGGACTCGTGCTCATAAATCATCATTTGGGTCACACAAAATCACTCCACATCTCAGAAGTTAGTCAAACTATAGATTATACTCTAGTATAAAGAATAAATTCAACAAGAAAAATTTTGTCATGTGCAGTTGTGGTTTCAGATGAACCGACGCCGTCCAGTGCTCGCCTGGAAACGGCTAGCCCCACGGTGACTGTGGCGGCCTGCTCATCGCAAGATAAGGATGGAGAACTTACTGAAGAGGGAGCAGAGGGTAGGTTTCAGTTTGTCAAACTTTTGTTGAAACTTTCTTTGTGTTCACGTGCGGGTTTGAGCAGTTCAATTAATTTCTGGTGTGACTATTTTTCTCGCACATTTCTCTTCAGTTGGCTGTACGCACTGTGAAATTAAATTTTCATCTAACTTCACAATAGGACAGTTGAGTTTGAGTAAACAACTTTTAGGTCCACTCAGTTTTATTCATGAGTAGGGAAAGAAGTTCTGGTGGAACTTGAAGTTCAATTACACATTAACATGCTTCCATTTGAAACTTCGAGGTCTTCATCGCGGATTGACGCCCGACAAAAGCTAATTAAAGCCCGACGGAGCGAAGCGACGGAGGGCTTCAATTAGACTTTGGGAGGGCGTTAATCCACGATGAAGACCGAGAAGTTTGAAATGGAAGCATGTTAATGTTATTGTAATTCAATCTGACGACGATCTCTTTCATGCGGTTGCAAACAGACAGAATTGGTTCTGTTCTGTTCACACACTACTTTCAGTGCACCTACCTGCAAGGGTCAAGTCCCAAGAAATATGTCTCTGTATTCCTATCTTATCACTCTGCTCCTGTTTTGTTTTCTTTCACACACATTTTCCCTTCTTTTTTGACGGGTTTCTGGACAGCAAACTCTAAAACAAATTCTTTTCATCACAAAAGCGATCTTTGGAATTGACTGACGTAGTCCGGAAGAATTCATGCATCAACTTACGTCACGTATTTGACGTCATCACTTCGCATACCTTATGGTCTCGGTATTTCGTTGGCCTAACCGAGACTAGTTGAGGCTGTATCAATGCTCCTCGCCAGCAGGTTGTTAATGGATTTTTTAGCGAGTGGTTATCGACAATTAATGACCGGTAATTTTTAATGAGTTGGGGCATTCTGACCAATCACAGAATCTGTTTCATTAAAACGCAAACTTGATTGAATTACAATATGCTTTATTTTCTAGTTAGACGTTTTCTTATTTTAAGAGAACAGAGTCGATGAACACAGTGTGAAACCTGAAACATACCTCTGAAGTGTTGAAAACGTTTGTTGCGTGACTTTCAACTCTGCAATAAAGTGTAGCCAATATAAACGAAAGAGTCCCTGGAACAGAAATTGCATAGTTTGTAATGACTTTGAAAAGCAGCTCTGTTCGCGATTTGATGATGCTTATATCATGGAGTAGAAAGACACTTTCTCCTTTTTAATGTTCCCAAAACAGAATAAGGGAACACATTTTTACTGTTTTCCGGGAGTGTTCATTCCTTGATATTTAATTGGTTCGGAACACCAAATAGGTTGAAAGGACATAAAAACCACCAACCTTATTATTATGTGCTGGAACTCCCTTCATTAGTTTTTTAGTCTTTCCCATTTTTAACTACCTTGCCTTCCCTTCATAATCTCTACTGAAACATTTAACTACCTTGCTTTCCCTTCATAATCTCTACTGAAACATTCTTGAAAGCTGTTTTTGTTGAAGCTTGTCGTACATGTGGTTGTGGGTGTTCCTTGAAGCTGGTGGTCACTGACTGTTAAGTGTGTATTGCTGTGTGTAGGTGGGGTGACTGTTCAGTGTGTATTGCTGTGTGTAGGTGGGGTGGTCACTGACTGTTCAGTGTGTATTGCTGTGTGTAGGTGGGGTGACTGTTCAGTGTGTATTGCTGTGTGTTGGTGGGGTGACTGTTCAGTGTGTATTGCTGTGTGTAGGTGGGGTGGTCACTGACTGTTAAGTGTGTATTGCTGTGTGTAGGTGGGGTGACTGTTCAGTGTGTATTGCTGTGTGTTGGTGGGGTGACTGTTCAGTGTGTATTGCTGTGTGTAGGTGGGGTGACTGTTCAGTGTGTATTGCTGTGTGTAGGTGGGGTGACTGTTCAGTGTGTATTGCTGTGTGTAGGTGGGGTGACTGTTCAGTGTCAATTTGCTGTGTGTAGGTGGGGTGGACACTGACTGTTCAGTGTGTATTGCTGTGTGTAGGTGGGGTGGTCACTGACTGTTCAGTGTGTATTGCTGTGTGTAGGTGGGGTGACTGTTCAGTGTGTATTGCTGTGTGTAGGTGGGGTGACTGTTCAGTGTGTATTGCTGTGTGTAGGTGGGGTGGTCACTGACTGTTCAGTGTGTATTGCTGTGTGTAGGTGGGGTGGTCACTGACTGTTCAGTGTGTATTGCTGTGTGTAGGTGGGGTGACTGTTCAGTGTGTATTGCTGTGTGTAGGTGGGGTGGTCACTGACTGTTCAGTGTGTATTGCTGTGTGTAGGTGGGGTGGTCACTGACTGTTAAGTGTGTATTGCTGTGTGTAGGTGGGGTGACTGTTCAGTGTGTATTGCTGTGTGTAGGTGGGGTGGTCACTGACTGTTAAGTTTGTATTGCTGTGTGTAGGTGGGGTGACTGTTCAGTGTGTATTGCTGTGTGTAGGTGGGGTGACTGTTCAGTGTGTATTGCTGTGTGTAGGTGGGGTGGTCACTGACTGTTAAGTGTGTATTGCTGTGTGTAGGTGGGGTGACTGTTCAGTGTGTATTGCTGTGTGTAGGTGGGGTGACTGTTCAGTGTGTATTGCTGTGTGTAGGTGGGGTGGTCACTGACTGTTCAGTGTGTATTGCTGTGTGTAGGTGGGGTGGTCACTGACTGTTCAGTGTGTATTGCTGTGTGTAGGTGGGGTGGTCACTGACTGTTAAGTGTGTATTGCTGTGTGTAGGTGGGGTGACTGTTCAGTGTGTATTGCTGTGTGTAGGTGGGGTGGTCACTGACTGTTAAGTGTGTATTGCTGTGTGTAGGTGGGGTGACTGTTCAGTGTGTATTGCTGTGTGTAGGTGGGGTGACTGTTAAGTGTGTATTGCTGTGTGTAGGTGGGGTGACTGTTCAGTGTGTATTGCTGTGTGTAGGTGGGGTGACTGTTCAGTGTGTATTGCTGTGTGTAGGTGGGGTGGTCACTGACTGTTAAGTGTGTATTGCTGTGTGTAGGTGGGGTGACTGTTCAGTGTGTATTGCTGTGTGTAGGTGGGGTGGACACTGACTGTTCAGTGTGTATTACTGTGTGTAGGTGGGGTGGACACCGACGGTGCATCATCAGACAGTAGCGGGGACAAGGACAAGAAGCCAAAGAAGAACCGTTGCCACACCTGTCGTAAAAAGGTTGGCCTGACAGGTAAGATTGTTGCCACTGTCTTTTTTTTTTAACACCTCTGAAATGTGTTACAACATGAGCAGTGTTAATATTCTTTGCAAACAGATGGTGGTCAGAGGACACCCTTGCCTCCCAACCTCCACCATTCTCTTCATTTTGTGACATCAGTCAAACTTCCCCAAAAGACATATCTCGCCACAATGCATCATCGGCACTTGGTTTTTGTTCCGCTGGGCAAAATTAATGAACGGAGCGGTATTTATTGACAGACGGGAATCTTCCGACTTTGGCAGAAATCCAACTTTTGGGAAGCGCCAGAGGTCATTTTCATGAATCGTCTAAATCCGAGGAGAATTTTTTTTTAGGGGTATAGTATAATGTGATAGCTGTTCGTGGCCGAATTTTCCATCGGTCGATCTCTCAGACTATTCTCAAATGGCTCGTTCCCATACTCCTTACCATCTTCAAAATGGTTGGGTCAACAAGACAAAGTGTCAATCCCTTTTGTAAAGACCACTGGTGTAAGCTAGCCAAGACTGACCGGAAATTCTCAAACCGAACCATTTGAGACATCCTGCGTTTGAAAAGGGTCACGGGGTACCATTGTTTTTAGGCTCAAGACTGAATGCGATTGAGTTTTGCAGGAGACAAAATAATGTTTCGGAAGCTGAATGCCGACGAAAAAGCTTTTGTATTATAATTAAAACAAATGGAACTGGCTTGCAGAGAGTATTACCGTAACGGTCAGTCAGCAAAACCGAAAGACGAAACTCCAGGCTGAGGTGTCAACATCAGTTGGCGACTCCATCGCAGGGGTTGCCATGTAATCAAGTATGGCTCACGTGGAAAGTCAACTTTTATGGAAGGATCAAAATAAGAGACATTTGTCTGGTTCTAGATTTTGATTTGTTGACTGAAAATTGCCAACTCAAAAAATCTTCATCTTGAAAGTGTGAAGATGTGTAACTGTAAGGTGGTTGATTGTACTCATGCGAGATAACAACAAAACTCAATGATGCAAACGGTGAAACACTTTCTAGTTAACAGTGTATTTGCTTCTTGTGGAAGCTTCTTCAATTTACAGAACACTTCGTTGTGCCTAAAATGCGCCTTCAGGTTTCCCCAAATGTGCAACTAAAAGTGTACCTTTTCTGAAGGGTAAACTGGAGAAGATAAGATACATTTTTCTGAATCTTGATTTTGATTGCACACAAAAATTCGGCTTCAGGGGACTTTGCCACTGAAGGCCTTCGCAGGTCTCCGCTTTATTTTCAGACTTTTTCGCAATTTTCTGTTCCCACCTCTGATTTAGAATGCTATGGTTGACGACAGACATAATTTTAGACGATTTTTTCATGCAAATAAATATTGGTTTAAACAGAAGTGTTTTTGTGCTATCTCAGACATGGGATACTGTGAAACCTCTGCCGTGTCTCAAATTGACATGTTTGTGTCGTTGCCAGACTTGAGCGTGCTGTTAGAAGGTTCTTTGGAACTCGATGATTATATAGATGTGAAATGTGTGTGTTTGTGTGGTTGCAGGGTTTGAGTGTCGCTGTGGGGGTCTTTACTGCGGCATCCACCGGTACTCCGACAAGCACCAATGTTCCTTTGACTACAAGGAGCACGGGATGGAGCTGATACGCAAAAACAACCCTATCATCGTTGGCACCAAGGTCCAGAAAATCTAGATTCCCTTCTCACCCACCCACCCCCAGCTTCCCTCTTTCCATCCGATTGTCTGAGGCCAGCGCACGTTTGGAGGATCAAGCTTCTATAACCTCTGATGAAAAGAGTATATGGTTTTGGGCTCACAGTCAGTTTTGGAAGATCGAATATATCTACCTTTTGCACGAGTGGTAAGCACAGCAGATAAAAGAGAGCAACTTGTCTTTTGATGTGAGTTGCGTGACTCTGTGGTTCAGGGGTTCGATCCTCTGGATCCGATGTTGCTGTGCTGTCGTGATCCCATCGCAGCTGGTGGCCAGCCGGATTTTAACGTGGACGACTTTTACCGGGACTTTGGATTATGATGCGACAAGACGACAACGTTGTTTTCGCATCTTCACAGAGGCTGTGAAGGTTGAAATGGGACTGTCTTGTTAGTAGAGTGATACTTATTAACCCAGCGTGTTGTCCTTACAATTGCATTAGAGGTTATTGCTTTTTTATCCGCAGTGGAGCTTGAGCACTGGCCTGAATGTGTTTCAGCAAGAACAGCGGTGAATGTGTGCATGATTGTACAGCGTCAACAGAATTGTGTGAGTAGGTGGAGGGGTGAAAGTAAAGAGAGAGTGCGTATTGGTGTGGTTGTAGTATTGGTGTGGTTGTACGGTGGCTCAACCAATCTCCGGAATTTGCTGTCAGTCATCATTGACATGTTGAAAAGTGTGGGGTGGAACAGACCTGAAAGTGGCTTTTGTACCAGGAATTTGAAGTGTAACTTATAATCAGATGTTGAAAGTCAGCCTAAAACTGGTCTTTGCATTTGCAGCAAGTTCCACCCCTTCTTTCATGAGAACTGAGGCTCTGTCGAAAGGCAACGCTGAGAATTGTTTGGTAGACCCATTGAATTTTTGAAGTTTTCCAGCTGTGTCAGTGTGTGCGAATAACTATTAACTAAGTTTACCCTGTCTAAGTGCAAAGTGAACTTATTTGAGCTAATTAAATTTTAATCAAATGCTAATCAATGTGGAGAGAGATCTATTAACAGTGAAACAAGGTTGAAGGGAAAGGATTTTTGTTGGGGAATATGTTTAGGTTGAAAAGACAAAGCAATTTATTCTAGAAATGTCACGCTACCTTTTTATTTCATGATTGCTGATTTCAAGAAGCACAAGTCAAATATGACATTGACAAGCAGATTCCAGTTCCAGAATTATGTAAAACTTGGCAATGAACTGTTGTTAAATACATGTCCAGGGTTTGGTGGCAGAAATAGTGATAACATTACTAGAATCAGTGATTTAAGGAATAGTTTTTAACTGATAACGAGATGTGTTTCAGTAGTAAGAGTCGACATCTTTTCTAAAAGTAAAACACCTTTGCTGTTTGCTTTTCTCCTGAGCCTCAGGCAAGTGTAAAGAATGACTTTAAGTGAGGGAGGTGGCGCGTGTGATGTGCCTGTGGTGTGTTGACAGTTTGGTCTTGACATGCATGAGTGGTTGAAGTAACTAAGCTTATTGTTGATATATATATATCTATTAACTAATGACTACAGGTAATTGTGGCTGGTGTTGTCCCATCCCGTCGTTTAACCCTTGAGTGTAGCTCAGTGTGAAAGAAAAGTACACATCTGTTAATTTCAGTGCACATATTTTCCCAGCTTGTGTAGCTCTTGTTAGTGATTTTGGGCCCTGCTGTGAGCAGCTATCTCTATGGAGAAGAGGCAAAGACTGAGTGAGTTTCAGTGGGCCACTCAGAGTGTAACTGTAAAGTTCCTCAAAAAGTTGGATTAGGGTAACCCTACAGACCCATACACTTTTTCCACCACTGAAAAAAAAGGTATGCAGACGATGGAATATTTGGCACTTAATACCTACAGAAACTAAAGCTTGTACAACCCATACCACAAACACCCCCCCCCCCCCCCTCATCCCCAAGGACCAAATAACCCTACTTCAGTATTTTGGTCATGTTAGCCTAATCCAACCTTTTTGAGTGTTTTTGCCTGCACAGTTGCTGCTCTTGGCATTCCCTGCTCTGTTTTACTTTTGTGATGCGATGCTGTGCTTTCTGATGGGTTTCATTCTCTCTACCTACACAAACTTGTTTTCTCTCATATTTTTCTTTGTACTGGTTGATGATTGCTAATAATTGCGTCACTGAATGCATTACTTAGCAAGTGCTTTGTCATACGGCCTTCGTGTAATTAATCAATTGTCATCAGTGATTTTGTGTTTGATAATTCACATTGCTCTTACACCTCCTTCTGTGTTTGGATGTTACATTGTTTTATTATAATTTTTGTGTGTGCTTTGGTCGATGATTTAGAGACAGTGTTTTGTCGCTCAGCAGCCAGCACCTCGTTGCTGTATCCAGCAGTACCTTGTCTTTGTCATTTGCACCTGTCATTGTGTACTTTGCTGATTGTCTGACTTTAGTGTACTGTATCTCTTCTCATAATCTTTGCAAAGGGTTTTTGGGGGTGGGGGTGGAGAAACGTTTTGTTTTGGCACTGGGATTTAATCACCGGCAGTTAAATATTACTAGTACTAGCAATTTTTGTGAATCCACCTTAATGAACCTTGCACTGTCATGCCTCATGCCAAGCTTGCTGATATCTTCCTGGAGACTTTGTCCTGTCGCTGTGTTGTGTGCCCATCGAGACAGAATTACCACTGTATTACAGAGTCTTTTTAACAGTGTTACTGCATTGATTCAAGTGGAACTGGCCGTATGTGTGAGAGAGAGAGAGTGCGTGTATACGAGAGAGAGTATGCGTTTGTGTGTGAGAGAGAGAGTGTATGTGACTTGTGAGAGAGAGTGTGGGTTTGTGTGTGAAAAACAATTGATTTTAAATGGAATGTGATAGGCCAGTGACAGCTGCAAGAGTGTTAATGTTTTATGTTGAATTTTGGAGTGAAAATTGTTGTTCAGGTCTGTGTGTGTGTGTTTTAAAAAAAAAAATTCATGTCAGAACGAGAAGACAAATTTGTGTGCTTTTTGATTTTTCATGCTTGCAAACTAACACCAGCCTAACGGAACCTTATATTATCAGTACTGTACTTGGATTGAAACTCCTTGTTCTCTTTATTCCCCACATTTGCTAATTTCACCGAGTTGAAGAATAGCTCTGGCCTGCTTTCACATTTTTCATGAGTTAGTGTGTAACATTTTTCTATTTTGAAATGGATGTCATATGCTGCTCTTCTTCGGTTGAAAACGACGTTAAACACCAAATAAAGAAAGAAAGATGCTGCTCTTCTTCCTGCCCGAAGTCTGCGGCATTTGTTACCTTTTATTTTGGAGTGTTTTTTAAAGATCTAAATATCAATGTGTCATTTTGTTTTTAATAGTCCTTTTATTTTAGTTTCCACCATTTGCTGATATGCCTACTTTCAGCAGTTAAACTTAAAGGCAGCTGTCGGTGAAACAGGAAGCCCCTGTAAACGGTCGCAGTCGGTGAACCAGTTATAAACGTACCATCAAGCTGTTTTGAACTTCTGATCACTTTCATCGAGTGCTGTTCTGGGCAGAGTCCGTGAACAGGTTCACTGAAAAACTCGAAACGTTGATACTTCTGATCACTTTCATCGAGTGCTGTTCTGGGCAGAGTCCGTGAACAGGTTCACTGAAAAACTCGAAACGTTGATTTGGTGAACATTTTGATAATGAAACTGGCAGATTTTGGTAAGGATTTAACCAGTGCAACATTGATCAACATGGGGCAGCACTGTTTACCTGTATTTGAGTGTGTCGGATAAAAAAAAAGAAGCAGGATGATGTGAGGATCAGTCACATACGTATGCACCAAAAGACGCCCAGCTCGACTTGCTTTAACAACTTGCGAGATTCTTTTTAAGCCCTGAGGCTAGGCAGCATTTTTTTCAATGGCTGTGTGAAAAGAAAGGTTGAGTAGAGTAACAATTGGCAGCATTGGCCAAGTCTTATGTTCTGACTTGTCTTCTGTTTGTAGGGCTGTATTTCTCAGGGGTGGGACTCTTCCGCGAATCTGCGGATTTCCGTGGACACAACTTACGAATTCCGCTGGAGTAATCTATTTTTAGGCGTCAAATGATATTTAACGATTTTATTCTCAAACGGCATTTATTTCTCAAACAGTTCGGAATGGTATTTGGTACAGTCTTCGCCTTTGCCTTTTCCGGTTTGCGAAACAAAATGGCGCACCGCAAAGACATTGTCGAACGAAGCAAATGTTCAACATTAGATGAAAGTTTGAAAAACAAGTGGAGATGAGATTGGACAGGGGAGAAGGTTGATAAAGAACTTATTGGAGAATTCATCACAGTATCTATAACTTGTTGACTGAATGATATGGAGAGAAGTAAAGATGGAACAGAACACTGGAGGCTTTACTGAGAGTTAAATTGTGCTGACTGAAAACTCCTGATAACTAACAGTACCCCCCGCGGGTTAGGGGGAAGAATTTACCCGATGCTCCCCAGCATGTCGTAAGAGGCGACTAACGGATTCTGCTTCTCCTTTTACCCTTGTTTAGTGTTTCTTGTATAGAATATGGTCAATGTTTTTAAAGATTTATGTTAAGTCCTTTGTACTGGAAACTTGCATTCTCCCAGTAAGGTCATATATTGTACTATGTTGCAAGCCCCTGGAGCTATTTTTTTATTAGTGCTTTTGTGAACAAGAAACAATTAACAAGTGGCTCTATCCCATCCCCCCCTTCCTCGTCGCGATATAACCTTGAACGGTTGAAAACGACGTTAAACACCAAATAAAGAAAAAGATAACTAACAGTAATTTTGAGCTTCAATGCATTGGGGTGTCACTTGGATCATACTATTGCCAGTATTGGATTATGGATACATGGTTCATTACGTAATTATATGCACCTTTACACTGTTACCATTGTTATGTGAAAGTGTTTTGGTTTTGTTTTTTGGTTGGGATTGTTTTAGGTGGGGTTTTTTTTTGGGGGGGGGGGGGGGGGGAAGCAAGGAAAATGTCTTTTTTACCTGATCCAAACAAGTACGATTTTACTTTCAGAATGCACCAGATTGCACAGATTTTAATGTACCATTTCAAAAAAATTCGGGGGGGCATGCCCCCGAACCCCCCTACAAAAAAAGGAATTTCCTCTTTTTTCATCAAAAGAGAGTCCCACCCCTGATTTCTGAAGGCTTTGGTTAAAAACTATCAAAATAGACACTTTACTTCCAGGGCTGCTTTTAGTTCCCTTTTAAACTGGGGTCACATGTTTGGTCTTATTCTGGTGTTGCACTTTTGTTTGGTGTGTAGGGTTATTGTGTGATCTTTCTCTCTGTTCTTGCTTCATGGTGAACGAGTCTTTCCATGTAGGTTTTGATCATTTGATTGTGAGTGTACTTGTACTGCCTTTCTTTCCACTTGTTCTATTTTAGCCCTGTATTGTATGGAAAAAAAATGTCTTTCGTTTTATTTTACAATGATGTATGGTTAAATTGTATGTATGAAAAAAAATGAAAATAAATAAAACTACAAATATATTTGAGGTGTTCATGAGAAGGGTTTTTTTGGGAGTACGACTGTGGTAATACTGTACTTGTCATCAAATCAGTCATTCTTTAATGTTTCTTTATTTGTGCTTTCATGCATACACATTACAGTAACACACACATGACCGTTCTTGTTCTTGCTCACTTAATCTTAGTCACATGCGCAGACCTGTTTACCCTTACATTGACCCATGAGGAAGATTTGAAGGAAAACGAGGAAGATTTTCCACTTCATGAGGAAGATTTTTTTTAAAGCCACAAACTCGCTCTAAAGCAATAAAACACTTTTTTTTCATAATTAATTTTGCTGTGTGCCCAGAAATGATAAACTGATGGACTGTACGTGCCGTTCACAATCATTCTTCCCACCATGAGTGATCGAGAAATGACTGTCACACAGCGTGCAGTAAGAATGGCTTGGTCCAAATTTCTTGGAAACCGTCAAGTCCGGATACTTCTTTGAGTAATCTTCTTTCCACTTCTGATAATAGATTCTCTTCTTCTTTGCCCCACACGCATTAGTCGCGCTCTTCATCGTCAGTTTCGTGTCGGTGTCGGTGTTGTTCCTTTCTTTTTGGAGGCATTTTGCAAAAAGACACCAACTGGCAACACGTGTAACCAAAGTACCGGAAGTAGACCCACGGTTCTAACCGGAAATGGACGAAAGACGTCGTAATACTGAGAAAACTATCGCGACTTTTTACCGAAAACACCACAAATATTTTTTTCTCAAAATCGCGCCAAATTGCGGAAGACTTCAAGCAGTGCGCGGACAAGCGGAAAAACGATATTAAATCCGTAAAACTTCCG
Source organism: Littorina saxatilis (assembly GCF_037325665.1). NCBI lineage: Eukaryota > Metazoa > Mollusca > Gastropoda > Littorinimorpha > Littorinidae > Littorina > Littorina saxatilis. The sequence continues at coordinate 34,907,033 of NC_090260.1, read as the reverse complement.
CCTATTCCGTAAGAGTAAACACACACACACACATGACAAGGCTGCTACAAGTATTTCCTGACAGGATGTGTTTTGTCACTCCAGAGTAATTATGAATACTTCACTGTCAACAACATGTTTAAAGGCATTGGGTCAAAGACGTGTTGAACACGCTTCTTATTACTTTGTACAGCAGTACCTGCGATGTGTGGACCCACCCAGGAGAGGACACCTCCCTTGAAAGGACACCTTCTCTTGTCCCTGTTTATATTATCTCTACCAAAATATACCTGTCATGACAGGCCACCTGCAATGTAGGGACACTTTTGCTGGTCCCAAGGGTGTCCTTTCATCGCAGGTACTACTGTAGTACATGTATAGTGGTGACCCCTGAAAATCTGAGAAAATAAGACAAGACTTTTATTTCAACCATATGCAGCAGATTGGGAATATTGTCTGGCTTGAGTAGTCAATACATTCAAACACAAGAAAATACAATGTGCTCACACACTTACACACACACTCTAAATTATATTATGTTTACATCGTTTTAAGTTCAAATGTAGTGGGGGTATTGCGCAAATGCAGTAGTTCATAAACATAAATGCCTAATGAGGTAGTTTCAAAATGAAAGGTAAATGAATAGAGGTTATGAACAATCTAAAAGAGCAGGGTCAACCAGAACTCTCGTTGTGGTGCGCTTTATAGCAAGAAGTAATAATTATGCCATAAAAAAAAATGTATAGAATTTTACATCTCAAAAAAATATGTAAAAAATGTTAACAATCCTTTTGGCAACGAGCAGGAAAGCCACTTAATTGCTTCACAAATATATAAAATCTAGTGGTGTTGCATGGCTGTGTGCTTTCCTGTACACTGGCCACCACAGCAACTATATAAAATCTAGTGATATTGCATGGCTGTGTGCTTTCCTGTACACTGGCCACCACAGCAACTATATAAAATCTAGTGGTGTTGCATGGCTGTGTGCTTTCCTGTACACTGGCCACCACAGCAACTATATAAAATCTAGTGATATTGCATGGCTGTGTGCTTTCCTGTACACTGGCCACCACAGCAACTATATAAAATCTGGTGGTGTTGCATGGCTGTGTGCTTTCCTGTACACTGGCCACCACAGCAACTATATAAAATCTGGTGGTGTTGCATGGCTGTGTGCTTTCCTGTACACTGGCCACCACAGCAACTATATAAAATCTGGTGGTGTTGCATGGCTGTGTGCTTTCCTGTACACTGGCCACCACAGCAACTATATAAAATCTAGTGATTTTGCATGGCTGTGTGCTTTCCTGTACACTGGCCACCACAGCAACTATATAAAATCTAGTGATATTGCATGGCTGTGTGCTTTCCTGTACACTGGCCACCACAGCAACTATATAAAATCTAGTGATATTGCATGGCTGTGTGCTTTCCTGTACACTGGCCACCACAGCAACTATATAAAATCTAGTGATATTGCATGCCTGTGTGCTTTCCTGTACACTGGCCACCACAGCAACTATATAAAATCTAGTGGTGTTGCATGCCTGTGTGCTTTCCTGTACACTGGCCACCACAGCAACTATATAAAATCTAGTGATATTGCATGGCTGTGTGCTTTCCTGTACACTGGCCACCACAGCAACTATATACAATCTCGTGGTGTTGCATGGCTGTGTGCTTTCCTGTACACTGGCCACCACAGCAACTATATAAAATCTAGTGGTGTTGCATGGCTGTGTGCTTTCCTGTACACTGGCCACCACAGCAACTATATAAAATCTAGTGGTGTTGCATGGCTGTGTGCTTTCCTGTACACTGGCCACAACATCAACTATATAAAATCTAGTGGTGTTGCATGGCTGTGTGCTTTCCTGTACACTGGCCACCACAGCAACTATATAAAATCTAGTGGTGTTGCATGGCTGTGTGCTTTCCTGTACACTGGCCACCACAGCAACTATTAATGTGTCTATTTTAAACCACCCCACCCAAAAATCAAACAAACAACAACAGCAGCACCCCCAAACCCCTCCCCAAGATGAAAATATTGTCCTGAACACAGTCATGCAAGCCCTAATTGCTGCCCTTTTCATGGGATATCAACTCCAACAACTGTGAAGGTGGAATTTTGAATAAAGAACATTTGAAAGATTGAACATACCATTGGGCACTTATGTTTTTAAACCTGTCGAAGACAGCCGTTTAGGCACCATTTTACTTCTACACTAGAGTCTAATCACAACAAATGTCTGTCATTTTTGCTTCTGAGTGAAGTGGACTTAAAGATAAGCCATTAGAGTTTGTTTGGTCGGGTGTCACATTTAAGTGGCAAAGAGAAATGTAAAACAAAAATATTCACACTTGAGAATCATTCTCAAGTTGGATATCATTAAGGTCAAGAACACATCCAAACCATTTCATGACATTTGTTCTGCTTTTTAAATGCATTAATATCAGCAGTAGTAGTCCCTGAGTAAGGTTACAAGAGAAGAAGAAAAGTTGCTCCACTTTTTTGCAATAACCAATAATCACTCACTCAAAAGCAGTTGATTCAACAGTCAATATTGCGCATATAGTTATAATAAATACTTCCTGCATTTTATTCCTTTTGATTGTTCAATCAACTGTAAAAATATGATCACCAAATAATAAATGCTTCAAAACTGATATAAATTATTACAAAACTTTGCATCACGCTCAGGCACACTCTCTCTCACATACGCACACACTCATACACACAAACGGTCAAGGACACTCACAAACACTCTCATATGCAAGCGCACACACACACACACACTTCCTCCCTCTCTCTCTCTCTCACTGATGGGGTAACTGACTGTGTGTTCGTGGCAGATGAGAAATGGAGGGAGATGACACATTAGGATGAAAATAGCTGGAAGGATGACTTAAATTTCTCAACGCCACAAGAGAACTGCCCTCACCACCCTGATAGTCTGTAACCATGGCACCCGTAACCATAGGGGGGAGAGGTACCATTCTGCTGTTGGCCTCAGCGAGAGAGCTGACTATGTGCTGACTGGCTGAGTTTCCCACATCAGCACTAGTTTGCGGTTGCAGGATGGCGCCATTGCTGACACCATCACCTTCAGGTAGGATGGTCTTACTTGCAGCCATGTATGCTGAACTCTGCGATATGTGAAACGAGTCTTGGTGCGTGACTGCCTGTGAACACATGCTGTGCGTTATACTGTTAGCACCATGTAAGGACTGCTCCATAGCTGAATGCTGAGAGTTTTCATGGTAATCAAACTTTTGTTCAGCTCCCATTGAATTTCTTATAACTTGTGTACTTTCATTGATGCTGAAGCAATGGGCAACGTTGAAGCCTTTAGTGGGGGAGGCCTGGGAGACATTATCAGCAGCGTCAGTGATGGTGAAAATACTGGCGTGGTTCATCTCCGTGGTTTGCTGCGTCACTGGCCCACCACTGTCGGTGCTGACAGGGACACCGCCGTCAAAAGTTGACACATGCGTTGAAGCCGGTAAAAGGAAATGGTTGGCCTGAGCCTCGTTGTGCGCATCCCTCCCATGGAAGAAGTCCCCCACCCCCACAGCAGAGGAAGACTGGACATCTTCCTGGCCCACAGTGGAGAAAGTCACCGCCTCTTCCCTCCCTTCTGTGGCCCCGTTCTCTCCCACCGCTGTAGATGCATCATCTCCTTCCAGTTGCAAGTGTGAAGCGGCATGGCGGGCCACGCAGGCCTTCTTGGACTGCAGGTGTCTGTTGAGGGAGGTGGACTGGGTGAAGCCTTGCTGGCAGTGGGGGCACACGTACGGCCGTTCACCTGCACAATGCACGATACACCGTAAGTCCAACATCGCCAAGTGGGGCACAGTATTTCCATAACAAAACGTATCGATGGAACATTAGATTTTCCTTCTTGGAGCCATGTGATGTCAGAGTCCGACAAAAAGTCATATTCAGGCGGATAGTCGAGACTACAAAAGAATGCACGTTTGAGTGTATTCAATCACAAACATTTCTAACTAAAATCAATCGATACATAAATGTTATTTGTATTTTTGACCAAAATATGACATTTTATACAGACCTTGAAAGTCATAGTACACAGTCACGGTGTAAAATGTCATATTTTGGTCAAAAATACAAATAACGTATGATGAAACAAGTCTCTGAAAATGTTAAAAATTGAAAATAAACACAAAGGATCTGATTTCCAAGAGACTGATAAGTACTGGTTGGCCAAAACCCGTCAAACAAATGGGTGTTTGATGAATCTCTTCTTTTCTCCCAGGGTTCTCAGTTGGTTCAATACTTCGTCATGGGTGTGCACTCTACTTGTGATAAATTTGCAGTGGGGAAACCTCTACAATCACCTGTGTGTTTACGTCGGTGAGCCGCCAGGTTTGCAGATCGGGCGAAGGCAGCTGGACACTGGTTACACCTGTAGGGTTTCTCTCCGGTGTGGATCCTCATGTGCTCCGTCAGGATGCTGGCGCGAGAAAACGCTGCACCACACTTACATTTGAACGTGTTCTCCGTGTTGTGTCTTTGCATGTGCACCTGTAACATACCATGTCCTTTTATATAACAGAAACAAAATTCCGAAACAGATAGACTGCCAACATTCCACACTCAAGAATAAGCAGGTTATATCATCGGAATGTTAAATTCACAGACTGGCTGAAAACTGGTCCTTCGTACTCCACTTCGTCTTTCTTGCTGCTGGGAGTGGCCATGCCACGACAAAACAAAACATTCACAAGAACTTTGACCTATTGGCCTCAAAAGATACACAACAGACAAAAATTGATGTTAACTGATGCTGTGACTTATCTTAGAATAGTTTTTGCTCCCAAATTTTATCACGAGCAAGAGAACCATAACATAAAGCTTGCATGCACAGAAAAGCTACACATCTGCTTGGTGTAGTGTACAAAACCGGAAGCGTGTGGGTGTGGGGTGTCCACAGTACAAGTTCAAAGGAATGGTTGTGCCATACCTTGAGATGATAGGCGTTACCAAAGGAGGCGGGGCAGGTGGTACAGTGGTGGCTGTTTTCCGTGCTGTGCTGCGAGCGATGACGTGTCAGGTGACCCAGCTGGCTGAAGGAGTCGCCGCACTGCTCACACTGGAATGGTCTTTCCCCCGTGTGTGTTCGACGATGCACGGCCAGGTTGGAGGAGGTGGAGAAGGCTGCACCACACACCTCACACTGATATGGCTTTTCTCCTAGATGAGGTAAACGACTGGTTGTAACTAATACACAACTCAACGCATGAACAACAATCAGAGGCAACAGTCTCAAATGAAACCAATGATAACTGCTAAACTGACAGTAACAGTTTGTACAAGTGCAGATACAACAGGTATGTTGAAAGGCAAGGCAAGCTGAAAACATCCCAAAATGAGGAGGGTGTAGTTGAATTTCTTCTACCCTCTACCAGAAGAACATGCTTGATATACCGGCGCCTTTTCTTCCAAAGAGCCCCGAAGTTAAGAAATGTCTATGTATTTTGACATAAACAATGGGCTTTTCTGTGTGTTTAGTTTGAAAAAAAATAAGCATGTTTACGTGGATCAGCATACAAATCCCACCCCTGCAAATCATCGCCAACCTGTGTGTGTTCTCATGTGAGGTTTCAGATCACCAGCACGACAGAAGGCAGCAGAGCAGAATTGACACGTGTACGGCTTCACAGATGAGTGCTTGCGAACGTGGGACTTGAGGTCAGCAGAGCGCGGAAACGTGGCATCACACTCGTCACACCTGAACGGTTTCTCACCGCTGTGCTTTTTCATGTGAACAGTGAGGTTGCCCGGTGAGTTGAAGGAAGACTTGCAATGTGTGCACTTGAAGGGCTTGCCCTCGCTGTGAACACCCATGTGACGAGCCAAGTCTGAGGCTTTGGTGAACACCTGTAACAATCATTGGTTATGGTGACAATGACCAGCTATGGATCGTTTCTTACAGTGTTGTTCATATTTCTTCAAGGTTACACATGTACTTTCTGCCTAGGTTAGCTTCGAACATAACAATTATCAAAACCCAAAACAGTGCAAATTTGATTCTTGTGACTGAATAGGACATATGGTCAAGCACTCAAAAACAACAAGAACAACATCAAAGAAACACAAGATCCTATACAAGGACCTCTTGTCCATTATTTTTACAACCTAAAGACAGATTATAACAATTATTCACACAAACAAACAAGTCTAAATCTGAATTCCGATTCATATGAGTAAGCTTGGTGGTCTAGATGACCAGACGCTTAGAATAAAAAACCACCCCAGCCAACCAACCAACCAACCAACCAACCAACCAACCAACTCCTGTATGAAACCCTCATCCTCAATGTTTGCAACCTCAGGGGTGGGATTTCTTCCGTCCCTGACGGATTTCCGTCCCAGGAAGAATTTTGGATTTTTTAATATTTTTTTTATATACTTTTTTTGTTAATCCCTGGCAGCTGTTGTTTACACTCCGTTCTGTGAACAGACTGTCAACTACCTTTCACCAATACCAAATTGAGTGACATATGTAGGGAGCAGCTATGTCATGTCATCCTGGCGAATGTGGCATCTTAGTTGCTATTTATTTGAAAACTCTGCTCACCCACAACTTCATATACCCCACTTGCAGGGATTCAGAGACCTTCAGTGGTGGTAGAAAAAATGTGCATTCCTAATCTGTGAACCAGTGGTATTTACCTTCTGATACATTAATCAAATCAAATCAAATCAAATTTTATTTTACGAGGGTTGTGGCATAAGCAATATAAACGAGCTTCTTTTCAACCAGCCCTCGTCCAGAGAGGGACTATTCTATTCTAATACATTGAGTCCTTTAGACAGTTTGCAAGTAAAACACACTTAATTTAAACATATTTCTCTTTTAATTCAAGCTATGATTCAACAATAATTTTAGAATATAACTCCTGAAATGATGAATTGAAAAGCAGCATATACTGTGTATAGCATTAGCAAGGGATATAACTGGCGGTTTCTGTTTTTGTCTAAACTTTCTTCTTTTATAACCTGAGCAGTTAGCTAGCCCTTTTGAAGGTGTTTAATTGAAACAAACTGACTTGAAACTTGTTTCTCATTTGGTTCAAGCTATGGTTCAACAATTATTTGAGAATATACCACCTGCAATGATAAAATCATAAGCTACAAGTAAAAATGTGTAGTACAAGGGAGGTGACTGTTATTTTCTGTGTTTGCTTTGTTTGCATGGCGATTTTCCTTTAATGCAGTAAACATTTGTTTTAAACAAAGACAAAAGTAGGTGATGAAATCAAATACCTTCAAGTTTACAATTTTTTTTAATTATGTGCATCTCCAATATCAAGTTTTTGTTTAAGCTGCTTCTAAAACCCTTCTTGAACTTTGTTTACCACTTGTTTTTGTAGACCCCCTAGCAAGAGTGATGCAACCAAACACCTTGAAGTATAGAGGTTTTTGATTTTGGGCATTCATCACCCCCCCCCCCCCCCCCCAAAAAAAAAAAGAAAGAAAAGAAGTGTGTGCTGTTTTCAGTTTTAAAGCCAGGAGAGGCTCAAATAGCAACTCTTGAATTGCTAAAAATTCACTTTCATCTGGTAAGTTACAAAAACCTTCAAGTTTACAAGATTTTTTACTTTTGTGCATCTCCAATTTTAAGATTTTGCTTCAGCTTATAGGAGCTTCTAAAAACACTTCTTGAAATGTGTTTACTACTTGTTTTTGTAGACCCCCATAGCAAGAGTGATACAACCAAACATCTTCAAGTATAGAGGTTTATGATTTTGTGCATTCTGCCTGTTTGTTTGCTGTTATCAGTTTTAAAGCCAGCAGAGGCTCAAATAGCCCCCTCATGAAATGCTAAAAATAATTTTCAGCTGGTCAGTTACAAAAACCTTCAAGTTTACAAGATGTATATTATGCATCTCCAAAAAGCTTGTTTGTTCTAAAATTTACTAGTCAGGAGAGGCCACCTAAACCCTTCCTAAAATGCTAAAATTCATTTTCGGCTGGGGGGGGGCGCTGCCCCTGCACCCCTGCCTTCCAAAATGTTCAGCCCTGGCAACACTTTGGGCTCCCACCCCTGCAACCTAAAGACAAATGTGTACTATACAGTAGCAGTATGCAATGTAAAAGTGTTTGCCTGAGAGTCCCCCACAATTACAGTGGAACCTGCCAAGTGAGGCCCCTCTAATGACAGAACACCTCTCAACAAGGCCCCTCTGATGACAGAACACCTCTCAACAAGGCCCCTCTGATGACAGAACACCTCTCAACAAGGCCCCTCTGATGACAGAACACCTCTCAACAAGGCCCCTCTGATGACAGAACACCTCTCAACAAGGCCCCTCTGATGACAGAACACCTCTCAACAAGGCCCCTCTGATGACAGAACACCTCTCAACAAACGACATCTCTTATCCCTTTGTCTCTTATCTTGACTCAAATTTCCTGACATAAAATTTAAAAGACCGCATACAACGTTGGAACATTTTCAGCTTTCCCCCTGACAGTATCCCGACATGTAAAAAGTGTAGAGAGAAGTACAATGACAAACCTCTCTGCACTTGGTGCACTTGAATTCCTTAGCCCCACGAGCTGACTTCTTGTGACTGAGGTGGACATGTTTTCTCAGGCGGATGACGGAGGAGAAGGTGAGGAGGCAGTGGCCACACGTGTGTCGCTGACCGGCCGACCTGGAGTGCTGATTTTGGTGCTTGGTCAGCTGGTCAAGCTGCCTGAAGGGTTTCTTGTATCCTGGACGCTTATGTGACGACCCTCCATCTGACCACAACATCAGGATAAAGTACGTACATCCAAAATCATTGGGGAAAAAAAATCAACCATTCACTAGCACTTAAATCTATTGACCAAAAAAGATAACAGAAACAAACATTAATGAAAAGATGAACGCTTAGCTTTGGTTGTTGGGTTTGCCCCTTCAAAGATGGCAGGAGGCAATACGTGTTTTTATTTTGAACAATGCCATTTTTAAAAGATTCACCTTTTCTTTACAAACAATGCAAGCAATGACAAAAAAGACTCATCTGTATAATGACATACCTGTATGTGTCTTGATGTGGCTCAGGTAGGTAGAGGTCAACCTGAAGGACCGGCCACAGTCCTTACACACCTGGGGCAGCTTGCCTCTAGACCGACTGGCCCTGGGCCACTTGATGTTTCTTGTCTGTAGAAACATAGGTAAGCTATTCTCAACATCACATCTCTCTTTCACTTTCATGTAGCACAAACCTATCAGGTTAAGCAGGTAAATGCTCCTTTGAACATGGCATCTCTCAATTCGCTTTCATGTACATGCAGCACAAATATGTCAGTTAAACTGCAAGTTATTTCTACAGAGTGTGTGATTTTTTTTATCAGCAGCAGTAGTAGCAAAAACAAAGACAACAACAAGCAGGTAAAAAAAAAAAAGCAACAACACACACACCTATTAACAGAGACTACAGTATTAAGAATTATTCCCTGACACAAAATAGATGAAAATACCTATGTTTGGCATCCATCCTAGCTTTCCCTCATAATCTTTATTTGCTTTTCTGTAGTAACTCAGTAGTAGTAGCGGACATTGGCATAAAAGAGTGAGGAGTCCTAATTTCAAATCTCAAGTATTTTTTCACAGAATTTCAACTTGATCTATCAAGCAGTTGATGTTGCCTGGCTAAACCATGCCAATTTATTTTTTAAAGAACAACAACTTTGTTTAAACTTTTGTAATTATGTAAATTTAGAACTGTCAATGGACATCTACAAAAATTAAGACAACATCCATGTTTATAAGTTATAATTCATGAATGCAATTTACTGCTCCATGTTTGTGGCCCAGAAACTGTCAAATGACCATCACTGAAAGTGTCAAATGACCATCACTGAAAGTGTCAAATGACCATCACTGAAAGTGTCAAATGACCATCACTGAAAGTGTCAAATGACCATCAATCACTGAAAGTGTCAAATGACCATCACTGAAAGCGTCAAATGACCATCACTGAAAGTGTCAAATGACCATCACTGAAAGTGTCTGGCCATGCTCCACACCCTGTTAGCTATGGTACTGGAGTTCTGGTCCTTGATCCTTTTCTAAACTTCCGGTGCGGCACGACGCGGTAAGTTTTCTGCTTTTTTCTCAAAGTATACTCTGTTTTACACCCTGTAAGCCTTCGATGCAGTTGTAGACATATGTCAGGTAATACCTCACCAAGTTGTATGGTGTATGAGGCTGTCGTTGTGGCACAAACTTGCAATGAAATCTTCGATCGGGAGGTAACGTCCCAGGTCTTCTTAGATTTGATGTGGTAATGTCCTTGATGTTTACCTTTCGGGAGCATTATCGTCCGTTTTCTATACATATTTTACAGTCTAACACATTCACGCATTAAGTCAGCTGCTCTTCCCACCTTTCTTATCAACAGAAGGTCCATGCTCCGTGCTCAGACGTCAGTAGTCACTCCATTCATTGTCCTATGTATTCATGGGTAACGTCCTTGTCTTTTTCGCCAAGCAAGGCACAAAAGATAACGTCTTTGTTCACTTTTTGAAAGAACAATTGCAACACTGTTTTGGCCAGTTTACAGTTGATATATATGTGTTCTAAAATCTCTCAAGCGTTGAATTGCTTCTAGGGGTACTACAAGTGTTTCCTCAAGTCTACTAACGTGTTTTGGGGTGTTTTCGCATTTCATCATGAAGCAGTTCAAAGGGTGGCATTCAAACTGAATACCCCTTCCCCTACAATACACAATAGCATGAGTATTTCTCCGTTATGAATTCGTTGTTCCTTGTTTCAGCTGATGGACTTCAGGTGTTATCACTGTGAAGCTAAATTTGACTCACTCCGCGCCACTAAAGAGCACCTTGAGTCAACGCATTCTGACAAACCACTCAAGTTCCGTCAGTTAACAATTGATCATGCTACAGGAAAACAAGTGCTAGTAAGCAAGTTATTCAAACATGAAACCGCAAGACCCAGAGAAAAAGAAGAAGAAGAAGAAGAAGAAGAAGAAGAAGAAGAAGAAGAAGAAGAAGAAGAAGAAGAAGAAGAAGAAGAAGAAGAAGAAGAAGAAGAAGAAAAAAAACAATTTAGCTGCAGCCCGTCTAAAAAAACAAGGTCTGTTGTCACACTGGATCACGGGAGCTTTTTGTGAGGGGTGGAAGTGTGGGTCGGGTTTCCCGGATCCACAGGCGTCGGATCCACAGATGGACCAGGTGCAGTTGCTTCCACCACGACCTCCGAAACGTTTAAGACACTGCCATCTAGCGTTTCCACAGACAAATCCGCCATCTGAAACAAGCATCACCTCGCACACCATTAACATTTTGTTTGAATCAAACAAATGTAGGCTCAATCCCCCCTCCTAGTCTGCAAAAACAATGCACAAAATTTTCATTGTTTTCTCTACTTTATCTTTTTTTCAACTGACATCATGTGCATATCGCTGTTGGGAATTTAGAACAGATCAATCAACTGTAAACTGGCCAAAACAGTAATGCAATTGTTCTCGCCAAAAATGAACAAGGACGTTATCTTTTGTGCCTTGCTTGGCGAAAAAGACAAGGACGTTACCCATGAATACATAGGACAATGAATGGAGTGACTACTGACGTCTGAGCACGGAGCATGGACCTTCTGTTGATAAGAAAGGTGGGAAGAGCAGCTGACTTAATGCGTGAATGTGTTAGACTGTAAAATATGTATAGAAAACGGACGATAATGCTCCCGAAAGGTAAACATCAAGGACATTACCACATCAAATCTAAGAAGACCTGGGACGTTACCTCCCGATCGAAGATTTCATTGCAAGTTTGTGCCACAACGACAGCCTCAGACACCATACAACTTGGTGAGGTATTACCTGACTTATGTCTACAACTGCATCGAAGGCTTACAGGGTGTAAAACAGAGTATACTTTGAGAAAAAAGCAGAAAACTTATCGCGTCGTGCCGCACCGGAAGTTTAGAAAAGGATCAAGGACCAGAACTCCAGTACCATAGCTAACAGGGTGTGTGCTCATAACCACGATGCTTTCATAATGCCTGTGAAGATAAGAAACTAGCAAGCAGACGACGTCAAGATGCTTTAACGTAAATGAACCGTGACATCAATCCCTCCCTGGGATCTCTCTTGCTTTCTTTTATCTGTTTTGAGTATGTGTCTCTCTCTCCCCCCGTACCACTGTAGTGTGTAACTGAATTCTTGGTGTTTAACGTCGTTTTCAACCACGAAGATTATATCGCGACGGGGAAAGGGGGGAGATGGGATAGAGCCACTTGTCAATTTTTCTTGTTCACAAAAGCACTAATCAAAAATTTGCTCCAGGGGCTTGCAACGTAGTACAATGTATTACCTTACTGGGAGAATGCAAGTTTCCAGTACAAAGGACTTAACATTTCTTACATACTGCTTGACTAAAATCTTTACAAAAATTGACTACAGTGTATATTCTATACAAGAAACACTTAATGGTAAAAAGAGAAACAGAATCCGTTAGTTGCCTCTCTGGGGAGCATCGGGTAAATTCTTCCCCCTAACCCGCAGGGGGTTGTGTAACTGAACTTTAGTTGCTTACATCCTTGCAGGCCAATATCAATTTGTATGAAACAAAATACAATTAAAACGATACAGCAACCTGCATAGCTTTGTTGGGGTCGGTTCCATCGTCCCCATTTGTGGATATGTGGCCTGGCAGAGCAGCCAATATGGCCGCTCCATCAAACCTGACTTCTAGGCCTTCCAGGTCCTCTCCTTTGTTGTCACTGTCATCTGATTCTGCAGACTTGCCCACTTTGTTGTCACAGTCAGCTGCACCATCCTCTTCCCCTGCCTCTGGGAAGGTCACCCCTCCCATATCCTCACTGTCTGTATCATCCAGCTCCAATAACTGTACCTTCTTTTTCTGGACTGGTTGTGTGTGCTTTTTAACCGTTGCCTGCTGATTTCCATTTCTTCCTGTGCTACATGTAGAAGTCTTTCTCGTGCGTGTTCCTCTGGTTTTTGTGATGGGCCTTTGCATGATTAAGCCTTCTTCTGTGCTCAGTAAAACTGCTGGCTGGTGAAGTGTTTGTCTTCTTGTCCGTGTCCTTGGGCCTTGGCTCCAGTTTGCATCCCCTTCAATGTTCCCATTGTCAGAGCCAACATCTCCAACTGACTTACTGTGTGTACCAGAGCTCCGCTTCTTGGGCAACACTTTGTGCTGGTTGAAGAGTCTGCTTCCTGATCCATTTTTCATGCCCCTTAACACTCCTTTCTCTTTCTTACTCACATCATAACTGATGCCAGTTCTTCTCTTGACCTTTTCAGTAATCTCCTCTGCGAGCCTGAGCGCTTTTCTCTCAGTTTCCATGGCTTCTTTTTCAGCACGGATTTGTTCTTTTTCTGCCTGCAGTGCCGCTCTCTCCTGGCGAAGCTGCGCAAGCTCTGCAGCATACGCCAGTCGCTCTGCCTTCATGGCCTCAAGCTCTGCCTGTAGAGCGCTTCTTTCGGACTTGATGGCATTCTTCAGGACTTCTTCTTCTGTGTCCATGGTCTCCATTTTGTACAGTGTCAGGCAGGCGTCTGTCAGCGTTTGTGCAAAATGCTACACTGACCTGAAAAAGAAATCAATGTTTTTACCATCACCATCCACAGGAGAAGAAGAAGTAAAACTAGAAGGAGAAAAAATCCAATTAAAAAAACAAAAACATCATTAAGTGGCTTTTCAATGTTTTTGTTTTCATCATATAGGCTATGTCAATCAAGAAATCCAAGAAGTTAGGAAACAGGATCAGTGTTGGGGTAATGTAATCAAAGACATTTTGAACAATTACTCCTCAAAATCAAAGGTGCAAACATTCATTCAGAACAGAAAACAAGTCGCGAAAGGCGAAATTACTACATTTAGTCAAGCTGTGGAACTCACAGAATGAAACTGAACGCACTGCATTTTTTTCACAATGACCGTAGTCCGCCGCTTGTGCATAACGGAGTGGAACTGACGAGCCTGTTCAGCGCGGTAGTGGTTTCGCTGTGCTGCATAGCACGCTTTTCTGTACCTCTGTTCGTTTTAACTTTCTGAGCGTGTTTTTAATCCAAACATATCATATGTTTTTGGAATCAGGAACCGACAAGGAATAAGATGAAATTGTTTTTATATCGATTTCGGAAATTTAATTTTGATCATAATTTTTATATTTTTAATTTTCAGAGCTTGTTTTTAATCCAAATATAACATATTTATATGTTTTTGGAATCAGGAAATGATGTAGAATAAGATGAACGTAAATTTGGATCGTTTTATATAAAAAAAAATTATTACAATTTTCAGATTTTTAATGACCTTTAATTAATTAAAGTCATTAATTAATTTTCAAGCCACCAAGCTGAAATGCAATACCGAAGTCCGGCCTTCGTTGAAGATTGCTTTACAAAAAATGTCAATCAATTTGATTGAAAAATGAGGGTGTGACAGTGCCACCTCAACTTTTACAAAAAGCCGGATATGACGTCATCAAAAGTATTTATCGCAAAAAAGAAAAAAAAAGTCCGGGGATATCATTCCCAGGAACTCTCATGTCAAATTTCATAAAGATCGGTCCAGTAGTTTGGTCTGAATCACTCTACACACACACACGCACAGACAGACAGACACACACACACACACACACAATCATACACCACGACCCTCGTCTCGATTCCCCCTCTATGTTAAAACATTTAGTCAAAACTTGACTAAATGTAAAAAGGAAAGACAATTGTTTTTATTAAAACTAATGAAATCTGTTTTTAACTTCCAGCTAATCCTTCTACAATTATTGCTTCCATTTCCAAGCTCTATTTTCTTTAGTTTTAAATTTTTGTCAACCTGATTATCCAATGAAAACTTTACATGTGACTAGAAACTGGTTACAACGAATAAAAACACAATAGTACAACTTGATCGAAACCAACAACTCGAAGAATGTTGGAGGATTTCCACATAAATGTCACAGCAGTCCCTTTCTTTCTCTGCCATTCTTTCAAAAATCCTTTGCTAAGATAGCATCCAAAATCCATCTATCATTTGCACTGTGATTTTAGAATGTTACATCAAGAACGAGTAAGCTACTGTCTAGCATAAGATCAACATTCCATACAACAACAAATAATTTCTCCTCTGTGTCACAAACTACTTACACGGAAAAGCTAACGTTGAAGATGAAAATATTCATCGAAATGCATACGACCTCCATCTTGGAAATCCCTTCAAATTGAACGATTCGCAAATGGCACAAATTGTGAATACTGGTTCCCCGATAGTTCATCGGTACCACAAGGCTGTTTCGGCACAGTAAACTGTCTTCGACTGTTGTGAGTGATTCGTCTGTATGAATTAATGGGTTGGTTTTGTCAGTATCTGGTTTCTTTTCATATGATTTGACCCATTATCATCATTCATTTTGATTGTGCGTCAGTGTCGTCAAGCTGGGCTATTAATAATTCGGCCGACAAAGCGCTGTCACTGTCAGTCTTTTCTACTGATATCTTTTTTGTGTGAAACTGAAACAATTTCGTGTACAATCTTCTCTGGTTGACATTCCAATTTGAGGTCTATTATTAGCATCGGAAATTGCAAAAGACAAAATAAGAAAATGACATCTACTTCTCAAATTTGTATGTATTATTGTGTTGGTAATGTTGAACTCACAATCCGGTGGCTTATTTCTAAGCCCTATATTATCTGTTATGGTTTCTCAAATGCCAGAACATACAGACAGACAAAAGCCGCCAGACCCCATCACAAACAGAACTCTACAATCCACAGGTGTTGCCTCCACACACACACACACACACACACACACACACACACACACACACACACACACACACACACAGAAGCCATATCTATCTATCTATCTATATAAATATATTATAGAGATAGATGACAGTGGATTTTTCGATAAATAGATTCGACCTTTGCACTTTTACAGTGAGGACAACTTACGGGTACATGCAAGGAAAGCCCACAACTTCTAAGGCGAACAACTCTGCAGAGTCTGCTGTGAAGGGCGACGGTAGTCTCCCTGTCACACTCGACCCCCTTTGAATGAACTTTGTCCCCAAAGTTCCGAACCATGGACCCGCCAAGCTTGTGTGTGTGTGTGTGTGTGTGTGTGTGTGTGTGTGTGTGTGTGTGTGTGTGTGTGTGTGTGTGTGTGTGTGTGTCCGCGATGCACGCCCAAGGTTCTCGATGGATCTGTTTCAAATTCGGTGGGCATATTCAGGTAGACCCCGGACACAACCTGCTCGATGAAATATTTCAACACGTGCTCTCAGCGCGCAGCGCTGAACCGATTTTGGTTTTTCTCTGGATCCATTCCCAGTAACTCTTCCTTATCATCTCCAGTGTTTTCAGCGTTTATCTCCCTTCCTTCGTGTGGCGTCAATCCATATTCCCGTTACTACGTTACTATTTTTAGAATGTCACTGCACTGTCCAGAACGCTTTCATTGCACCCGTAAGTTGTCCTTACTGTAAAAGTGAAAAGGTCGAATCAATTTATAGCCACGCGAAAAATACACTGTCATCTATCTCTATATATTTATAGATATAGATATACATATATATATACGGCTTCTCTGTGTGTGTGTGTGTGTGTGTGTGTGTGTGTGTGGGCAACACCTGTGGATTGTAGAGTTCTGTTTGTGATGTGGTCTGGCGGCTTTGGTGTGTCTGTATAGGCGCCTCCGAGGTAGACCTGCCATTGTCTGCTTCTGAGATCAGTAGCCTTACAGACTCTCTTCTCTGGAGAGAATGGAGGAACAAATATATGCACACGGCTATAAGCTCTGGCTGGCTCATTCGGGAAGCCCCATCAAAACAAATGAACACCTATAATGCATGCCCACGTGTAATAAAAAGGATTAACCGCCTAAGGGCAGAAGCTGGGAACTACCAATTTCTAGAGCTTAAATGCACCTGTCAATCAGACCTCACCATTGCTCATTTGACTTTGGAGTGTGATTTGAACTCATGCCACTTTCAACCCCTGACTCAGTTTATAAACTCAAATAGAAATATCCTGCCAAATACCTCAAAGGAAAAATTAAGCTATCTTTTAAGTTTTAATAAAGACCTTGGATGGCAAGGTCCCAAACTTATCGCTGGACTTATGCACACGCACCCACTTGGTCCCTGGATATGAAGAGACATTGCTGCGGCTGACGCCATTGCTTCTCATACAGCTACTATATATTTTTATCAGAACGTTTAAAAATACCATTTTATATCCAAGTATCTCTTAACACCATTTTTAATTAGATGAGCGAGAGTGTGCGGGGGGAAAGGGAAAGGGATAAAGGGAAAGTTTGTGTGCGTGCCTGTGTGTGTTCTTAATCTAAGACAAATGTCGCCAATGTTTTTACAGAGTGACGTTAAATAAACGATTTTATCATCATCATGTGTCTGTATGTTCAGGCCTTCCTTTGAGAAGCCATAACAGTTATTCTCACTCCCGTTTGAGTGGACTTCGCCTTCAAAGGTGATTGTGGTGTTTCGGCACTCGGTTACATTTGGCGTCGTCGACAGCGATGGGACTCGACATGAAATGTTCAGGCCACTGAATCATTTTCCTGCTGTTCCCATTCCACCTGGGAGGGATCTGAGCTTGGCGGGTCCATGGTTCGGAACTTTGGGGACAAAGTTCATTCAAAGGGGGTCGAGTGTGACAGGGAGACTACCGTCGCCCTTCACAGCAGACTCTGCAGAGTTGTTCGCCTTAGAAGTTGTGGGCTTTCCTTGCATGTACCCGTAAGTTGTCCTCACTGTAAAAGTGCAAAGGTCGAATCTATTTATCGAAAAATCCACTGTCATCTATCTCTATATATTTATATATATATATATATAGATAGATAGATACGGCTTCTGTGTGTGTGTGTGTGTGTGTGTGTGTGTGTGTGTGTGTGTGTATGTGTGTGTGTGTGTGTGGAGGCAACACCTGTGGATTGTAGAGTTCTGTTTGTGATGGGGTCTGGCGGCTTTTGTCTGGCATTTGAGAAACCATAACAGATAATATAGGGCTTAGAAATAAGCTCTAAAATTCTCAATCCCGTTTGAGAGGACTTCGCCTTCAAAGATGATTGTGGTGAACCGCCACGCTGTCTGTCTCTGTCTCGCGATTCACCCCGGCAAAGCCGGGTATTCCTCTAGTAGAAAATATATCTATAAAGAATCTAGGTTGGCTTTAAATACAGTCTCTTCTTCTATACTAACAAATAAAATCTAAATCCTTAAACTGCTGAAAAATCGGGCATGACCCGTAGGTACCCTGGCAACCTAACTTACTCTCCAAAAACAAAACCTAAGTCCTAATCTGCAGGAAAAATCGGGCAGGGGTTTATGGCAATCCGAATGGTGCAAAAGTCCCTTTTAGCTCTTGATGTCTAAATAACACATTATTTAGCTAAATAACGCGTTATTTAGCTAAACAATGCTTTATTTAGCTATATCATGCATTATTTAGCTAAATAATGCATTGTTTAAATTAAACAATGCATTATTTACAGATACAGAAAAAAGAGAGCCCAGAGCACTAAATAATGCATTGTTTAGCATAAATAAGAGATTGTGTTTGTAAATAACTCATTATTTATAAATAATTACGCGTTTTCTCTAAACAATATATTATATGTAAATAAAGTGTTATTTAAATAAATAAAATATTATTTAGATAAATAAAATATTATTTATCTAAATAAAATATTATTTAGATAAATAAAATATTATATGTAAATAAAATATTATTTATCTAAATAAAATATTATTTATCTAAATAAAATATTATTTAGATAAATAATTTATTATTTAGATAAATAATTTATTATTTAGATAAATAATTTATTATTTACTGTTTTTGCCTTGAAATAGTATTATTACACTAAATAATGCTTTATATAGCTATATAATAGGTTTCCGCTATATAATTCATGATTTGGTAAATAATACATTATATACCGTAAATAAAATATTATATACCGTAAACAATTCATTGTTTAGCGCATCGCGAAGCCGTTTTTTCTCTTGTTGTTTTTTTCCACGTGTTTCCGTGGATCCACGAGAGCTCTGTTGATTCTCAAACTGACCAATCAGACAACTAGCATCTGTACACTAATTAAAGTCCCATTGTTGAGTGTGACGAAAACTCGTGGTGACGATTTTAAAACATGTTGGGTCACGCATGGTCCAATCTTACATGGTCCAATCTTACATGGTCCAACCTTACATGGTCCAACCTTACATGGTCCAATCTTACATGGTCCAATCTTACATGGTCCAACCTTACATGGTTCAACCTTACATGGTCCAATCTTACATGGTCCAATCTTGCATGGTCCAATCTTACATGGTCCAACCTTGCATGGTCCAACCTTGCATGGTCCAATCTTACATGGTCCAATCTTACATGGTCCAACCTTACATGGTCCAACCTTACATGGTCCAATCTTACATGGTCCAATCTTGCATGGTCCAATCTTACATGGTCCAACCTTGCATGGTCCAACCTTGCATGGTCCAATCTTACATGGTCCAACCTTACATGGTCCAATCTTACATGGTCCAACCTTACATGGTCCAACCTTACATGGTCCAATCTTACATGGTCCAATCTTACATGGTCCAACCTTACATGGTCCAACCTTACATGGTCCAACCTTACATGGTCCAATCTTACATGGTCCAATCTTGCATGGTCCAACCTTACATGGTCCAATCTTACATGGTCCAACCTTACATGGTCCAACCTTACATGGTCCAATCTTACATGGTCCAATCTTACATGGTCCAACCTTACATGGTTCAACCTTACATGGTCCAATCTTACATGGTCCAATCTTGCATGGTCCAATCTTACATGGTCCAACCTTGCATGGTCCAACCTTGCATGGTCCAATCTTACATGGTCCAACCTTACATGGTCCAACCTTACATGGTCCAATCTTACATGGTCCAACCTTACATGGTCCAACCTTACATGGTCCAATCTTACATGGTCCAATCTTGCATGGTCCAATCTTACATGGTCCAACCTTGCATGGTCCAACCTTACATGGTCCAACCTTACATGGTCCAACCTTACATGGTCCAATCTTACATGGTCCAACCTTACATGGTCCAACCTTACATGGTCCAATCTTACATGGTCCAACCTTACATGGTCCAACCTTACATGGTTCAACCTTACATGGTCCAATCTTACATGGTCCAATCTTGCATGGTCCAATCTTACATGGTCCAACCTTGCATGGTCCAACCTTGCATGGTCCAATCTTACATGGTCCAACCTTACATGGTCCAACCTTGCATGGTCCAATCTTACATGGTCCAACCTTACATGGTCCAATCTTGCATGGTCCAACCTTACATGGTCCAATCTTACATGGTCCAACCTTACATGGTCCAATCTTACATGGTCCATATATATTATTGGACCATGTAAGATTGGACCATGCAAGGTTGGACCATGTAAGGTTGGACCATGTAAGATTGGACCATGTAAGGTTGGACCATGTAAGGTTGGACCATGTAAGGTTGGACCATGTAAGATTGGACCATGCAAGGTTGGACCATGCAAGATTGGACCATGCAAGATTGGACCATGTAAGATTGGACCATGTAAGGTTGGACCATGTAAGGTTGGACCATGTAAGATTGGACCATGTAAGGTTGGACCATGTAAGGTTGGACCATGTAAGGTTGGACCATGTAAGATTGGACCATGCAAGGTTGGACCATGCAAGGTTGGACCATGTAAGATTGGACCATGCAAGATTGGACCATGTAAGATTGGACCATGTAAGGTTGAACCATGTAAGGTTGGACCATGTAAGATTGGACCATGTAAGATTGGACCATGTAAGGTTGGACCATGTAAGGTTGGACCATGTAAGATTGGACCATGTAAGGTTGGACCATGTAAGGTTGGACCATGTAAGGTTGGACCATGCAAGGTTGGACCATGTAAGATTGGACCATGCAAGATTGGACCATGTAAGATTGGACCATGTAAGGTTGGACCATGTAAGGTTGGACCATGTAAGATTGGACCATGTAAGGTTGGACCATGTAAGGTTGGACCATGTAAGATTGGACCATGCAAGGTTGGACCATGCAAGGTTGGACCATGTAAGATTGGACCATGTAAGGTTGGACCATGTAAGGTTGGACCATGTAAGGTTGGACCATGCAAGATTGGACCATGCAAGGTTGGACCATGCAAGGTTGGACCATGTAAGATTGGACCATGCAAGATTGGACCATGTAAGATTGGACCATGCAAGGTTGGACCATGTAAGATTGGACCATGCAAGATTGGACCATGTAAGATTGGACCATGTAAGGTTGGACCATGTAAGGTTGGACCATGTAAGATTGGACCATGTAAGGTTGGACCATGTAAGGTTGGACCATGTAAGGTTGGACCATGCAAGGTTGGACCATGCAAGGTTGGACCATGTAAGATTGGACCATGCAAGATTGGACCATGTAAGATTGGACCATGTAAGGTTGAACCATGTAAGGTTGGACCATGTAAGATTGGACCATGTAAGATTGGACCATGTAAGGTTGGACCATGTAAGGTTGGACCATGTAAGATTGGACCATGTAAGGTTGGACCATGCAAGGTTGGACCATGCAAGATTGGACCATGTAAGATTGGACCATGTAAGGTTGGACCATGTAAGGTTGGACCATGTAAGGTTGGACCATGTAAGGTTGGACCATGTAAGGTTGGACCGTGTAAGGTTGGACCATGTAAGATTGGACCATGCAAGGTTGGACCATGCAAGGTTGGACCATGTAAGATTGGACCATGCAAGATTGGACCATGTAAGATTGGACCATGTAAGGTTGAACCATGTAAGGTTGGACCATGTAAGATTGGACCATGTAAGATTGGACCATGTAAGGTTGGACCATGTAAGGTTGGACCATGTAAGATTGGACCATGTAAGGTTGGACCATGCAAGATTGGACCATGTAAGATTGGACCATGTAAGGTTGGACCATGTAAGGTTGGACCATGTAAGATTGGACCATGTAAGGTTGGACCATGTAAGGTTGGACCATGTAAGGTTGGACCATGTAAGATTGGACCATGTAAGATTGGACCATGCGTGACCCAACATGTTTTAAAATCGTCACCACGAGTTTTCGTCACACTCAACAATGGGACTTTAATTAGTGTACAGATGCTAGTTGTCTGATTGGTCAGTTTGAGAATCAACAGAGCTCTCGTGGATCCACGGAAACACGTGGAAAAAAACAACAAGAGAAAAAACGGCTTCGCGATGCGCTAAACAATGAATTGTTTACGGTATATAATATTTTATTTACGGTATATAATGTATTATTTACCAAATCATGAATTATATAGCGGAAACCTATTATATAGCTATATAAAGCATTATTTAGTGTAATAATACTATTTCAAGGCAAAAACAGTAAATAATAAATTATTTATCTAAATAATAAATTATTTATCTAAATAATAAATTATTTATCTAAATAATATTTTATTTAGATAAATAATATTTTATTTAGATAAATAATATTTTATTTACATATAATATTTTATTTATCTAAATAATATTTTATTTAGATAAATAATATTTTATTTATCTAAATAATATTTTATTTATTTAAATAACACTTTATTTACATATAATATATTGTTTAGAGAAAACGCGTAATTATTTATAAATAATGAGTTATTTACAAACACAATCTCTTATTTATGCTAAACAATGCATTATTTAGTGCTCTGGGCTCTCTTTTTTCTGTATCTGTAAATAATGCATTGTTTAATTTAAACAATGCATTATTTAGCTAAATAATGCATGATATAGCTAAATAAAGCATTGTTTAGCTAAATAACGCGTTATTTAGCTAAATAATGTGTTATTTAGACATCAAGAGCTAAAAGGGACTTTTGCACCATTCGGATTGCCATAGGGGTTCGCGGCCTGGACAAAATCGAGCGACGCCGCTCGATCACTGCTTGTTGGTAACCTTAGAGTGGCACGCACTACTCTAATTAACCTTGTGGAAACCGAGTGAACAGCACGCACTGCT
>NC_090260.1:34761905-34883757 GCF_037325665.1 Littorina saxatilis | reverse complement strand
TGCTGACTATTGCAAGTGGGACTGGAGCTGCGATTTGAGGACGTGGTCTACAAGGTCAGGCACTAAGGCTCACATACCCGCTATGACATCAGTATGTGTGTGTGTGTGTGTGTGTGTGTGTGTGAGAGAGAGAGAGAGAGAGAGAGAGAGAGTGAGAGAGAGAGAGAGAGAGAGAGAGAGAGACTAACTTTATTAGTTTATGCCACAAATAATATATATAACATTATTTATCTCTGGGACGGTTCCCAGTATACCAGCAAATTATGTGTTGATCCACCCACACCTTCTTGAACTGGCCTTCCCAATATCTACTCTTAGTCTTACGGCCTTGGAGATATTTTTCAGAAAAAAATGGAAATCTCTGGAAAGTTTCTGGAAAGCGTGTTGGAGTTGAGCACGATTGAAGAGGTGAGCGCGTTTGAAGAAGTGAGCGTGATTGAGGACACAACAGCGCCATCTACTTCAACGCCTCTGGCTGAAGGCAAAGGTTGAAATGTTTCCTTGAAATATAAAACAAAAAGGCCTGGTCTGTTCTCTGAACACTAATTCAATGTTTGTCATGCTAACCAAGAACTCAAAACGATCAGAACACACTATCAGAATACATATAGAATGGGTTGCTTCCAATCAAAGTTAGAACACAAACTCACAAGAAGTAAGTTTGCATGCGTTCTCTCTACGGTTATGGTACTCGCGGTTGTGGTACGCGCGGTAGTGTGACACGCGGCAGTGTTATACTCGCGGTAGTGTCGTACTCGCGGTAGTGTGACACGCGGTAGTGTTACACGCGGTAGTGTCGTACTCGCGGTAGTGTGACACGCGGTAGTGACGCTCGCGGTAGTGTCGCATAACCGGAGTGATCTGGAAAGGTGTCAATCTCTCTCTCTCTCTCTCTCACACACACACACACACACACACACACATACTGATGTCATCTGACTTACTTGGTATCACAAAAGGTGCTGCCTTGCCGGTTTTTGCTGAAAAATAACTCCGAGACAATTAGATTCAATGAATACAATGATACAAGTAACCGGCAAGTCATAAATCCAAGAAGGTGTGGGGACCGACACAAAATAGGCTGGTTGTGGGGTCCGTCACAGAGAAATTAGGTCGAAAGTGGGGTCCGACACAGAAAGTGGGGACCGACACAATGAATTATGGGAACCGTCACGCCTACGTCACAAAAGTGTGGGGGGACTGAACACAGCCAATTTCACTGACTACTTTTGTTGTTATATTTAGTCAAGTTTTGACTAAATATTTTAACATCGAGGGGGAATCGAAACGAGGGTCGTGGCGTATGTGCGTGTGTCTGTGTGTCTGTGTGTGTGTGTGTGTGTGTGTAGAGCGATTCAGACTAAACTACTGGACCGATCTTTATGAAATTTGACATGAGAGTTTCTGGGTATGAAATCCCCAGACGTTTTTTTCATTTTTTTGATAAATGTCTTTGATGACGTCATATCCGGCTTTTCGTGAAAGTTGAGGCGGCACTGTCACGCCCTCATTTTTCAACCAAATTGGTTCAAATTTTGGTCAAGTAATCTTCGACGAAGCCCGGACTTCGGTATTGCATTTCAGCTTGGTGGCTTAAAAATTAATTAATGACTTTGGTCATTAAAAATCTGAAAATTGTAAAAAAAAATAAAAATTTATAAAACGATCCAAATTTACGTTTATCTTATTCTCCATCATTTGCTGATTCCAAAAACATATAAATATGTTATATTCGGATTAAAAACAAGCTCTGAAAATTAAATATATAAAAATTATTATCAAATTTTTTTTTTCGAAATCAATTTAAAAAACTTTCATCTTATTCCTTGTTGGTTCCTGATTCCAAAAACATATAGATATGATATGTTTGGATTAAAAACACGCTCAGAAAGTTAAAACGAAGAGAGGTACAGAAAAGCGTGCTATCCTTCTCAGCGCAACGAATACCCCGCTCTTCTTGTCAATTCCACGGGCACTGCCTTTGCCACGGGCGGTGGAGTGACGATGCTACGAGTATACGGTCTTGCTGCGTTGCGTTGCGTTCAGTTTCATTCTGTGAGTTCGACAGCTACTTGACTAAATATTGTATTTTCGCCTTACGCGACTTGTTTTTATTATTACGGCTGTTTGGATGGCCCTACAATCTTGAAACTTGGGCTGTCTGCTACAGACATGTTGAACTTTTTGCTGGACCAACGACAGTTCCAAGCAGGCATTTTTTGGTAGGATATTTCTTGCCGATGCTACGAATTATGCAGTTTTGCAGTAAAGTGGAAGGCATTCTACCTAATAACGGCTAAAATATCAAAAACCTTCAATCCAACAGCACCTAGGCATGTAGTGTAAACACTCACAGATCTAACAAGACCATTCTCAGAGAGCAAGATTGCGTAATACTACCATAAATGGATGTTTTGGGTGACAGTACCTCGATCTTGTCCGCGAATTTTGGCGTGTGGGAACCGAGTGGGAACCGAACACAAAGGGTCAGGGCACCGAACACAAAGCGTAGGGGAACCGTCATAGTGTCACCGGTGTGATATTCCAAAGACTCGTGCAATCTTTGACGTCAAAGCAAAGACACGTCACTCTAGAAAGTGTAGCGTGACGTGACAGTTCTAAAACTTCCAAGTTTACCAGAAGAAACAGGGGACTATTACATTGGTGTTACGAGATCCGAGACCCCGTACTCACCGGCCTTGTTGATCTCGAATCAAGTCCACACTGACTAGCTATTCGCCCACAACACGCACTCGGACAACTCACACGGCACAAAAAACAAAGGAACATTCCAATCATTTTACTATTGAATCGAATCCGTCATAAATAACCATACAAGATATACATTCTCGCCGTGCAGAAGAAAAACACACTTCCACCAGTATCCTTGGAAACCATTGTTCTCAAGTCTTTGCAATGACATCACAAAGCCCTGAAAGTTTTATCATTGTAGTCTGCACAAAATATATCGAACGTTCACATCAGTCTCCATAATTATTTTCTGTCTTTATCGCAGGCAAAACCTAAACACTATTTCTAATACACAAAACTCTCAATCGCTCTCTGACCATCACAACCTGAGGCCAAACTGGACAGGCACACAGGCGGGTTGACAGCCTGCTTGCCCCCCCCCCCCCCCCTCCCAAGTCGTCATATACACACAGCACTCGTGCATGCCTGCCTCTAAAACCAAAGCCCTATTGTAAACCTAAAACCTATTCAAATTTCATTAGGTCAATCGGTTCCTCCGCAGTACCATTATTTTGGCGAATCGTTTAAGAATAAATCTGATGCTGGGACTGGCACGTGCACACTAAGGTACATTAAACATCCCGGTATTTCACTACCGTAAACATTAGGAAATGTTCCCGTTAACAGTACGCCCAAGTGTTCATTTCTTACGACAAAATAGTGTCTACAGTCTTCTCTATTAATCTCGTTGGCAACAGGCCTATTTTCTCTCTTCACTTGCTGTATTTAAACATTCAGTCAAGTGAAGACTGTGCGCGGTGTGTGTGTGTGCGCACTGCCACATGTAGCCTCAGTGATGATGACTCAGCGGTTTCCAGTGTTGATAACAGAGATCCACAGATTGACTAAATTTAAATATTATATGGCTTAAAGGCACAGTAAGCCTCCCGTAAACCATCACAGAGCTCCCCGAGCGTCTAAATACAGTACAAGCATACTTCCATTTGAACGCTCACCGAACGGGAACATCCTGGCTGCTTTCTGTCGAGCGTGAGACATTTTCCAAGAATTTATTTTCGTAGACTTGTTCCGTTAACAACAACGGCGCCTCGTTTTTGCGCTAGACCTAACTTTTAAAATCTAAATAATAAATTGACAGCTTGTTACACAAACATTCTTTAATCATAAAAGAATTCGTTTTTCATCAAGACAAGATCAGAACAATTCGAAGTTGTGAAAGTTTAAAAAAAGAAAAGCCCGGAAGCAGGGTCACGCAAGGGTCGTAGCAGACGACGGCCGGTTTATCAGTGCAAATCGCCGTTCCTCTCAACAGTCACAAGCCATCGCTAGAGTTCTTGTGAACCACAGCCAATGTTTCGTGCATAAAAAAACGTGCTATTGTAGATAAGCTCACGTCGAGTCGCATTCAAATGACTAACTATGACGACTGCATTGTGAAAAGGGAAAACTGGATCACACGGGTTCACGATGGCTCAGGGGTAAGATAAACCACGCAAAAATAAATTCTTTGAAAATTGTTCGCTCTTTACGGAGGGCACCTAGGATGTTCTCAATTGGTGAGTGTTTAAATGAAAGGGTGTTTGTACTGTGTGTAAAAGCCTGACCGTATCTGTGATGGTTTACGGGAGGCTTACTCTGCCTTTAAGCGACAAGTTTACACTTTAGTTCATGTGCAAAACTACTGCAGAATGGACTAATACCAAGCCATCTGACTATTCCAGAAGAAAACGGAGTGTCATGCCGTTTTAATGACTTGATGATAAGCTTACTGATTATGAAGGCACGAGATTTTGTTGAAATAACGATGTGGGGAAATGTCATGCCACTCAGCGCGTTACCCCTCACCCCTCTCACACACTCGAGTCACTCACTCACACACACACTGACTCGGACTAATCAGATTAGGTAGGGGAAGGGCCCCTAATATGGACCACTTTTTGTTTATTGCTGATAACTAGCTTGTTTTCTTGCGAAGAAGTTTCATTTTGTGGTTGGTAGTCCTTCTCTCTTAGTTGAACAGTTAGGCCTAATTAGAGTGAAATAGCTTTGATAGACCTTCAGCAAAAATTAAATACAGAAAAAAATCACAAATGGTCCATATTAGGAGCCTGTGCGCCCAATATGGACCAGTGAAGCGGCCTTCACGAATCACTGTAAAAAGCCCCCTATACTTCAAAATAACATGATACAACTTAGTGTGCAAGTCAGACTAATTCAAATATGCTTTAGATTTAGCTGTTTCGGGTTGATGAGAGCATTATTTGAAGCGCGCCAGGAAACCGAAGAAGCTTATCAAAAACAGAGTGAAAATAAGTGAAATTATCAACTTCCACAAAAGAAAGACTATTTGTTATATTTTTTTGAAATCTCGAGGGCTAGTTATAGGTTATTTTCAGCAAGCTTCGAATTAATTAAAATTGCCTTTAGTTTTTATTTTCTTCGATTTGTTGAAGGTGGTCCATATTAGGGGACTCACACATACTTTGAGGTTTTGCTATTATTTTTTGTTAGCAGTAGAAACTCGGGGTACACACTGTTAAAATGTAACAAATACTGCCTTAGCTGTCATATATAGCCATTTTTGTGTTATGAAAGCTTTGACTGTGGACAGAAACGAGTCCGTTTTAGGGGGCAAATTTAGAGTGAACGCTGCCAAAAGTGAAAAAAAGCGAAACAGCCTAACCGTTTTAAGGTTTGTGTTTCTGCAACTGTTTTGACATGTGCAACTCATCCAGAGAGGGTGAATAAAGCGAATGAAATTGTTTTGAGCGCTCTAGCGCCGTTAGTTTGTCAGAACAGGAGGTGGTCCATATTAGGAGCCGGTCCATATTAGGAGCCTTTCCCCTAATACAGACAAACCCACACGGAACACATCAGTGAACCTGGTGCAAGTGTGACTTAGGGAGTTACACACAGACAAAAAGCACACACACACAGGCTAAACTCTGTTCCGCAGCACACAATGGTATGGCTTCAAATGAAGCATAGCGCCGCTGTCCCAGGAATCGCGCTGCAGTGGGAGTAGTTCGTGCTTTACCGGCGGGAGGATGTCGAACTTCTGAAGCAGCGTGGTGACGTACAGAAACACACGGGTGCGGGCAAAATTTTCCCCTGGGCAGGCACGCTTTCCAGCACCGAAAGAGAGAAGGCTGAAATGAAAAAGCATAATAACATGATCAACTGCAATAACGTCAAAAGCACAGCAAGCTCTCACTACACCCCGTGTATTCTTCATGCAGAAATACACTATGATTCGTATGTGTCGTTTAGTCATTGGTTTTCAGTCAAGGTAACGTTTTGTTTTTTCAACAATTCTTGTTTTTTGGTTTAGTCAATGCCGTTCTGGAAAGAGAGAATGTTCTACAGGCTAAATATTTCGCCTCTTAAGGACAAGATACGGGTTATATGATTCGAGTTTTACGCCCT
Source organism: Littorina saxatilis (assembly GCF_037325665.1). NCBI lineage: Eukaryota > Metazoa > Mollusca > Gastropoda > Littorinimorpha > Littorinidae > Littorina > Littorina saxatilis. The sequence goes on along the minus strand of NC_090260.1, from coordinate 34,877,619 downwards.
CATCGCTTTTGACGAGACACACAAGTGTATGCGTGTTTTAGGTGGTATCAGCCATCTGCACTTATGGCAGAATGACCGAGGTCTTTTACGTGCCATTGTGGTGACACGGGGGTGGGACATGGCTTCCGTCTCTGGGTCTGCACATAAAGTTGACCCGTGTCCGTCCCGGCCCGAATTCGAAACTGCGACCTTCCGATCACAAGACCAACTGAGCTACCGGGGCCCCCATAATGCCGTTCTTAACATTCAGTCAATATTTGACTAGGCGTAACTTATAAGTCGACATCATTGTTGGCAGGTGATGGGCGCAGTGGCGTGGTGGTAAGATGTCGGCCTCCTAATCGGGAGGTCGTCAGTTCGAATCCCGGTCGCTGCTGCCTGGTGGGTTAAGACTGTAGATTTTTCTGATCTTCCAGGTCAACTTATGTACAGACCTACTATAGTGACTTAACCCCCTTCGTGTGTACACGCAAGCACAAGACCAAGTGCGCACGGAAAAGATCCTGTAATCCATGTCAGAGTTCGGTGGGTTATAGAAACACGAAAATACCCAGCATGCCTCCCCCGAAATCGGCGTATGCTGCCTGAATGGCGGGGTAAAAACGGTCATACACGTAAAAATCCACTCGTGCTAAAAACATGAGTGAACGTGGAAGCCCATGAACGAAGAAGAAGAATTGTTGGCAGGTGTCAATGTGGTTCTGACATCCCTGCTAAGGGAGAAATAGATACAAGGGCAGTGAACATACGTCATCAAGCCAAACTCTCCACTAATCCTGAAATATTATTGTCTGAACATCTGAAAGTGGACACCACACCATCTGAAATTGCCCCATCAGTTCTAAGTAATTTCCCACTTCTAATTTTCTTCTGCTGATTCCCTCAAGACTGAAACGGACCACCACAACTTGAAATCTCAAAATCGCCCACAATCTTCTTAAGTAAAACTGCTGACTTCTGAATATTTTCTGATCCCTGAAATGTGACCACACGAAGTCTAAAAATCTCCCATCATCTGTTCCGCTGAACCAAACTTGTTTTGATGATCTGTGAGTTCTCATGACTTTATCATCTAATCCAATCTGCTGTGATCTGTTCTATGGCGTTTAGCCTCCATACTTTTGCCTTAGTGGGTGCGTGATCTGTGAGTTCTCATAACTTTCTCATCTAATCCAATCTACTGTGATCTGTTCTATGGCGTTTAGCCTCCATATTTTTGCCTTATATAGTGGGTGCGTGATCTGTGAGTTCTCATAACTTTCTCATCTAATCCAATCTACTGTGATCAGTTGTATGGCGTTGAGCCTCCATACTTTTGCCTGAATGGGTGCGTGATCTGTGAGTTCTTATAACTTTCTCATCTAATCCAATCTACTGTGATCAGTTGTATGGCGTTGAGCCTCCATACTTTTGCCTGAGTGGGTTCGTGGCCAGAATCAAGCGACCACTGTCGTCCAAGAATCGCTCTGGCCGGAAGTCAGTGGGATCCTCAAAGGCGTTTGGGTCCTGATGGCACACCCACGTGTTGGCAAACAGCTGCACACAGGTATTTAGAGTCTGAGAGTTAATGGTACACAAACAAACCAAAAGCCTATATGTCGACTCCATGCATTTCACTACTTCGTTAGCCATACAAGACACACAGACAGACAGACAGACCGACAGACAGACATACACATACACACACACTCAAACACACGTGCGTGTACACATTTTATACGCACTCACACACAACATCTTTTGCCATTATCCGTCTCCTGTTCTTACCAAAGAACCCTATACCCATGCCAACACACACGGTTGGTTTTATCTCTTGCCTCCGACGGTGCACAACAACCACAACACAAACATCACTCACACACACACACAAACACACACACACACACACACACACACACACACACACACACACACACACACACACACGTCCTACGTACCAAAGAACCTTTGGGGATCGTCATCTCATTGTACACGATTGCCTCCCGACACTCGTGAGGTACACCCAGAGGGATGAAAGAGCTGTGACGTAATACTTCCAGAATGACAGCTTCTGTGTAAGGGAGGTTACTCTTGTCCTCTATCCGGGGCATTCTGTCCCCTATAGAGTGATCCACTTCCGCTTGTATCTTGCGGGTCACTTCCGGTAGATGTTGCAGGTACAGGAACAGATCCAGCAACGTTTCTCGTGACGTCAGATAGGCTGAAATGAGACGTCAATTTTTGTTGCATGGGCAAAATTCAAAGACCGATTGTCTTCGGTTTCATCTTTATCCACCAAGACCGAAGGCCCTTTTTGTAAGCGTTATAGCCCCATGAACCTACAGTCGAATACAAATCTTGTAAGGCATTTGAGTGTGTGTGTGTGTGATATAATTTCCTTTGTTAGCATTAAAGCCCCATGAGCTACAGTTCAATACAAATCTTGCGAGGAATTTTTGTGTGTGAGTTAGTTAGCGTTAACCGTTAGCGCGGTTAACGCCCCATGATCCTTAAAGGCACAGTAAGCCTCCCGTAAACCATCAGTGATCACAGATCGAGCTCCCCGAGCGTATACATACAGTCCAAGCATACTTCCATTTGAACGCTCACCGAACGGGAACATCCTGGCTGCTTTCTGTCAAACGTGAGAAATTTTCAAAGAATTTATTTTCGTGGACTTGGTCCTCTACAACAATGGCGCCTCGTTTTGGTGCTGGACGGCTGTTATCAATATTCAATACCGGAAATCACGCCCGGACAGTAAGCCTCCCGTAAACCATCACAGGCTTTTACACACAGTACAAACACCCTTCCATTTGAACGCTCACCAAACGGGAACATCCTAGGTGCCCTACGTAAAGAGCGAGCAATTTTTAAAGAATTAATTTTGCAGATTGTCTCGAACACTTTTTGGACCCATCCTGAACTCAGGTCAAAAATGAGTTACTTCCCTTCGGGTCTCATTCTATCGATGTAAACTGACGATAGCCGTGGATCGATGATTATCAGAATGTTTTTGGACCGTGGTGCGTTTTTGCGCTAGACCTAACTTTTAAAATCTAAATAATAAATTGACAGCTTGTTACACAAACATTCTTTAATCATAAAAGAATTCTTTTTTCATCAAGACAAGATCAGTACAATTCGAAGTTGTGAAAGTTTGAAAAAAGAAAAGCCCGGAAGCAGGGTCACGCAAGGGTCGTAGCAGACGACGGTTTATGCATATCGCCGTTCCTCTCAACAGTCAAAAGCCATCGCTAGAGTTCTTGTGAACCACAGCCGTTTGTTTCGTGCATAAAAACGTGCTATTGTAGATAAGCTCACATCGAGTCGCATTCAAATGACTAACTGACGACTACATTGTGAAAAAGGGACACTGGATCACACGGGTTCACGATGGCTCAGGGGTAAGATAAACCACGCAAAAATAAATTCTTTGAAAATTGTTCGCTCTTTACGGAGGGCACCTAGGATGTTCTCAATCGGTGAGTGTTTAAATGAAAGGGTGTTTGTACTGTGTGTAAAAGCCTGACCGTATCTGTGATGGTTTACGGGAGGCTTACTGTGCCTTTAAATGTAATAGAAATGTTGAGAGACTTAGCGTGAAGCATTGCAACACACCCGTGATGACGGTGTCCATGATGACGCACTGGATGTGAGTGTCGGTCAGCCAGTCGCCCTGTGCTTTGTCTTGCTCCTCCAGCAACACGTCCACTATACCGCGCGGCTGTCCGGGCTGTCTGGTCTGCTGAAACGACACACAGTCACGACTCTTCCATCACTCAGCCCCTTTACACACGTCCACTATACCGCGCGGCTGTCCGGGATATCTGGTCCGCTGAAACGACACACAGTCAACAACAACAAAAACAACAACAACAACACCCCCACTGATCTCACTGAGAGGGTGAATACAGCGAATAAAATTATTTTGGGCGCTCTAACATCGTTAGTTTCTTAGAACAGGAGGTGGTCCTTATTAGGCAACCATCCCGTACACACATACGCACGCAAGAGCACACACACACACACACACACACACACACACACACACACACACACACACACACATGAATATATACACCAACAAAAAATCCCAGAGCAAATCACATCAAGATTTCGAATGTTTTCCTTTTTTAGAATCAATACCTTTGCTTCGGTAAATAGTGTGTCCATGAGATCCGCTCTGCTACGTTCTACGTTACGACACACGTTACGGTAGTAACCAGGAAGATGACGTAAAAATGGTAATGCCGTCATCATGCCGTCGGTGCTTGGGTTGAAGAGGATGTTGACGTCACGATCAAATTTCTTGATGCGTTGCACCACGTCTGCGTCCGGCTCTGGACATTCACCCGTTAACTGTGGATGGAAAAGGAAGCATGACCACAAGCAGATTTCTCTGAGTAAACTGTGTCGGTAATCTGAGGCGGATCCACTTTTATCCTACATACGTGAAAGATACCACTCATGAGATAACAATATCGTTCAAACCACAGTTCATGTGAATGAGGTCGTGTCAAACTAGTCTGGCAGGGACCTGATTTTCCACTGCTCGTGATGCCGAGTCACCGAGACAAACGTCATTCTGGGAACACTGTTGCGCTCGTTGTTCTCCCTAGAAGGATTTTGAGAACGTACACGTCACACTATGCTTTCTAGAGTGACGTCTCTTTGCTTTGACGTCAAAGATTACACGAGGCTTTGGAAGTGATCGACGTTCCATTTAAAGCGTCTTCAATTTGGGCGCTTCGACTGGAGCAAGAACGTTGGTTGAAAGCATGTCTTCATTTCACAGACACCGAACAATTGTTCTGAGAAAAAGGAAAACATCGGCTGGGGTTAGTCTGTCTTCCTGTGCGCCCTGTATAAAAAAAATAAAGGCAGCTCACTTGGTAGAACTAGTCGGTTCGAATGTCTGAGTCCCTGACAGACACGGATCATATCCAGGGCCGGACTAGGCAAAGAGGAGGGGGGGGGGGGGGGGGGTTGCCAGTGGTGGTCCAGGTCCCCTTGTGGGGGTTCGCCCCCTGAAGCTGGAGGGTAGGTCATATTCTGAGATAGGAAAATGGTCGCTCCTTGCATGAAACGGCATAAAATAAACAATAATACATTTTTTTTTTAAATAAGTGAGGTACATGTTTAGGCTGGGGGGGGGGGGGGGTTGCGCAACCCCCATAACCCCCCCGGTAGTCCGGCCCTGATATCTTCTTCTTCAGCGTTCCAGAATTTTCTGGTTACGTGTGAGCTCGTTTGCCCATTTGGGTTCCCCAAACGATACTCTGAGAGCATAGTCAGCTTCACTCCGCTTTCGTTGAGTAGGCATGCTGGATATTTTCGTGTTTCCATAATCCACCGAACTCCGACATGGATTACAAGATCTTTTCCGTGCGCACTTGGTCTTGTGCTTGCGTGTACACACGAATGGGGGTTAAGTCACTAGCAGGTCTGCACATAAGTTCACCTGGGAGATCGGAAAAATCTCCACTCTTAACCCACCAGGCGGCAGCGACCGGGATTCGAACTCACGACCTCCCGATTAGGAGGCCGACGTCTTACCACCACGCCACTGCCAATATGTACGCAACACGTGAAACTGAAGCAGTAAACCGTTCTTATGTTAATTTTATTTTATTATGCTATACTTTTAAAAAGGGACACATACCGTACAAGATAGACAATGCTTGCAGGGTCAGGTCAAGTTTATGGTATGAAGATGAACGATCATACGCGATGAGGTACAATGATACAGGGAACTTAACGGGCCCCGGCGTTTTGCCTGTTCGTTCAAATACAAAAAAATTCTTTTGAGTTTTGCCTTATTCAGTTGTCTGTACTCACCAAGACACTGAGGACGCAGAGTAGTGAGTAGGACGTAAGGTCTGACATGTTCAACTCCCTCTCCACAATTCCTCCGCGGCTCTGCGCATGCTCGCTCGGTGACGTCACAGTTTCCGTAGCGAGCACGCGCTCCGTCAGGCGGCGTAACTCGATTTGCACAGTGCTCTCAAAGCGCTCCACGCCATCGCCGTAAAATCTGGAAAACACACACACACACAAGTCAAACTTAAAAGTAAAGAGTGAACGTAAAATGTGTTTGATTTTGCACAGCGCTTTGAGTAGGTATAGGCTATTTGGCCATTGTCTATGTTTCTTCAATTTTTTGTATGCGAGAACATTTTTTTAAATTGCATTTTAATAGTGCTTAGGCTACGTACTGTAATCTGCACATCTCGAGATAGCGAAACTGAACAATACAAATCTACACCCTGTTGTCTATTATGCCATGTTAACACAGCCTGACCAGATCTCAGACAGTGAGGCCAACTGTTGTCTATTATGCCATGTTAACACAGCCTGACCAGATCTCAGACAGTGAGGCCGACTGTTGTCTATTATGCCATGTTAACACAGCCTGACCAGATCTGAGACAGTGAGGCCGACTGTTGTCTATTATGCCATGTTAACACAGCCTGACCAGATCTCAGACAGTGAGGCCGACTGTTGTCTATTATGCCATGTTAACACAGCCTGACCAGATCTCAGACAGTGAGGCCGACTGTTGTCTATTATGCCATGTTAACACAGCCTGACCAGATCTCAGACAGTGAGGCCGACTGTTGTCTATTATGCCATGTTAACACAGCCTGACCAGATCTCAGACAGTGAGGCCGACTGTTGTCTATTATGCCATGTTAACACAGCCTGACCAGATCTCAGACAGTGAGGCCGACTGTTGTCTATTATGCCATGTTAACACAGCCTGACCAGATCTGAGACAGTGAGGCCGACTGTTGTCTATTATGCCATGTTAACACAGCCTGACCAGATCTCAGACAGTGAGGCCGACTGTTGTCTATTATGCCATGTTAACACAGCCTGACCAGATCTCAGACAGTGAGGCCGACTGTTGTCTATTATGCCATGTTAACACAGCCTGACCAGATCTCAGACAGTGAGGCCGACTGTTGTCTATTATGCCATGTTAACACAGCCTGACCAGATCTGAGACAGTGAGGCCAACTGTTGTCTATTATGCCATGTTAACACAGCCTGACCAGATCTGAGACAGTGAGGCCGACTGTTGTCTATTATGCCATGTTAACACAGCCTGACCAGATCTGAGACAGTGAGGCCGACTGTTGTCTATTATGCCATGTTAACACAGCCTGACCAGATCTCAGACAGTGAGGCCGACTGTTGTCTATTATGCCATGTTAACATAGCCTGACCAGATCTGAGACAGTGAGGCCAACTGTTTTCACGAGGCGAAATGAGCCTTTTAACGCCAAGAGTGGCAGCCGTGGCCAATTATAGGTGCATGTTTTCAAAATACGCTTCAAACAAAATTGTAGGAATGGGGTGTATAAATACAATGTAATACAGCCGAACCCGCCCTAGCGACAACATCTTGATAACGACCACGTGTCTAAAACGACCACCCCAAAGGGTCCACGACGGTCTTTTTATATTTAGTCAAGTTTTGACTAAATATTTTAACATCGAGGGGGAATCGAAACGAGGGTCGTGGTGTATGTGTGTGTGTATGTGTGTGTGTATGTGTGTGTGTGTGTGTGTGCGTGCGTGTAGAGCGATTCAGACCAAACTACTGAACCGATCTTTATGAAATTTGACATGAGAGTTTCTGGGATTGATATCCCCATACGTTTTTTTCATTTTTTTGATAAATGTCTTTGATGACGTCATATCCGGCTTTTCGTGAAAGTTGAGGCGGCACTGTCACGCCCTCATTTTTCAACCAAATTGGTTCAAATTTTGGTCAAGTATTCTTCGACGAAGCCCGGGATTCGGTATTGCATTTCAGCTTGGTGGCTTAAAAATTAATTAATGACTTTGGTCATTAAAAATCGGAAAATTGTAAAAAAAAATAAAAATTTATAAAACGATCCAAATTTACGTTTATCTTATTCTCCATCATTTGCTGATTCCAAAAACATATAAATATGTTATATTCGGATTAAAAACAAGCTCTGAAAATTAAATATATAAAAATTATTATCAAAATTAAATTTTCCAAATCAATTTAAAAACACTTTCATCTTATTCCTTGTCGGTTCCTGATTCCAAAAACATATAGATATGATATGTTTGGATTAAAAACACGCTCAGAAAGTTAAAACAAAGAGAGGTACAGAAAAGCGTGCTATCCTTCTTAGCGCAACTACTACCCCGCTCTTCTTGTCAATTTCACTGCCTTTGCCATGAGCGGTGGACTGACGATGCTACGAGTATACGGTCTTGCTGAAAAATGGCAGCTACTTGACTAAATATTGTATTTTCGCCTTACGCGACTTGTTTCTTCTTATAATTGGCCTTTCCATGTGTAACAACCACCTGTCTGTAAAGACTACTCCGGGAACAGACTACTTCCAATTCAGTAGGGGGGCGACTATCCTCAACCCGGCGGGTCCCCAGGTGGTGGATAGGGGAACAGCCCCCAGATATGGGGGCCAGCTGCGAATATAGAATAAGCAGTCCCGGACCAACTAGCGGTGTCTCTACCAGGACGGGGTGGGTTGGCAGATGGCACTGACTACCCTATAAATGCCCTACGTTTCCGATGACGGTTACACCATGCGAGTAAGAGCCGGATTAAAAGCTCTAGCCCCGGGGTGGGACCCCCGGTAAGAAATCCCCCATGTGTTCCCAGGGTTAGGTTTTTGAGCCAGGAACTAAGGGCGGGGTAACCCTGAAAGAAACCTAAGGGCTGAAGTCGGCGGATCTGGGCCAACAGGCGCACCTTAACCAACCACAGATCCACGCAAATCGCCAAAAGCGAACGACAAGAAAGATAAAGACTACTTTTGGTCGGTCCCTTGGGAGGTGGTTAAAGACAGGTGCCGCGCCACTGTTTAGCACGTGCCTGCCACTGACCTGATGGACGAGTGGAAGAGCTTCCGCAGCTTGGTCCAGCGCGGGTCGGTGGGCGAGCCGAGGATGACATCACTGTAGCGGTGCATGGTGAACCAGCCGCTGAAGGTGTGTGGCCTGTCATTGGTCACGTGCTCTCTGTCCTTACTGCTGTACACCTCACGGATGGCGCGGCTACACACACATTGTTTAAAACATTCATTCGACTAATTTTTTCTTTGATTTTTTAAATATTTTGTTTTCTTTATTCATTTATACAATTCTTATAACCTTTATGATTGTGCCATTTAATCAGTGTGTGTGTGTGTGTGTGTGTGTGTGTGTGTGTGTGTGTGTGTGTGTGTGTGTGTGTGTGTGTGTGTGTGTGTCCATGACACCCTCTTACCAATTCTCTCCCCTGTAAAATACAACCACCACCAACCACAACAACAACAAAACACAAGAGCTTGCCTCCGTGTATCTATGAAAAAGCAAGGAAAAACAAGGGAAAGCAACTCTTTCATAACCCATAAAAACCCGATAGAGTTATTTCCGCTATTCGTTTATTTAATTGCAATGTCAGAACATGTGTATTAATGTGAAAATTGGATCCGTACCCAAGTCTGTGCTTATATTCTCAGATCCTTTACAGTTTAACAAAGCAGAATTAAATGCGTTGACGAACAAATTGGAGAAACTGTTGAAACAAGGACAAGATATAAAGCTGTCTGTCTGATTTTTGCAATTTCGATTTCAAGCAAAAGTTTGATTAACAAATAAATTAAAGCCGTCATTTAAGCTTCCATGCTAAAATGCAATCTTGTAGTCCAGACCGGCTCTAACGTTGTTGAACCAAAATGTCCATCAATGCGATTGAAAAATGCAAAAATGCGTCCAACACAGTGCTGTCTCAATTTTTTTTTAAAGCCTGATACGATGCCATCACTAACTACATTTATTGAAAAATGAGAACAATTTCTGTGTGGGTATCATCTGTCCAGTAGTTTCTGTTTTCTAACAACTCACCTTGAGTTTAAAAAGACAATGTTTCTGCCAGGAACTTTGCACAAGACGACTTCGCCGTACTGCTTGGCCCAATTCTCCGCCTCAAGGTGGAGTTTGCCGCTCAGCATGGCGTCAAGCAACACTCGCAGGGAGTGCACTCCCCTGGGCCCAGGCGGCAGGCGGTAGGGAGCGTGCTTGTTGCTGACGAGCATGTAGAGGACGACAGAGACGACGGAGAGAAGGAGACCGATGGTGAGGGGCTCCATGGCACCTCTCAGTGTCGTGATGCACACCCCCACAACACTAGCACTGAAAATGAATGAAATGGTTGTGCTTGGCTTAAAAGTAGTTCAGTTAATTGGTTATAAACCAATGTGTCGTTGGCCTGTCCTTAAGAGGCGAACAATATATGCCTGTAAGACATCAATATACCTTGTCTTGTCTTGTGTCGTTGGGTTGCTGCGACAAATTAAGTTCCACGTTTAATGAAACCATTCTCGGATTCACATTCTCTGGGTTGTCGCGAAACATAATTTGTTGGTTACTTCAAGCAAGCAATCCAGAGAGAATAACATATCTTTCTGAATCAAACAGTTGAAAAAAAAAAAAATGCTCCGCAATTTCCACTTCAAAAATACATCACTAAGCCAAGATCGTCAATCCAATGTGTCTTACATCAATTCTTTAATGCGGCTTACCAACAACACAACAGCACTGCAAATGAAGAGTATTGCATGCGGCTTACCAACAACACAACAGCACCGCAAATGAAGGGTATTGCATGCGGCTTCAGCTGTGACACACATAAACGTTCGGCTCTGCAACACCATCACTGAATATGAACATAAACAAGAAAATTGGTTGATTATAATCAACAGGGGTCGAAGCTGTGTAACAATAAAAGAAACGGTTATGTACGGACTCTATCATATTGTATTTGGGTTACAAAACTTACATGTGTTACATAATATTTGAAATGGCGGTATTACTGTATATACAGTGGTACCTGTGGTTAAAGGATACGATTTGGATTAGCCATTGGCTGTGCGATTGTGATGCGTTTGACCAATGAGATACAATTCTATACTGGACATTGTGATTGGTTGTATTGACGCTATTATGTGCTGTTTGGTACGGTACGGTTTGAGATTGTTGGCAGATGTAAGAAGAACTGTGACTGACTCAGCGCAGGTAGAATTTGATAGATGATCGAAGAATGTGCTTCGTACAGTTGGTTTAAAACAATGTTTTATTCATGTATTACATATGTTCCTAAAGTTTACATTGACATGAAGTGAAAACAATAACAAGCCCACAGCTTGTGGCGGTGTCTTCAACACAAACTTACAATCATAGGTAGGAACATGGCAGACAATCAAGTACTTACACAATGTGCAAAAACAGTCAGTCAGTTTAACACAAGATGTCACCCAAATTTAGAAGGGAAAAAACACAACACCAACAACAGAGAAGGGAAAAGATATTTAAAAAGTTAACACACATATACACGTCTAACCAGAGCATGCGTAAAGAATAAAAACCGCCCAAGGAAAACGGATTAAAGGACATGTATTCAGACCGGGGGGAGGGGATTCTGTGTTTTTCTAATTTTGTCCAAACACGCCAGTTAGTTTTACAAATTCCTGAACGGTTTTGAATATATTAATGTTTTCCAGCTGACTTGCATTCATATCCCCTTCTAATGATATAACTGAGTATTAAAAAAAAGACTCTGAAGGCTATAAATGGTATCCTGGCGGCGTTCTTGCAAATAAGTTGGGCATTCAAAGAAATAATGATCAACTGTTTCTGCACTTGACCAGTGCCGCATTCACATACACTATCGTTCCTTAAATGTCGATTAACAAAATGTTGCTTCGTATGGTTCTATTATATCATGGATAGAGCATTATGATTGTATTTGTCGTGTGGACATTTTATTTTGGTCTTGTGCTGTTTTTGGGACGAGGGAGGAACGGGAATTAAAACGACTTGACACGTGTGCGAACGAGGAGTCATGGTTTTATTGAAGAGTGTGTATGCAATTGTGCGTCGGTTTGTGCTAGTGAACTGTTGTTTATTTTTGTACATATCAGATGCACAAGAAAATGTTTTTTTCACCCATGTTCATTTCAGTGATTACTGCATTTTGTCAACAAATGCTGCTTCTAGCCTCGGCGTGACCAATACATGAACATTCTGTAAAATTCTTCAAGTCAATTTCGTAAACACTACTACTACTACTACTACTACTACTACTACTACTACTACTACTACTACAGGCATCAACATAATGGGGGAAAACAACAAACAACAACAGCACAAACACAAATAATACAGAAAGACAAACAAACAAATAAGCAAACAAACAAACAATCATGAGAACACAAAAAAAAGGAAACAAAAAGGTACGTTGGAGAGAAATTAAATAAAATAGATTCCAGGACCATAATTTAATTTTGATATTCCTGGCAACGTAATCTTTTACACATGAATAAAAATAAACAAAAATAAACAAATTTGACAAAGGGTTAACAAAAAACACGTGAGAACGGTAACAACGATGGCCCATGTCACAATCCCCAAGGCCATTATTGAAAAGGGGGTATCAGGTAATGCCCTCGTTTTTACAAATTGTACCGAAGTCGATTAACTTTATTATGTACGATGTTTGCTTGCAAATTACAACACAAACGCGAAATCTATACATATAATAAAAGAGAGTGTCTGTCTGTGTGTCTGTCTGTCTGTCTGTGGTCGCCATACCTCTGAGATGGCAAGATAGTGTGCACGTACACTCCCTAGGTGCCGCAGATGTGCACCTGGGTTTTAGTTTCTTGATTCACTGTTTCCTTTCTCAGATTATGGACCTCCCATTTATTGAATACAGCCTATATGGTGCAAGACCAGTTCAGTGCCTACTGTTCACCTGTAGCAAGCACATCATGCCAGTGATATTAGAGACTCGCTGTTGCTCCTATGAGGGGAAGAAATGAAGAATGAAAAATTAACTGGACAGTTCCGGAAATTTCTAGAAGGTAAGGGAGATAACTGTTCACCTGTAGCAAGCACATCATGCCAGTGATATTAGAGACTTGCTATTGCTCCTATGAGGGGAAGAAATGAAGAATGAAAAATTAACTGGACAGTTCCGGAAATTTCTAGAAGGTAAGGGAGATAACTCTTTTTTGTCTGTGGTCGCCATACCTCTGAGATGGCAAGAGGCAGGAACAAGATAGTGTGCACGTACACTCCCTAGGTGCCGCAGATGTGCACCTGGGTTTTAGTTTCTTGATTCATTGTTTCCTTTCTCAGATTATGGACCTCCCATTTATTGAATACAGCCTATATGGTGCAAGACCAGTTCAGTGCCTACTGTTCACCTGTAGCAAGCACATCATGCCAGTGATATTAGAGACTCGCTGTTGCTCCTATGAGGGGAAGAAATGAAGAATGAAAAATTAACTGGACAGTTCCGGAAATTTCTAGAAGGTAAGGGAGATAACTCTTTTTTGTCTGTGGTCGCCATACCTCTGAGATGGCAAGAGGCAGGAACAAGATAGTGTGCACGTACACTCCCTAGGTGCCGCAGATGTGCACCTGGGTTTTAGTTTCTTGATTCATTGTTTCCTTTCTCAGATTATGGACCTCCCATTTATTGAATAAAGCCTATATGGTGCAAGACCAGTTCAGTGCCTACTGTTCACCTGTAGCAAGCACATTATGCCAGTGATATTAGAGACTCGCTATTGCTCCTATGAGGGGAAGAAATGAAGAAAGAAAAATTAACTGGACAGTTCCGGAAATTTCTAGAAGGTAAGGGAGATAACTCTTTTTTTGTATCCAAACAAAGGAGGTAAAGCTAATGATAATGGGATAGCGAGCGTCTTAAATTGCTACAGGACTCCGCTTACTCCCGGGCGAAGCCGGGCTTAACTGCTAGTATTTAACTATTTGTAGATTTAAGGCATTGCAGACAAAGCAACTGTGAGAAAGTAAGGTTTTAGCAGTGTGAAAATCCACTGAAAACGGGCTTATATCCCTTCCGTTAACATGGCTTCGTCCGGCCATACATGTATGACACTGACCCTGAGCTGACCCTGAGGCACTGGAAAGGTTTTCCCGGAAAACTTCTCTCGAAGAACGTCGAATGGGTTCGGTGGATTTGTCAGTCTGTCACGAGATAAGTTACTTCTGTTTTGTTCCGTTTTCCTTGTTTATACGAGTGCATAAGACATTAGACTTGTACAACAAAGGTACCATTGAGTTGATTAATGCAGAATTTCTTTTGTATGGTTAATTGAACGCTGATTTTTGTCTTCCCGCGGTAAACTTTTGACTTTAAATGCTTGCTTCTTCACAGAATCCTTTTGAGTGAAAAGTGTAAGGATGCCATAACAAACTTGAATATGTTCTGCTAATTTCTGTTGTTGAGAATCAGACCTGTTTACCCTTAATATTTTGGAGTAATTTATTACTATTTTTTTGTTTTTGTTTGGGGAAAAATACTCCATTTGAGTCCAGACTACGATTTTCAAATGTGCTTCAAATTAGGTTTGTGTTGCTAATGTTGGCGTTTGTACACTGGGTTACTATTTTGGTCATCAGAGTACTATTTTTTTACTTGACCATTACTCTTGTCAAGTGTTGGGGGTAAACAGGTCTGGAGAATGGAGGAAATGTTTAGTAGAATTGATTTAGAAGATCAGATGTTCACGTTTTCAAACAACGGTGCCGCCACGTGGAGACGAAAGCATGACAACGGCGCTGACTTGGTCAGTATGGACAACAGTGCTGAGTCGCTTACCAGGAAGACTCTGTAGTTGATTGAGTCATAAAACAGCGTTGTATTGAGTAACTAGGGTATATCATTGTTCAATAGTATACAGAAATGGCAGAGACTGAAATGTGGATTGAGTTTGATTTCAGATGGATGTTGAGATTTCCGGAGAGTGGGTGGAGAGTTTTGTTGAGGTTGAAACAACATCAAAGCAGATCTTAATCTGGGTTTTGTTCTGTGCAATAGCTTTCAGTGTATCTTCACGAACACCAGGGCGCACTTGTTTCTGTTGTGTGAGGGAAGAACTTTGAAGGCATTTTGCTGATGGAAGTTAATGTTTGCTTCAAGCAGATTGTACCGACCTCTTTCTGCACACCCTTAATAAGCTGTCCTGCATTTGTTGGTCCTCCCATGAACCTCAGAAAACGTCCATGAAACAGACGAAAACCAGTCATCCAAAATCGCTTGACTTCATTGCTGTATCTCATTTCGATTGTACTTTGTGTTCCAAAATCTGACCACATCGAGAAATAACTAAAAGCAAATATTGTTAATTGGAAACGTTCCTTCTGAGACCATTTGGTGAAACTGTATCCAAGGTTTCAAGCACCCAAAGAATTTCATGCATTCAGCAACATATGGGGCAAGTGACCTCAGCAATGCTATGTCTTCCATTTCTTAACTTGTGCTGGGTACTGGTTGCTCAGGAAGCTGCTTAAAGTGTTGTCGCCACTCCTCAAGATGAAATGATCCTGAAGACTGTTCCTTGATTTTGAGCTGATTTTCAAATGAACATGAAGAAGGTGTTTCTGACAACTTCTAGTTTATTTTTTTGAAGCTTGAGATCACTAACTGTGATTTTCAATCCCTTGTCATGGATGTCTTTTGGTACCGTACACGCCCTAGCAAACGCCCCCCCCCCCTCCGCACAGTTCGGCTAAAAGTAGGGGGTGGGCGTTTGCTAGGTATACACCCCCTTGCAAGATAAAGTGTCATCACATTTTCACAAGAAAATAATTGATACAACAATTTCAGAGAAATACAGTTGGACAAAAAAAAACCACCGACACACAGATACAGACACAGACACACACACACTAATAAATGAAGAAGAAACAAGTCGCGTAAGGCGAAATTACTACATTTAGTCAAGCTGTGGAACTCACAGAATGAAACTGAACGCACTGCATTTTTTCACAATGACCGTAGTCCGCCGCTTGTGCATAACGGAGTGAAACTGACGAACCTGTTCAGCGCCGGGTAGTGGTTTCGCTGTGCTGCATAGCACGCTTTTCTGTACCTCTCTTCGTTTTAACTTTCTGAGCGTGTTTTTAATCCAAACATATCATATCTATATGTTTTTGGAATCAGGAACCGACAACGAATAAGACGAAATTGTTTTTAAATCGATTTCGGAAATTTAATTTTGATCACAATATTTATATTTTTAATTTTCAGAGCTTGTTTTTAATCCAAATATAACATATTTATATGTTTTTTGAATCAGGAAATGATGTAGAATAAGATGAACGTAAATTTGGATCGTTTTATATAAAAAAAAATTATTACAATTTTCAGATTTTTAATGACCAAAGTCATAAATTAATTTTTAAGCCACCAAGCTGAAATGCAATACCGAAGTCCGGCCTTCGTCGAAGATTGCTTTACAAAAATTTCAATCAATTTGATTGAAAAATGAGGGTGTGACAGTGCCGCCTGAACTTTTACAAAAAGCCGGATATGACGTCATCAAAAGTATTTATCGAAAAAAAGAAAAAAAAGTCCGGGGATATCATTCCCAGAAACTCTCATGTCAAATTTCATAAAGATTGGTTCAGTACTTTGGTCTGAATCGCTCTACACACACACACGCACAGACACACAGACACACACACACACACACACACACACACACACACATACACCACGACCCTCGTCTCGATTCCCCCTCTATGTTAAAACATTTAGTCAAAACTTGACTAAATGTAAAAAGAACGCTGAGGCGTGGTTAACCATTCAGTCAAGCGATTGCACGCTAAACTACGCCCGTGTTCATTTTACACACACACGCGCACACGCACACACACGCACATACTAAAGATGTGCTTTTTGATCTATGGATAACACAGAGAAGTACAGGCAAGAATAAATGGATCGTAAGCTTTTTTGGCGACAGCCGTCTGACATATGAAAGCAGTAAGCATCCATTAGGAAAACCTTTTGATTGCTAAAGTAATATATATTCTACAAACAACTCGGCTCATTTGCAAACTTTATGTCCTGACATTGTAGCCTGCAACTTAAAAAGCACAGATATGGGCCATTCTTTCAAGTCACAGTACCAGCACTTAAATTCATTCAAATCCATTATCAGTCCATAATATTTCACTGGAATCCAAACAACAGAAAAACTTATTAAAAGTGATCACGGGGATATAGCTCAGTTGGTAGCGCGCTGGATTTGTATTCAGTTGGCCGCTGTCAGCGCGAGTTCGATCCCAGGTTCGG
Organism: Littorina saxatilis; assembly: GCF_037325665.1. NCBI lineage: Eukaryota > Metazoa > Mollusca > Gastropoda > Littorinimorpha > Littorinidae > Littorina > Littorina saxatilis. The sequence continues at coordinate 34,860,476 of NC_090260.1, read as the reverse complement.
CGGAAATTTATTTCACAGAGTCAACTTTGTGTGCAGACTCTCTTCGGTGTCCGAACCACCCCCCGTGTATACTACATTGGGTGTGCACGTTAAAGATCCCACGATTGACAAAAGGGTCTTTCCTGGCAAAATTGCTTAGGCACAGTTGATAATTGTCTACCATACCCGTGTGACTTGGAATAAAGCCGTGATAGGTAAATATGCGCCGACATGGCTGCAATCTACTGGCCGTATAAAATTTCATCTCACACGGCATCACTGCAGAGCGCCTAGAACTGTACCCACGGAATATGCGCGATACAAGCTTCATTGATTGATTGATTGACTGCAAACAGTTTTTCTTTTTACAAACAGAGAAATGTCACAATATTGCATTGTTTACAGTTATCTGATGGGAAAATACGCAATTGTTCATTCCTATTTTTGTAATGCGAACAAAATTAAATGAAAGGTATGTGAATGCGCATGTACGTTTTGTTTGCATATATACATGTTTCCTCTGTCTCCAGTAACCACAGACAGGTAACCCTTGACATGCCAGTGGGAATTTACATCCGACAAAATCACTGAATCACTTCACAACTTAACAAGCACTGGAATGCTTTCAATGTTAGCAAACATAAACAACGGATGCATAGTCAAGTATCATAATAACTATCTGTGCAAATATATGAAATAAGAAAATATTGTTCAGAGTTAAAATCAATATCATGTCATTTTAATGTTTTTGTGTAGAAATATTGCCTGTCAACACCGTTGTATCCCTTGCACAGACTCTGCTTCGCACCGTTGTTTGGTACATGTCCGCACCGTTGTCATCGAACTGCAGTATCAGTTCTTTCGAATTATTTTAAAACAACTTAGACACAACTTACAGTCACAACACTTGACGACCTGTTTAAGTAGACATTAAAGTGCGATTTAAAACATACTCTTTTGTTCTACAGAGAATCAGTACGGAGAAACGGGGTCAACCCGCTATTGCCGCGGCCCGTTATTGCCGCAACCCGCTATTGCCGCAACCCGTTACGGTTAGGGTTAGGGTTAGGATTGCGGCAATAACGGGCCGCGGCAACAACGGGCCGCAGCAATAGCGAGTTGTAACCGGAGAAACGACCATCAAAACGGAAAAAATCGGGACAGAAAGACAAAAAACGGCGTTGTATGTTAGATAATTTGCATGAAACAACCTAACGGTTGGTGTAATATCCGAGCCTAATGTTTCATACGCTTCTTGAAGTAAAATCAGCCTTATAAACGTCAAACTGACCTCAAACGAGAACACTTTCCAAACACACCCGATCGGAATCGCCACCGGATGCACGCGCGAAGCGAGTACGTTGGCGTTTCCGGCGATTCTCCGGCGTGAGCTAGAGCTTTTATGGCGGCTCTTAATCGCCATGATGAGCCTGTCATTGGACATGTAAGGCATTTTGTAGAAGTAAGTGGAGCCACCATCTACCCCACCCCGTCCTGGTAGGAACATCGCCAGTTTGTTCGGGACTGCTTATTTGCTAAAGATAGCTTTTTCGCAGCTAACCCCTAGATCTAAGGGCCATCTGTGACCCGCTGTCCGGCCTGACATTGTAAGTGTGATCGACAAGAAGAAGAAGTTTTCTTGTGGATATCCCTTACTAAAAATAGAATACGGGATTCTGGGAAAGCTGTTCAAGGGCACTTCCGCACTATATTCGATTTTCAATACACGACTCAAAGCCTTTGGAATAAATCAAAAAGAATAAAATAAAAGAATAAAGAGTTCAGAAAAGGAGTAAAAAAAAGATGAAAAATTGAGAAAACAGTTTGACAAAAGTCTTTCGATTTACGGGACTCGAACTCGAGTCGATAGTCACAGTTTTTAATTGCTTCGTGCGTCTTTGTTTCTTGGCCTGTACTCTTGATTTTAGTACCGGTGTGTTCCTAAGACTCTGCACTTTCCTTTGATATGATGCTCACTGCGAATAACTGGATCAAACACGTGATAGTCGCTGAAAAATAAAGTGATTAGTTTGTTTGTGATTATGGTACATGGTGTGACTAATTGGAACCTCGCAGTGAGGAAGGAATAACCGCAACAGTTGGTCTACATCCTTATGCACCCGTGTACGTATGTTTGGTTTTGATTATCTGCTAGAGGAAGAAGATATCAGCAAAATGTTAAAAATATGGCCACCATTTGCATTTCACATTGCCAAAAGAAGACGCAAGGAGCAATTGAAAACTGTGACTGTCGTACGTAACAGATTACTTTACCTTCACCAAATAGCAAGAAGATTACGCCACAAGAACAACAATTTCTGCAAAGTTCACATCGTGAACTTTCAGAGACAGCGGAAATAAATGTCAAAGCAAGACCGTGAAGTCTAGCACCGATACATTAGGATTTGTTCACACAAGACAAAGTAAAAACTTAAATCAACAATATCAGCGTGATTTTTTCTGAAGAATGACACTTCAAATGCTGTCAGATAATACTCTCTTTATCTAAAAAATACCGAAAAGCGAGTTTTGTCGGTGGTGCTTTACGGAACAGCAAGTGTGCACAATGCCGACCCGCTCACTTGAAATCTAAATTATCCAAGCTCGAAAAAATTAAGTGAAATTGCTCACTCGCTTTATGTCAAATCTGCCGTGTGCTGACAAAACCGAGTAAGTCCACTGACGCTACTTCCGAGAAAAACGACTTTTACTGTTTATTGGTTTGTTTGTTTGTTTGTTTGTTTGCTTAACGCCCAGCCGACCACGAAGGGCCATATCAGGGCGGTGCTGCTTTGATATTTAACGTGCGCCACACACAAGACAGAAGTCGCAGCACAGGCTTCATGTCTCACCCAGTCACATTATTCTGACACCGGACCAACCAGTCCTAGCACCAACCCCATAATGCCAGACGCCAGGCGGAGCAGCCACTAGATTGCCAATTTTAAAGTCTTAGGTATGACCCGGCCGGGGTTCGAACCCACGACCTCCCGCTCACTGGGCGGACGCCTTACCACTAGGCCACCGTGTTGCGGTGTTTATTGGTTAATAACAGGATATTCGATGATTATTTTCCCGTGGGTAGCTTCCCTTTGCTGCACAATATTTACATATGTTTTAGACCAATGAGCGCTGGTATGCATATTCGGTGCGGATGCATGATTTGACGCAGAGTGGATATTAGCGGCTCGCAAACGAAGATTCGTCCAAATGATGGTTAAAAACAACCTGCACCGGACGGAAGCTGAAAACTAAAGGCACATAATAGTTCAAACAATCATTCAACTGTATTTATTTGACCTTACACAGACTGTAGGAAGAGACAAACCGTCTTGAACAATATTTTTCCCCAGGAAGCGACTCCAAGAACACAGAAGACTCGAAGGTGAGTGACAGACCTTGTAGTCTTTCTGTGATAGTAGAAGTCCAGTCAGAGATATGTAGCCTATATATGTCAATACACATCTATGGTCCAGTGGACGATACCTTCCGCCTGTGGTTCAACATGGTTTAACTTGTGAGATTGTTGTGTGTCAAACGCATTTGACCTGTGAATATTCATCACGTCGGGTGTGTTACTCTGATTGGCTGACCCAGGTCACGAGAATTCTTTGACTGACACTGCTCTGTCACTGAATATAACCAGACGTTGCGCTCAATTCTTGATAGGCACGCCCCTCTCTGCCAACGCACGGTTCGTCAGCGGAAATCTAACCCGTGGTTCAGTAGCATCTCTGAGCAGTTTGGCAAACTGAAACGTGAACGTCGTCAGGCGGAGAGGTGCTGGCTTAAATCCAAACTCACTGTTCACAAAGAGATTTTTGAAACCATCAAACGCAAAGTAAATGACTTAGTTGAAGGCGCTAAAACTGCTTTCTTCTCTGCCCAGATTATAGGTAGTAGAACATGCAAAGAACTTTTTCAAAATTTCAATTCTCTGCTTGGAAAACAGACGGTTTCCAGCCTCCCCACCACCCATGACCCCAAGGACCTGCCAACTGTATTTTCTGACTACTTCACTGAGAAGATCGAAACCATCAGAAATAGCTTTCCTCCACCAGTGGCTTCGCCTCCGGCTTCACAATTCTCTGGTTCTTTGTTGGATAGCTTCATTCCTGTATCTGAGCAGTTTGTTTTGAAGATTTTGAAGAACACAGTGCCAAAGTCTTGTGAGCTAGACCCCATCCCCACCAACTTGTTTTATGAAAACCTTGACCTTTTTCTTCCCATCATAACCAACATAATCAACTCTTCTCTCACTTCTGGCACTGTGCCAATGGACTTGAAAACTGCAGTAGTTAAACCTTTGATCAAGAAACCATCTCTGGATAAAAATCAGTTGAAAAACTATAGGCCTGTTTCCAACTTGCCATTCATTTCTAAAATTCTGGAAAAAGTAGTGCTTAGTCAGCTTCTCTCCCACCTTGAAACCAACAACCTCTGCAACCCTCTTCAGTCAGCGTATAGGGCTGGCCACAGCACCGAGACTGTTTTGCTTCGTGTTGTGAATGACATTCTTTCTGCTCTGGATAATGATGACCTATCAGTTCTGCTTCTCTTGGATAACTCAGCTGCGTTCGATACGATCGATCACTCTGTTCTGCTCTCTCGTCTCGAATCTGTTTTTGGCATTCACTCTACCGCTCTTCACTGGTTTAGTTCATATCTACAGGGCCGTAGTCAGTATGTGTCTGTCAATAATCTCTCATCTCCTCCATCTCCTCTCTGTTTCGGCGTTCCCCAGGGATCAGTTCTAGGCCCAGTTTTATTTGTACTATACACCACTCCTCTCTCTGCCGTCATCAAGCAACACGCAGTCAATCACTACCTCTTTGCAGACGACACACAACTCCAACAAGCATGCAAGCCTACAGAAATCCAAGCGGTGACGCACACTCTCCAAAACTGCACTTCAGATATTAAATCATGGATGACAAACAATATGCTCAAGTTAAATGATGACAAGACTGAATTTCTTCTTTTCTCTGGAGCTTCCTGTTCGACCACTTCCCTTCCAGCCTCCATCACAGTAGGTTCTAGTGACATTTCTCTCTCTGATAGTGCTAGGAATCTTGGGTTCATCATGGACTCCCACCTCTCAATGAAACAACACATCAAAAAAGTCTGTCAGACATGTTACTTTGAGATCAGAAGAATAGGTTCCATAAGAAAATTTCTCACTGTTGATGCCACTAAAACTCTCGTTACATCCTGCATTCTGTCCAGATTAGATTACTGCAACTCCCTTCTCATAGGCTGCCCTGACTCCACTCTCCAACCCTTGCAAAAAGTACAACACTCTGCTGCACGTCTCATTTTCAGAGCACAGCATCGACAACCCTGCACTCCTCTCATGAAAGAACTTCACTGGCTTCCTGTATCTGAACGTATTAGGTATAAAGCTGCCTGCTTCTGCTACAATATCATCTCTGAATCGGCACCTGCCTATCTTTCTGAACTGGTCTCTCTCTACACTCCCTCTCGCACCCTTCGTTCTTCTGATGATGCTCGACTTCTCTGTCAAGGTCGCTTTAAACGCAAGGCTCATGGCTTCCGCACGTTTTTGTATTATGGACCTCAGTTATGGAATTCACTCCCCTTTCAATTACGTCACTCTCCATCCATTTCATCTTTTAAGTCCAATTTGAAAACTCACTTGTTCCAACAACACTACGGATAGTTCCTTAGTATAGAGTCTGGGGATGTGAGATGTGCATGATGTGTTGTTTGAATCTGACAGTGATTGTATGATTTTTGTATACATGTATTGTTGTCCCGCGCTTTGAACTTTTGATAAGGCGCTTTATAAATGCCCGTTATTATTATTATTATAATCAGGTACTGGGCGCTCAAGTTCCCATTGCGGCTGTTCTGTCTAATTCGCGGGGTCGCTTCGAAATTTCTTTTGTTCGAATTACGGTAATAAAACCGTTATTTCTAATATGCTGACTGATAGCAAATGATAACAGACATGTCTCACAAACGATATCAGCATTCGCCTAAAAGGCTCATGCTTGATATCTTTTAACAGTCAGCATATTAGAAATAACTCATAACTTATTCTTCTCCGTTACAGATCATGTCAGGACTCGACGACTGACACGCCGCATTCGAACAAGTGTTTCCGACTGATCTGCCCTTTCATCCAACCCTATAAACCCATTTGTTTGCACAGCGACTATCTCGTAAACACTAAGTCTTTAGTGCACGCTCAAACCGGCCGGCGAGGAAAAAATACACACAAGAAACTTGAAGCTACTATAACATTAATGCATTTCACTTTCTTTTCTTTTCTTTTTATTTTTTTACTTATGTTTTTAGCTATGCGAGAAGTAGTCAAGTTCGTCGGGTGCACGGGTACTACACATCAGTGTTGGTCTATAAATAACTCAATAGCATGAAATTGTGTCAGTAGTATGGGTGGGTGCAGGCTTGTAGAAGTACTGTTGACCCCGTTACCTTTTCACAGGCCTCTTTCTTGCATGGAACGTTCTTGCTCGTTTGCTGTATGCATAGCACATGGTTTTTCAGAGATATCTCGCCAGCTATTCACATGTTGATATGGGGGGGAGAACAAAATATGTTCTCAAAAAGTATACCTAATTTAATTTAATTTTGCTTCATCTCTCAGTAGTCATGGGCTGGCGTTCATGAGGTCTTCATGGTGTCCTGTTAAATAACTAACTTCTGTTCCCTTTACCGGGCCTCAGAGCTAGTTTTCTGCATAATGCAGGTCAAACTCGTGCGTTTTCTGTGTTACGTATGTAACCCGTGTACACGATTTGGTTCACTACATTGGGGTGTGCACGTTAAAGATCCCACGATTGACAAAAGGGTCTTTTCTGGCAAAATTGTATAGGCATAGATAAAAAAAAAGTCCACCAAATACCCGTATGACTTGGAATAATAGGCCGTGAAAAGTAAATATTCGCCGTAATGGCTTGAGATTTACTGGCCGATGTGAATACGTGATATATTGTGTAAAAAATTCCATCCCACACAGCAGAAATTGATATGTAAAGCGCTTAGAGAACGTCAAGCGCTATATAAATCTCCCATATAAATAAAAAATAACTGACCAGGCATTTATTGGGTTAAGCCCAACCCCCCCCCCCCCCCCACCCCCACACACACACCGTTTAACAAATACCAGGAATCAACAATATCTGCTTTTCGTGGTGCAGATATTTTGTCAGTTTGTATCAATTAATGTCTAAAAAGCCACCAGTGTAAACTGCAAGAATCATTCCTTAAAACCACAGCTCAAGAAACAGTCAGGATGTTGATTATTGGTAAGTGTCCAAGTCGAGAGATGGAAGTTAATCCTCTGTAAAAGCCTTGGCAAATCTCAGTGTATAGTGAGCACAACTGTGATTGTTTTGGGGCAAGGACTGTGCCGGTAAGCCTGTATTGACGGCTCAATTGTTTTGAATACCTCCATGGCAATGAGTGTTCGTTCACGAGCTGGTCCTACGTAGTCCGGCCCAGATGACAACAAACCGACCTGCGTTTTTGTTCGGAGGCCTTGGAAAGGGGAAACTTAAGTTTTGTTCATTTCAAGTAGTTTTTATAAAGAAATACCGTAACAAGAAGGAAATTGGAACTTTAAGTAAATGCAAATTAAGTTAGGTTTCTGACAAACTTTTTCTGTTCTTATTCACATACTGAATTATGTGTTGATCGCGAGATATTTTCGAGAAAACAAATATGTTTCAGGCAACCCGCAAAGGACTATAGCAGTCTATCTGTTTTTAGATGTACACGGACCACCGAGCCATATGCCACGTGAAGGAAATACTACAGGTACAGTAGGCTTCTGGCCACATCTATAGACAACTGAGACTACAACGCCGGTGACTCAGTAATTCAGTTTAAAAGCAAGACGGATAATCACGACAAGGCGTCTTTGTATACTCAAGTCAACTGAATGCAAATATAGTCTCGCCGCAGGGCGCTTATCTCAGTTTAGGCTCCAATACATACTTCGAAGCATGACGTTGCTCCTCCCCCATCACACAGACCATTTTTACCTTCTTACCTTATAATTAACCGCCGAAGCCAAGGCACTCCGTATTGAAGACACACAACACATTCCCTGGAACCGTAGCGGCCGGATTGAACACGTCTCTAGGTGTAGGTGTTGGTGTTGGGAATCCAAAGTAGGCAATCGCACTCAAGCCGAACCGGCCCCCCTGTTGCCTCGTGCCAGCTGGACTGCTGAGCACAGGCGCTGGAAAATGAAAACTCAAAATTTCTCACAAACTGGTATTGGTCGAGATCTGTGTGTGTGTGTGTGTGTGTGTGTGCGCGCGCGCGCGTGTGTGTGTGTGTGTGTGTGTGTGTGTGTGTGTGTGTGTGTGTGTATGTGTGTGTGTGAGTGTGTGTGTGTGTGTGTTCAAGGAAAGAGAGTAAGAAAAGGCCTGGCCTTAAATAAAGTTCAGTTCAGTTTAGTTCTCTCTCTCAACGAGGTGTAATAACATGTCAGCATCTACATACATACACTGACAGCTCTGATGGGGAACAATGAAACAATAAATGACACGATAAATCTTACATACAGAAATACATACATTGCAAATACATTTTCTGAAGCAAGGACGCGCGCGCGCACGCACACACACACACAAACACACACACACACACACACACACACACACACACACACACACACACACACACACACACACACACACACACACACACACTTTCAGTTTATCTCTTTTTCTTTCTCTTTGAGATGCACTTCATATGTCGAATGCAGTCGACACTATTTTCTAACGTGTTAATAGAAGTTTCAAGTTGCGGTAATTACTTCGTCAGGACTGACTTACAAGCGTTGTCGAAGTCAGGAGTTTCGATCGTTGTTTGAACTGGTCGACCATGTGTTTTCTGTTTACAAATCCTGACCGGGTTATTTCCAAAAATCGTCTATTTATCAAAAACAGGTACTGTACAGAACAAGAGAAGAACTAGAGGTGTTTTCTGATGTTTGAACGAAGGAAGTGTTTTCCAACAAGGGAATGTTTCAGGGTGTATTAATTGTTCCAGATGGGGGGGGGGGGGGGGAGGGGGAGGGGGAGGGAGGGGGAGGGAGGGGGGGAGGGGGAGGGAGGGGGGAGGGAGAGAGAGAAAGCACGATCGTGGCCTTCGGATTTTGTGTGGACTTTTGATTTGGGATAAAAATACAAAGTTGTTGTCACGGTGTCCGAATGGCTCGGGTTTGTGCATTACAGGAATATCTGAGAGACATAGCTTATGAAGGACGTAGACTTATGTCTACCAGGCGACACAAACCAAGGACAGAGCTCGAGACCCTGTATTTGATGCGTCAGTGCATCTCACTACCGGATCTCAGTGTAATATGCTGAGGTGAGGATAGATGCGATCTCTTTTGCCAACCTTAGAAATAAGAATTATCAAGGATGTTTTGCCGGACCGGCTTTAAAGGGATAACAAACCTGAAAACAAAAGACAGACAGACAGACACTGACAGTGAGAATGACACGCGGCACGCATGCACACACGTTCACACACACGCACCTATGCATACGCCCCAGAATAATTCGCTGTTATAACTGTCATTGCTTTTTAAACAACAACAAACAAACAAACGACGAATAAATGTTACGCTTTTAATTACACAGTGTCATAATGGTTCGCACCCTAACACTGACTCGGAGAAACAGACGCATGTGTGCGCTTGGCACAAAGGGTCAAAAATCCCAAAAATAAGGCCTTAAAAAAATAAGCCCTTATTTTAAAAATAAGGCCTTATTTTTAGAAATAAGCCTTTATTTTTGAGAAATAAGGCCTTATTTTGAAAATAAGGCCTTAAATGTCCATGGTCATAACAAATGAGGGCGCAAAGCAATAAGGCCTTATTTATTTTAAAACCTTAATAAAATAAGGCCTTAAGAAAAATAAGCCCTTAAAAAAATAAGGCCTTAAAAAAAAAGGCCTTATTTTTCTGCGCATCACTACTGCTAACCCTAATAGCAACACACAATAACTTAATGACACATATAGACGACAACACACACACACATTCACTCACACGCACGCGCACAATCACGAACGCACATCAGTATGCGGGTGAGCGCTAAAAAAGAGATAATAAATGGAACAAGAGAAAACATTTCCAAACGATAAACATTACGACACTGGTTGAAATCGATTGTCGCACCTGGACTCTCCTGTACACCTGTACCTACCCTAACACATTTGCAAACACACACACACACACTGACACACACACACCCACCCACACACACACACAAACGTAGAAAAAAGACACACATATATATATACGTACCAACACACAAACACACAAACAGACAGACACACACACACACACACACACACACACACACACACACACACACACACACTCTCTCTCTCTCTTTCTATCTTTCTCTCTCTGTCTGTCAGTCCGTCAGTCAGTTCGTTCGTCAGTCCGTCTGTCTGTCTGTCAATCCGTCTGTTTGTCTGTGTGTATCCCTCTCTCTCTCTCTCTCTCTCTCTCTCTCTCTCTCTCGTTCTCTCTCCCAGTCTAACGCCGCTCTCTCTGTGTACCAGCATACAACTGAGAGACGCAAAAATAAGGCCTTACAAAATAAGGCCTTATAAAATAAGGCCTTATTTCTGTTAAGGCCTTAAAGAAATAAGGCCTTAAAACAAAAGCCCATACAAAAATAAGCCCTTATTTTAGAAATAAGGCCTTATTTCTTGAAAATAAGCCCTTATTTAAAGGCATATGTACGCGCTCCCGTGTTTACAAAGTGTAGTTTGCCCATAATCGATGTCAAACGCACCATAAGACCATGTAATGACGATATGTCGCCATGCGCGGACCATATACATGCATTACAGCTTGTTTTAGAGTCTCAAAAACTTTGGATGTAAACAAAGACGCGGAGTTATTTCCCTTGCGTCAACGCTACCTCTGTTGGCAAATCTATAAATAGGACGATCCAGATCAAAATGAAAATTAACATATCTCAACATTGAAGGGGTCCTAGACCACAATATTTTGCAGGGAACTTAATTTATCATGTCTCCAGCTGTTGGTAAAGCAATTAGCGTGTATAGTCATCGAGTACATATGGCTTTAAGGAAATAAGGCTTTATCCCCGAGTACGCTAGGACTAGGGCTCAGCAGACTTTAATTGTGTGTCTGTGTGTGTCTGTCTTTCTCCACTTAACAGCTTATTGCTGGGAAACTACTGGGCGCAGTTCGTTCAAAAGGTGATACACTAACTTGATAATAGGTCCGATTGATCGTATTAAAACTTCATAATGTTACCTGGGACCTAAATGCGAAATAAACCACAAAAAAACGACTTGACGGTGGGAGGAATTCGCGGAGCCACAGCCAGCCAGGCAGTCTGATAGAACAGCCGAACTCGTCACACATTGACGAGAAATATAGCGTCATAAAAAGATTACGTCACGGTCAAAAGTCTTTGACGTCTTTTTCTCTCGCGCGGTGTGTGTGTGTTCATTTTGTGCACATGTGTTAGTGTTACTGTTGGTGTGTGTGTGTGTGTGTGTGTGTGTGTGTGTGTGTGTGTGTGTGTGTCACAGTGTTTGTGTGTGTGCGTGCGTGTGTGAGTGTTATTTTGTGTGTGTGTGTGTGTGTGTGTGTGTGCGCGTGCATGAGTCTGTACTCGTGTGTGTGTGTTTGTGTGTGTGTGTGTGTGTGTGTGTGTGTGTAAGAAAGAGAGAGAGAGAGAGCGAGAGAGAGAGGAAGAGAGAGAGGGAGTGAGGGAGAGAGAGTGTGTGTGTGTGTGTGTGTGAATGTGTGTGTGCATTTTCACTGTGATCAAATAAAAGAGAAAGGCCAGTCACCACGCACATCCTCGGCTCGCATGCAATGTATTTATATATCAAAGGGAATGCCTGTAATTCACACAGATCAATCACTTGGTCTTAAACGTGCACAAGACAAAAACGTTCATACTGGGGGAGCGAGCCAGTCTGAAGAGTATTAGGGTCCAGCGCGAGCGTTTTTTTTTTATTCATTTAAGGCCTTATATTTTGGATTTTTGACCCTTTGTGCCAAGGATACACAGCGCGCGGCTTCGTCATGGTCCAGGAAGTTAGTTAGCTAGCACTCGGCTTCGTCATGGTCAAGAAAATTAGCGAGCTTCATATTGTAACCTGAACGGCCGCTCTTTCTGACGTCATCTCGTTCACGCGCACACAGACTATATTAAAAATAGTCTCGACTAACCACACCCAAAGACCGGCGTAGGATCCGGTCCGGTCCCCCCTCCGAAGTAGTCCCCCGGGGGACCAATTCGTGGCAAAAACTGCTCTATAATGGTCCCCCCTTAGGCATCCAGCCTCGTTTTTCTTGTTACAATGTTAGTAATGTTACCAGCATTAATTTCAGAGAAAAGAAAGGAAAGAATCAGAGACTGGTTTCATTTCTTCTTATCAGTATTTATTTATTATTCATTTTATTTCATGTGATTTTTCTTTTGAACAGCATTATAAATCAGATCTATTTTATTTTCTGCAAAATATAGTCAAACAAAGAGATTGCTGTCTGTGCACTACATAATACCGGACGAAGATATAGATTGAAAATGGCTTGAATGCCTAAGAAAAACGAGGCTGGATGTCTAAGGGGGGACCATTATAGAGCAGTTTTTGCCACGAATTGGTCCCCCGGGGGACTACTTCAGAGGGGGGACCGGACCGGATCCTACACCGGGACGAGTCACGCTCGTCTCCGCCCGTTAGCTCATGTGGGGCCTCTGTTGCTTGCAAGTAGTCGAGGTGAAGCCGTGCAGTGGATCGAGCTTTACGTCGCACGAGGGAGACGTTGACTTGAGACTTGCACGTTTGTTACGCGTGATCACACGTTCTCTTCGAACACCACTGGTTGAGGTCAGAGAGAGAGAGAGAGAGAGAGAGAGAGAGAGGGGGGGAGGGAGGAGAGAGAGAGAGAGAGGGGGAGAGAGAGGAGAGAGAGAGAGAGAGGGCGGGGGAGAGAGGGAGAGAGAGAGAGGGGAGAGGAGAGAGAGAGAGAGAGAGATAGGGGGGGGGGGGGAGGGGGGGGGAGAGCGAGAGTGAAACAGAGAAAGAGAGAGAGTGAGACAGAGTGAGACAGAGAGAGGGGGGAGACAGAGAGGAAGAGAAATGAGGGAAAGACTAAGAGAGATACGGTGGAGAGAGAAAGGGAGAGAGATGGTGCGGGGAGATAAAGAGAAAAATGGGGGGAGAGAGAGAGAGGGGGAGACGGAGAGAGAGAGAGAGGGAGAGAGAAAGGAAGAGAGAGAGAGAAAGGAAAAAAGAGAGAGAGAGAGAAAGGAAGAGAGAGAGAAAGGAAGAGAGAGAGAGAGCGAGAGAAAGGAAAAGAGAGAGAGAGAGAGAGAGAGAGAGAGAAAGGAAAGAGAGAGAGAGAGAGAAAGGAAAAAAAAGAGAGAGAGAGAGAGAGAGAGAAAGAGAGAAAGGAAAAGAGAGAGGGGGGGGGGGGGGGGGGGGTCGGAGGGAAAAAGAGAACTCAGAACGGTTTGTTGCCATTATAACCTTAATAGGGAGCCCTATTACCTTCACATTGATTAGTCATGAACCGGGGTCTATTTTAAAGGAGCAGAACACAGGAGCTGGCCAAATACGATCGTCAAATGCCGCCAGTAATTATGGTAAGCCGGCTTTACTTCTTTGAATCTAACACACATGTTGTTGGCTTTTCATTTTAGTGTGTTTGTTTTAGGGGGAGGAGAGAGACAGACAGACAGAGATTCGGAAATAGACAGAGAGAGAGAGAGAGAGAGAGAGAGAGAGGGGGGGAGGGAGGGAGGGAGGGAGGGAGAGGGAGATAGAAAGAGAGACAGAAAGACAGACAGACAGAACAAAAATACAGAGAGAAAGAAATAAGGGCAGAGATTTAGGGACAAATCGAGTGACAGATGTGCACAGATAGAACCCACAGGCTGTTTATGTTTGGTATGTGATCAACTGGAGATGGTCTTTTTTTCTCTCAACACATTACAAAGGAAAACAAGAGGCGAAGCCTTCAAGGCTCCCGTAAGAAATCAACAAACAGTAACATAACACAAACTCACTCACTCCGTAACACACACACACACAAACACACACACACACACACACACACACACACACACACACGCACACACACACACAGTTAAAACTAACGCATCATATCAACTCCATGTATAATTTTCAAAAGAAGGCAAACAGATAAAATGACAAGGGTAATAGGTTAGGTACCTGCCATGTGGGCACTTTTTCCACTGCTGTCCTCAGTCCTATACTTTTCATCAAGACTTGTCACCATGCCGAGTAGATCTAAATTCGGAAGTCTTCATGTGGCTGAGGCATATATATCTGACATAGCGTCGATCTTGTTGTAGGTTAACCTCCTTTCTGAAACAAATGGCAAAATGCGATTAGTTATGATGACTACAACCTACACAAATATAAACAGTGTTTTGAAACAGAATAGTCAGGTTATACAAGCCACTTTACCTATGCAGCATGGTAACCCTACAATATGCGAAACATGTCGACTGCAGCAGCCTGGTTCTTAAAATAATTCTGACGGTCAACACAGCCAGAAATGCCAACAAAGACAAGAAAGCTGTTGCAAGGTAAGCTTACCAAACGTTACATAGCGAATCATATGATAGTGCGTAAACAGCAAACAGTAGATCTACAATCAAAGAGAGGATCGAGTCTGGAATGAAACGCGATACAGATCTAGCATTCAAAAACTGTCTTTCACGTTCAAGGAAGTTGTTGCAAAGTACTTAAGACTTACTAAATTGTACAGACAAAACCATGACAGTGCATGTTTTGAATCTGAGGAAAAAATCGTGATCATTTTGACTTTGAGAACAGATTCATTCCGTTTCCTTATATCTGCATGTTCAAGTAAATGGTGGACATTTTTTTTCGGGCAGAGTAAACTTAACTTGAGACTCTACTGCAAGTCTTGAAATTCACATAAATCGAACCACGAGCAAAGACATCCAAACATTACAGGCACTTTAGATCAACTCATTTCACTAGAGGTGACTGCCTAGCACTGTGTTTGACATCCGTGTCTGCTGAAATAAAAAGAAATTAAAACAAAACGGATTAACAGTAGGTGACACGTTATCAGAGTGGGAGACACTGGATCTGTCTCTGAACTTACCGGGATACGGCTGCAAGATCGACACTGACTGCCGCGCTTTCGACAGCTCTTCCTCGCGTGGGGCATTGGAAACACGCTGTGCAGATCAAATTGTAGGAAATCTCCCTTTGGTATCTTCTTTATTTACTTTTCTGGAGCTTAGAAACCGAACAACATGAAATCGTCTTCCCCGGCGAATCGGCGAGGTGAGAACTGGACCACAATCCTTCGCGCGACCCCTGACCTGATCTTGACACCTGACCTGCCGTCTGCATGCCAAACACGACACAAACCAGTCAACTGCTTGTACCCCTTCAAAACCCCCCACCACCCGTTTTCTTTGGATACACGCTTTAACTACACACATGCCGACACAATGTTGATCATTGCTTCAATAATTTGAAGATGGTGCTTGAAAATTAACCACGTGAAATGAGTATTTCGGTGTTTAGCCAAAAATGTTAAAGTTTCTACCACAGACATACACACATACATACGCACGCACGCACAGACAGACAAAGTTTACCATCGCATAGGCTACACTTACGTGAGCCAAACATATGATTGTTCTTGTTACGATGTACCTCAATATACATTGTTTTACGTTGTTTAAAGGACTGTGTTGAGAATGTCTGGGTTTTGAAGTGCTCTAGTTTCTGTGCTGATGTGTGTGCGAGGTGGATGCTCACTTCCAAAACATCAAGTTCGCGTTTTCCTTACTAATAATACGGTACAGACAAACAGAAAGTACCACCCCACCCCCCCAAAAAACACACACAAAAACACACACAATAAAGCATAGACTAAACAAATAGCAGTGACAAATACAACAAGAGGCGAAGCCTTCAAGGCTCCCGTAAGAAATCGACAAACAGTAACACAAACTCAATCACTCCGTCACACATACACACACACAGTAAGCATAGACACAGTGCAAGAGTGGGAGACGCTAGATCTAGATCTGTCTGTCTGTAGCCTACTTTACTTAGTACTTACGGGGACACGACTGCCACTGAGATCGACACTGCCCTTTTGACAGCGCTTCCTCACGCAGACACTGAAAACACGCTGTGCAGATCAACCTGTAGGAAATCTCCTTTGGTATCTTCTTTATCTACTTTTTCTGGAGCCGCTACGAAACCGAACAATGTGAAATCGTCTTCCCCGAATCGGCAAATGCAGCTCGGTTAGAACTGAGAAGTGAATCTATACCACAATGCTTCACGCGATCTGACCTAAACCTTGACCCCTGACCTGGTCTACATACCACACAGAACACAAACCAGTCACCTGTTTTTACCCCCCCAAAAACCACCACCACCCGTTTTCTTTGGATACACACTTTATCTACATACGTGCCGACGAAATGTTGATCATTGCTTCAATACTTTGAAGCTGTTGCTTGGATAATAACCCGGTAAAATTAGTATATCGGTGTTCAGTCAAATGTTACACACACGCACGCACGCACGCACGCACGCACAGACAGACAAAAGTTAGCATCGCATAGGCTACACTTACGTGAGCCAAAAAGCACCTGGGGATACATTATACAAAACAAGAGGCGAAGCCTTCAAGGCTCCCGTAAGAAATCAACAAACAGTAACATAACACAAACTCACTCACTCCGTAACACACACACACACAAACACACACACACACACACACACACACACACGCACACACACACACAGTTAAAACTAACGCATCATATCAACTCCATGTATAATTTTCAAAAGAAGGCAAACAGATAAAATGACAAGGGTAATAGGTTAGGTACCTGCCATGTGGGCACTTTTTCCACTGCTGTCCTCAGTCCTATACTTTTCATCAAGACTTGTCACCATGCCGAGTAGATCTAAATTCGGAAGTCTTCATGTGGCTGAGGCATATATATCTGACATAGCGTCGATCTTGTTGTAGGTTAACCTCCTTTCTGAAACAAATGGCAAAATGCGATTAGTTATGATGACTACAACCTACACAAATATAAACAGTGTTTTGAAACAGAATAGTCAGGTTATACAAGCCACTTTACCTATGCAGCATGGTAACCCTACAATATGCGAAACATGTCGACTGCAGCAGCCTGGTTCTTAAAATAATTCTGACGGTCAACACAGCCAGAAATGCCAACAAAGACAAGAAAGCTGTTGCAAGGTAAGCTTACCAAACGTTACATAGCGAATCATATGATAGTGCGTAAACAGCAAACAGTAGATCTACAATCAAAGAGAGGATCGAGTCTGGAATGAAACGCGATACAGATCTAGCATTCAAAAACTGTCTTTCACGTTCAAGGAAGTTGTTGCAAAGTACTTAAGACTTACTAAATTGTACAGACAAAACCATGACAGTGCATGTTTTGAATCTGAGGAAAAAATCGTGATCATTTTGACTTTGAGAACAGATTCATTCCGTTTCCTTATATCTGCATGTTCAAGTAAATGGTGGACATTTTTTTTCGGGCAGAGTAAACTTAACTTGAGACTCTACTGCAAGTCTTGAAATTCACATAAATCGAACCACGAGCAAAGACATCCAAACATTACAGGCACTTTAGATCAACTCATTTCACTAGAGGTGACTGCCTAGCACTGTGTTTGACATCCGTGTCTGCTGAAATAAAAAGAAATTAAAACAAAACGGATTAACAGTAGGTGACACGTTATCAGAGTGGGAGACACTGGATCTGTCTCTGAACTTACCGGGATACGGCTGCAAGATCGACACTGACTGCCGCGCTTTCGACAGCTCTTCCTCGCGTGGACATTGGAAACACGCTGTGCAGATCAAATTGTAGGAAATCT
Source organism: Littorina saxatilis (assembly GCF_037325665.1). Classification (NCBI taxonomy): domain Eukaryota; kingdom Metazoa; phylum Mollusca; class Gastropoda; order Littorinimorpha; family Littorinidae; genus Littorina; species Littorina saxatilis. Next base: position 34,842,539 of record NC_090260.1, on the reverse strand, counting down.
CCCTTTGGTATCTTCTTTATTTACTTTTCTGGAGCTTAGAAACCGAACAACATGAAATCGTCTTCCCCGGCGAATCGGCGAGGTGAGAACTGGACCACAATCCTTCGCGCGACCCCTGACCTGATCTTGACACCTGACCTGCCGTCTGCATGCCAAACACGACACAAACCAGTCAACTGCTTGTACCCCTTCAAAACCCCCCACCACCCGTTTTCTTTGGATACACGCTTTAACTACACACATGCCGACACAATGTTGATCATTGCTTCAATAATTTGAAGATGGTGCTTGAAAATTAACCACGTGAAATGAGTATTTCGGTGTTTAGCCAAAAATGTTAAAGTTTCTACCACAGACATACACACATACATACGCACGCACGCACAGACAGACAAAGTTTACCATCGCATAGGCTACACTTACGTGAGCCAACAAGTCGCGTAAGGCGAAAATACAACATTTAGTCCAGCTGTCGAACTCACAGAATGAAACTGAACGCACTGCAATTTTTCAGCAAGACCGTATACTCGTAGCATCGTCAGTCCACCGCTCGTGGCAAAGGCAGTGAAATTGACAAGAAGAGCGGGGTAGTAGTTGCGCTGAGAAGGACAGCACGCTTTTCTGTACCTCTCTTCGTTTTTAACTTTCTGAGCGTGTTTTTAATCCAAACATATCATATCTATATGTTTTTGGAATCAGGAAACGACAAGGAATAAGATGAAAGTGTTTTTAAATTGATTTCCAAAATTTAATTTTGATCATAATTTTTATATTTTTAATTTTCAGAGCTTGTTTTTAATCCAAATATAACATATTTATATGTTTTTGGAATCAAAAAATGATGAAGAATAAGATGAACGTAAATTTGGATCGTTTTATAAAAAAAATATTTTTGTGTGTATGTATGTATGTCTGTGGTAGAAATTTTAACATTTGACTAAACACCGAAATACTCATTTTACCTGGTTGTTTTTCAAGCACCATCTTCAAAGTATTGAAGCAATGAGCAATGTGTGTAGTTAAAGCGTGTATAAAAAAAACCCGGGTGGTGGGGGGTTTTGAGGGGGTACAAGTATCTGATTGGTTTGTGTCGTGTGTGGTATGTAGACCAGGTCAGGGGTCAAGATCAGGTCAGGTCGCGTGAAGGATTGTGGTATAGATTCACTTTTCAATTCTCACCTCGATTCGGGGAAGACGATTTCACATTGTTCGGTTTCTTAGCTCACGAAAAATAGATAAAGAAGATACCAAAGGGAGATTTCCGACAGTTTGATCTGCACAGCGTTTTTACAATGTCTGCGCGAGGAAGAGCTGTCCAAAGTGCAGTGTCGATCTGGCAGTCGTGTCCCCGGTAAGTACAGAAGACGCTTAACATTTTTTGTTACATTGTCCAAAATTTAAAGAACATAGAACCATTTTATTCAATAGTCTGCCAACGCACGCTCTGGATTGCAAAACACTTTTGTTTGGAAATATTGATTTAACTATATCTTTGAACACGAAAATATTTTCTGCTGTACAAGATTACGTTATGTCAACTGATTGCTTCGGCTGATATTATATTAACAGTGACAGCAATAGATGTAGCAAAGCATTCTCTCTCTCTCTCTCTCTCTCTCTCTCTCTCTCTCTCTCTCTCTCTCTCTCTCTCTCTCTCTCTCTCTCTCTCTCTCTCTCTCTCTCTCTTTATTTGTATAAAATATTATGAAATATTTTGAAAGAAAAGGGTTGAAGTTCGCCATGTCTTGTTATCAGAATGTGTATTGATTATCAGTTTTAGAACGTGTCCATAAGCAGTCTGCTTGTTAACGTTCTTAATGTTGCTACTGTATATAACATGTATACAAGAAATTAATAAAAACACGCTTAAACCAAGTACAGACTGATCTATAGTGTTTCCCACTCTTACAATGTATCACCTAAGCTTAGCCCCCCCCCCCCCCCCCACAAAAGTTGTATGTTTCTGGTAACATGGCTAAAAAAAAAAAGGGTAGGTAGGTACGGATTTTTTATTTTTATTTTTTTTAATTTTTTTTGTGTGGTCAGGGTAGAAAATATATATAACGCAAAGAGACTGGACTTACTATACAAAGAGAAAGACAACACATTACAAAACAAATGAGACAAAAGGACCCCTTGTGTCGTCTGCCGTCTGTTACTTTCGTTTTGACGCTTTTTTTTATTATTTTTTTTTAACAAATGCAATAAAATAAAAGTCTAGGGTCGGCGGGAAAAAACTAGGCAGGGTCGGGTGACCAGAAACATACAACTTTTTTTTGGGGCCTTACTTTTTGTTTGTTTGTTTGTTTGCTTAACGCCCAGCCGACCACGAAGGGCCATATTAGGGCGGTGCTGCTTTGACATATAACGTGCGCCACACACAAGACAGAAGTCGCAGCACAGGCTTCATGTCTCACCCAGTCACATTATTCTGACACCGGACCAACCAGTCCTAGCACTAACCCCATAATGCCAGACGCCAGGCGGAGCAGCCACTAGATTGCCAATTTTAAAGTCTTAGGTAAGAGCCGGGGTTCGAACCCACGACCTCCCGATCACGGGGCGGACGCCTTACCACTAGGCCAACCGTGCCTTACTGATAATCCGGCTTGTTTTAATTTCTTTTCATTTCAGCAGACACGGATGGCAAACACAGTGCTAGGCAGTCACCTCTAGTGAAATATTTCATGCCAACTTACTATCACAGGGTTATCCAGTCATTTTCTGTGTACGGGGGAGTAACGAGCCGGGGGAGTAGCGATACGGGGGAGTAACGAGCCGGGGGAGTATCGAGCCGCCGGGGGAGTACGGGGGAGTAACGAGCTGATCCCGATCTAAAGTGCCTGTAATGTTTGAATGTCTTTGTTCTTGGTTCGATTTATGTGAATTTCAAGGCTTGCAGTAGAGTCTCAAGTTAAATCTGCCCGTATAAAACTGTCCACCTAACATGCAGATAATAAGGAAACGGAATGGATCTGTTCTCAAAGTCAGAATTATTACGATTTTGCCTCAGTTTCAAAACATGCTCTGTCATGGTTCTGTCCGAGTGTAAAATTTGGTACCTTGCAGCAACTTCCCTGAATTTGAAAGACAGTGTTTGAATGCTAGATCTGCCTAGATCTGTATCGCGTTTCATTTCAGACTCCTGTCTTTGATTGTACTGTTTTCTGTTTACCCATTATCATGATTCGCTTATGTCGGTAACTTTTGGTAAACTTACCTTGCAACAGCGTCCTTGTCTTTGTTGGCATTTTTTTTTCAAGGCAGCACAACGTAAGATTTTGGACAGCAAGTAGAATGCGAGTTTTGAGACAACGACAGTCGTCCAAAGAAAGCTTACTGTGGAATGTTGTTGTACATAATGGTACATGTAATTCTGTATTTTTCTGCGGTTAATGTTAATGGTTTCTTTTTTCTTCTGTTGGTTTCTTCCTCCTGAGTTGACCGTATCACTGAAACAAGACCATCAGAGAGGACCTCAGTTGCTCCTCAAAATGGACTGTGAATAGTGTGTTGGCTGTGTTGACCGTCAGAATTATTTTAAGAACCAGTCTGCGGCAGTCTGTTGACATGTTACGCATATTGAAGAGTTCCCATGCTGCATAGGTAAAGTGGCTTGTATAACCCGACTATTCAGTATCAAAACACTGTTTATATTTGTGTAGGTTGTAGTCATCACAACTAATCGCATTTTGCCTTTTGTTTCAGAAAGGAGGATAAGCGACAACAAGATCGACGCTATGTCAGATATGCCTCAGCCACATGACGACTTCCGAATTTAGATCCACTCGGCATGGTGACAAGTCTTGATGAAAAGTATAAGACTGACGACAGCAGTGGAAAAAGTGACCACATGGCAGGTACATTGCTTAGTGTCTGCAGTGCAAAAGACAGATACGCTGATGGTAGATTTCCAAATGAACACAGTACCCTCAGATCTACTGCTGATTTACGACGGGCCCGCTACAATCCAGGGCAGAACATTGCGGAGCTGGTGGCCAGCAGGACAATGTGTCACTAGAAAATATAATAGACTTCGGAGTGCGAGGACCAGGGAAAACAACCTCATGTGAACCTGTCTGAGTGTGACCATCGTGACGCCCATATCTTTAAACTCTTAGTCGTATGACAATTCCAAGAGTATATATATAGGTTACACACTCCGAGTTCTGAATATCGTGCATATTTTCCCTAGGGTCGATTTTCAGGTATTACCGAGCCTCTGGCGAGGTAATACCTGTAAATCGACCCGAGGGAAAATATGCACGATATTCAGGACGAGGTGTGTAAGCTGTTTATCCCATTACTCCGACGTTTTAATTAAAAAACCGAACTTTTTGACACAAACTCTGCGAGTGCCTGTTTACTGCTCATCATACCTTCTCCACCAAAAATCGTGTCATGATATTCATGTGCAAAACGAGTCCCCTTTTGTCTTTTTGTTTCCAGGATTGTGCCGTTGAATGCATTTGATACTGTGCAGTTACCGGCCGGTTTCAGTCGGTTACCCGAGCTGGCATTCGTCAAAACTGCGAAAGACCGCATTCTGATAATCTTCGCTTCACAGCTAGCGACGGGAGAGAATGATACCCGAAGGGAAGTAACTCATTTTTGACCTGAGTTCAGTGGGATTCGAAAGACCGCGTGTGTGATTTTACAAGCGATGAAGATGATTGCTGAGTTTGTGCTTATTCGAGCCTTTGTGCTTCAGTGTTCAAATTTGTATTACCTACTTCTTCAATCGTCACTTACTGATTTAGGTGAGCCTAACTTTGGTGTCTGTCGTTGTCTTAGGCGAGGTAGTCTGTCTGGGGGATAACGGCGCACCACTGACTGTCGAGTTGTTTTTATGCGGCAACGCATGTAGCCTAGTGGTCTCTGTATGTCCAAGATCCGACCTTCTTCGCCACCTTTTATTCTAACAGTATCACCAACTTTGAAAATGACAATTTCCATGCTTGAGCCGAAGATACTACATGTATAGCAAACGACAGATCCTGCAGCAGACGACAGATCTGTAGCAGACGACTGATGAGACAGCCTTGTTCTGTTGAACCATATTTAGCAATCAATGCTCTAAAAGCGATAACAAATGAACAAAACTATAAGCATACTGTTTTAGTGTAAGTTTTATTTTGTCGCTCAAGATTTTGAGTCAGGATGCTCTTGGGATTGATCTAAGCGGTTGCCCATGAAGCGTACCTCGTTACGACAACTTTACTAGAGTTGTGCGCCTTGAATCACTGTGTGTCTCTGTCGCTCTCTCTCGTGCTCTCTGTCTCTCTCTCAGTCTCACCGCGTCGGACAACTCATAATCTTCACTCAGCTCTATTCACCCAAACAGATTATGTACATTCTTTGTTGTTTTCTTTATTTCTTCAATGATAATGTTTGCAGATCGTTAGCCAAACGTCAGTTCGACTTTTTTACCGCAGAATATCTCAATCGTTTTGCTGAAAAAAAGTAGTCCTGAGTTAACGATAAATATGCAGATGACCTCTAAAAATTATTCAGTTGTACTCTGAGACCAAAGACCAATGACAGGTGAGATCGAGACTCGGTTGTGATGGATAATTCATATGGTTGTGATGGATAATCCAGAATAATCCCCTCCTCAGCTAACAGAGACAAAGAGGCAGGTCATGGGATAATATCTTCATACGCAAGCTCTAGGGTTAATGATTGTAGATAAGCTTTGCCATGATAATTATGCTGATGCTGTGTGTGTCTGTGTGTGCGTGCGTGTTTGTGCGGCCTTGTGTGTGTGTGTGTGTGTGTGTGTGTGTGAGGATTGCACAAGATCTCCTTCAGGGACAACTGCACCAACAACAAATACAGTCATTTTATCTGTTTGCCTTCTTTTGAAAATTATACATGGAATTGATATGATGCGTTAGTTTAGTGTGTGTGTGTGTGTGTGTGTGTGTGTGTGTGTGTGTGTGTGTGTGTGTGTGACGGAGTGAGTGAGTTTGTGTTACTGTTTGTCGATTTCTTACGTGAGCCTTGAAGGCTTCGCCTCTTGTTTTTCATGTATTTGCATGACTAGCAAATTAACGCCAGCGGCTACACACAAATGAAACTTGAACAAAATCTGTATCAATCTTCTCTCTGTAGATATGCAAAGTTATGAATTTGTTTACACAAGTTGTCACGATCGGGTGACAGAGACCAAGAAAGTGTCACTCAGTGGAGTGCCTGTTCTTGGTCGATAATGATAGAAAGCGCCTGTGCGTGATATTGGACACAGCAGAGTTTGCTGACAGTGCTCAACGAGCACGGATGTTTTGAAACGCACGAGCTTCACAGTGCGGGTTTCTGCTATCATAGGGCTGACGGTTTTTCGCTGACAGCGCACACGGGATTTTCAGGGATTGAGTTTCTCGTGTCTTTTTTCTGCTTGGGGAGGCAGAATTGTGTATAGCTGGACTGGTTTTGTGACAAGGTCAGTCACGTGTATTTGGCTAGGTTGTCTGACAGAGACACGAGTACGGGACACTTGACACCCAGCGGCAGAAGGGGAAGGAGCTAACACACAGTTTCTAGAGTATGATGGTTTTTCACCGAATATTGTATTCGGCACTCTAGGGGAACTTCCACTGCCACATGTTTTGCTGAGGACAAGTCGTCAACATTCCTTCGTCGGCGATGGCTTTCGCATAAGGATTCGACAAGGGGTTCTGGAGGTTTTTGGTCACTGTTGACGAACAGAGGCTGTTCCAGGGAGGAGGCGGACTTTGCTTCCATTGAGAGTTACAATCATAGGCTTTTGAGGTAATAAATCATTATTTAACGCTGTTGATGAGTCTGTGTTGTGGAATGAAATACTCTCTGTTGTTCTTTCCAGGTTAGCGCATAATTTACTCTCTGTGACGCTAAAATACTAATCTGTATATGGTTTTTGCAGATAGGGAGAGAAGGACGGAAAATGGCTGTTTTGTTGTTGTAAAAAGTCAGTTTTGTGCAGGCCCACGTGCTCGATGAGATATTTAAAGATGACATGTTTTAAGGTGGTGGGTGAGGGGTAGCTGACATGTTTAGTGCACCGATGCTTTCTGTTTGCAGCCTTCGATTCGTTCGATCCGATTCGTTCGTTTCGTGTTCCTGTAACATCTGCACGGCTGACTCTGGCGGGAACTGTTGAGGCTACGCTAACCAGGAGACCGGCTAACCAGGAGACCGGCTAACCAGCGGACCGGCTAACCAGCGAACCGGCTAACCAGCGGACCGGCTAACCAGCGAACCGACTAACCAGCATACCGGCTAAGCGGCAGCAGCAGAGATAAAGCTAAGTGCACCATGTCGTACGCACCCCGTTGACCACCGTTGTCTTTTCGTATCTATGATTTCATTGGAGTAGTGACAACGTGGGGTGTGGGACACCTGCACGAACTAGAGCTTTTCGAACAGAACATTCTCATTTGACTGTATTTACACGGGTTCAGCGTGTTACTATAATTTTCTACATACTACTGGCATTTTGTCAGTGAACACTGGTTTTTTACGTGTTGAGAACGTAAAAGGAACATATTTTGAGTGAAGGCTCGAGGGAGGTGGCGAGTTTATACATAAACAGGCGTCTGAAACTTATACTTTTGTTGACTCTATTTAATTGTATGCCTGCGAGAGTGGATCGTGGTGTGGTTAGTTAATTAGTAGTAATTAACCGGTTCATAATCACCTTAAGTGATATATTGAAACGTGACACATGGGGGCCAAGCCGGGATTTACTCAGTTAATTTCCAACTGATAAAGACCCACCAATTAAGGATAACTAAGAGCAGATAATCTCGTCAGTGCTCGACTTATTTTCTGCTTGGTGCTACCCTTTTTTGTATAGTTTTGATCATATGCCACACCTTAAGCGATTCACATCTTGCAGGAAATGTAAATTGTAATTTGTGAGTTATTGTATGCGCTAACTGTGATTACTTCCCTTTCCTTTGTTTGTGAATCTTTGTTGTTGTACGTTCAGAGTTTTCCGTTGCAGAGAGCTGAGCGGGGTTAGCGGATTTGTTATTCGTTTTACTCAGTTTTCTCTACATTGTTGTTTCGCACTCTGTAACAGGTTACATTTGTACCGTCTTGCTTTACTTGGATTTTTCTCCATATTTTGACTTTGTTGGAATTTTGGGGGGGAAGGGTCCGAGGACTTCTGTCCTAACCAAGGCTGTGGGAGACACTCTGTTTCACCGCAAAAAGCAGCCGATAAAGTAGGCCACGGCTGTGGGAAACACTTTGTTTCACCGCAAAAAGCAGCCATAAAGTAGGCTACGCGATTTGTTCTACATCGTTTGGATTTTTCTTCTGCATTTTCTGGTTGCTGGATTTTTGTATCCACCGCTTTCGTCACCGCGTGTTCTAGCTATAGCTGCGTTAGACTTACTTTTGTGATAAAGCTTTGCTAAAACTAACCATGGCTACAGGGGGATCTCCTACGAAGAGGTTAACTTTTGAGACTCCTGGTAGCGAGGAACAGACAGAGCGAGACGCACGCGTTAGAGCGCGTAGTTTGCTTAAGCGCAAGGAGTTAGAACGTAAGGAAGACATAGAGCGACAGACGAGGAAAGAAGAGCTTGACAGACAAGAACGACAGGCCGAACGTGAGAGACAGGAACGACAAGACGAACGTGACCGACAGGATAAGAAAGACGAGCTTGACAGACAAGAACGACAGGCCGAACGAGACAGACAAGAAAAGAAAGAACAGGCTGAACTTGAGAGACAGGAACGACAGGCCGAACGTGACAGACAGGACAAACAGGCGGATCGCGATCACCAGCTAGAACTAGCTAGGCTACAGGCCGAGAAGGGTACGCTTACTCAGGCTAGCGCGCCGACGTTTGTTGCCGACCGTACGAGACTGCCGACGTTCGACGATGACAAGGACGAGCTCGACGATTTTTTACGCCGGTTTGAGCGCATTGCATCTGACCAGAAGTGGGAAGAGGCCACGTGGGCTAGCCGCCTTAGCACCTGCTTAAAAGGACGCGCATTGCAGCTCTACAACGCTTTGGAGGACGACGAGGCGAGAGACTATCAGGCACTAAAGAAGGCGTTACTCCAGCGCTTCAACCTGACTGCGGAAGCCTACAGACGGCGTCTGCGTAACAGCAAGAGACTGAGCGGCGAGCTGAGTCATCAGTTTGTGGCACGCCTTAATCTCTACCTGCGGCGCTGGGTGGAGATGGCCGAAAAGGACTGGACCGTCAACGACCTTGCCGACCTCATAGTCATGGAGCAACTGATGTCCAGCCTGCGACCTGAGGTGGTGACCTTCGTGCAGGAGCACCAACCAAAGACTACTCAGGAGGCAGCCGACTGGATCAGAGTACACGAGGACGCCCAGGCGATCTCCGGAAAATCCTCAGGCTCACGGCCAGGAAAATCAGGAAATTCGGGTTCTTCAGGACCCAAGGACGGGAAGGACGATCAGGGACACAAGGGATCGAGTTCCAGATCTGACATCCAGTGTTACTACTGCAACAAGCGGGGCCACGTGAAGAAGGACTGCCACAGGAGACAGGCTGACCAGAAGGGCGTTCACTTCGTTGGCAGTGAGGAGTTCAGGGACGTCACGAGCTCATGCACCATTCCACAACTCTGCGTTCCGTGCTCCAGGAAACATTTCCAGCCCCACTGCAACGTCTACGTTAACGGAGTGAAGGGCGAAGGTCTGCGGGACACAGGGGCAGACATGATAGTGGTTCGGGCGAGTCTAGTTCCAGCTATGGCCTACACAGGAGACAGCATCAGAGTGAGAATGGCCGAGGCATCTCACGCTTACGACTTGAACACGGCAGTGATCAAGGTCGTAACACCGTTGTTCACGGGGACCATTGTGGCCGTCGTCATGGACGATCCTCCATGCGACTTGCTCATTGGAAACCGGGTTCAGTTTGTGGACGGCGTCACCAGGGAGGTTCCCGTTTACCGGTCTCCCGACGTCATTTCAGTTCTCACGCGGGCACAGGCGGAGCGAGAGGACAAACCTCTCAAACCCCTACCTGCTGCACGAGCTGCCCTGGGGAACGTGACCCCCGCGCTTCTCGCGAAGGCTCAGGATTCTGACCCGACCTTAGCTACTCCTCGGGAGCACGCGAAGTCGGGGAAGGTGAAGCTGAGCGGGAAGCATGGGAGGTCAAGGTTCCTCAGGGACAAGAAGTTGCTCTACCGTGAGTTCAGCAACAAGGAAGGTGCATTCAAACAGGTTGTCGTGCCTCGCGAGTTTCGCGAGGGTGTCATGGCAACGGCACACGACTCGATTCTGGGAGGTCATCTTGGCACCAAGAAGACCACGGATCGTGTCTGGCGCCACTTTTACTGGCCAGGCATCTGCACGGATGTCCGACGTTTCTGTGCGTCCTGCGATAAGTGCCAGAAGGTGGTTGCCAAGGGAAGGGTGAGGAAGGTCCCCTTAGAGAAGATGCCGCTCATCGACGAACCCTTTCGTCGGGTGGCAGTGGACATCATCGGGCCCATCTTGCCTGCGTCTGAGGACGGAAACAGATACATTTTGACCATGGTGGACTACGCTACTCGATACCCAGAGGCGATCCCTCTGAAATCGATTGAAGCCACGCGAGTAGCTGAGGCTCTGGTTACTATGTGGTCCCGGCTGGGAATTCCATCAGAGGTACTCACCGACAGAGGCACGCAGTTCACGGGAGGAGTGATGGCGGAGGCAGCACGACTGCTATCACTGGAGCAGCACTTCACCACTCCTTACCATGCTCAGTGCAACGGACTGGTGGAAAGGTTCAATGGCACCTTGAAGACCATGCTGAGGAAACTAGCTCAGGAGAAACCACGCACGTGGGACAGGTACATCCCAGCATTGCTTTTTGCATACCGCGAGGTTCCTCAGGAGAGCTTGGGCTTTTCCCCATTCGAGCTGTTGTACGGCAGGCAGGTACGCGGTCCCATGGCTATCCTGCGTCAGGCTTGGACAGACGAAGAAGCTGACGAGGAGGTGCAGACGACAGCGACCTACATCGTAGAACTAAGGAACAGGATCGAAGAGACCTGCAAACTGGCTCAAGAGAACCTGGGAAGAGCAGCACAGCGTTACGCGCGAGGATTCGACCGCAAGGCACGGCCGCGCAGCTTCAAGATTGGAGAACGGGTGTTGCTACTTCTACCTGTCAAACACAACAAGCTACAACTGCAGTGGCAAGGACCTTTTGAGGTGACAGCGAAAGTGGGCCAGAACGACTACAGGATCGTCATGAACGGGAAAGCACGCCTGTACCACGCCAACCTGCTGCGCGCCTACATAGAGAGGACTGCCTACGGGGAAAAGGACAAAGTGACAGAAGCAGTTGCTGTCGTGATGGACGAGACAACGGAAGAACAGGGAGGAGGACGTGTACCAGTTTGTCCGCTGGAGGCTAGTGAGGATCACACGGACGTGCACATCTCACCTGATCTTGGGGACGACCAGCAGGCGGACCTGCAAGAGATCCTGAAGGATGCAGCACGGGTCCTTACAGACATACCACTTCAGACGCATTTAGAGGAGTTTACCTTCGACTTGCTGGAGAAACAGCCAGTGAGGACGAAGCAGTATCCCATGCCTCATGCCCAGAAGGAGGTGGTCAGGAAGGAAATCGCCGACATGACGAAGTTGGGCGTCATCGAGCCAGCGAACTCTCCCTACAGTTCTCCAATTGTGCTTGTGAAGAAGAAGGATGGACGCGTCAGGTTCTGTGTCGACTACCGGAAGCTGAACAAAATCACGGCGTTTGACGCGGAACCCATGCCTGACGTGGACTACCTCTTCAGTCACTTGGCCAAGGCCAAGTACTTTTCCAAACTGGACCTCACCAAGGGATACTGGCAAATTCCAGTTGCCGAGGAAGATCGCCCAAAGACTGCATTTACCACTCCATTCGGCCAGTTCCAGTGGACAGTCATGCCTTTTGGTCTACAGAATGCAGGTGCCGTCTTCACTCGCATGATGAGGAAACTTTTGGAACCATTGAAGCGCGAGGACATCAGCAGTTTCATCGACGATGTGCTGATCGCGACAGAGACATGGACTGAACATCTCGACGCCCTGCGCGACGTGTTCGGAAGGTTGAAGGACGGAAATCTGGGAGCTAAACCGTCCAAGTGCTACTTGGGATTTCGGGAATTGTCTTTCCTGGGTCATGTTGTCGGCGAGGGATTGCTCGTTCCAGAGGACGACAAGATCCAGAAGATTCGGGAGGCGGAGCCACCGCGCACGAAGAAAGAAGTCAGGTCTTTCCTGGGCCTAGCCAGCTTCTACAGACGCTTCATCCCGCACTTTGCCGAAATCGCACTACCGCTGACCAACCTTACCAAGAAACTACAACCGACCGTTGTAGTGTGGACTGAGGAATGCAGCTCCGCATTCAACACCCTGAAGAGGCGACTCACCAGTCAGCCTATTCTCCGACTACCAGACCTGAACAAGGACTTCGTGCTGAGGACAGACGCTTCAGGGAAGGGACTTGGGGCAGTGTTGCTTCAGGAGACAGAGGGGTTTTTGCACCCTGTTTGCTTCGCCAGCCGTAAGCTGACCTCGGCCGAGGCAGCGTATGCAACGGTTGAACGCGAGTGTCTCGCCATTGTCTGGGGCATCCAGAAGTTCGAAGCGTACCTGTACGGACGACCTTTCTGTCTGGAGACGGACCATCAACCTCTGCAATATCTTCAGGTTGCAAGGTTGGCAAACGCCAGACTTATGCGCTGGGCGTTGATTCTCCAACCGTACCAATTCACGGTACGCGTCATTCCGGACGCCAACAATGTTGGAGCTGACTTTCTCTCTCGGGCGGTAGAGGAGAACATGACTGTGAGCGAAACCGAGGTTTCGTCTTGAAGAGGGGAGGTGTGTCACGATCGGGTGACAGAGACCAAGAAAGTGTCACTCAGTGGAGTGCCTGTTCTTGGTCGATAATGATAGAAAGCGCCTGTGCGTGATATTGGACACAGCAGAGTTTGCTGACAGTGCTCAACGAGCACGGATGTTTTGAAACGCACGAGCTTCACAGTGCGGGTTTCTGCTATCATAGGGCTGACGGTTTTTCGCTGACAGCGCACACGGGATTTTCAGGGATTGAGTTTCTCGTGTCTTTTTTCTGCTTGGGGAGGCAGAATTGTGTATAGCTGGACTGGTTTTGTGACAAGGTCAGTCACGTGTATTTGGCTAGGTTGTCTGACAGAGACACGAGTACGGGACACTTGACACCCAGCGGCAGAAGGGGAAGGAGCTAACACACAGTTTCTAGAGTATGATGGTTTTTCACCGAATATTGTATTCGGCACTCTAGGGGAACTTCCACTGCCACATGTTTTGCTGAGGACAAGTCGTCAACATTCCTTCGTCGGCGATGGCTTTCGCATAAGGATTCGACAAGGGGTTCTGGAGGTTTTTGGTCACTGTTGACGAACAGAGGCTGTTCCAGGGAGGAGGCGGACTTTGCTTCCATTGAGAGTTACAATCATAGGCTTTTGAGGTAATAAATCATTATTTAACGCTGTTGATGAGTCTGTGTTGTGGAATGAAATACTCTCTGTTGTTCTTTCCAGGTTAGCGCATAATTTACTCTCTGTGACGCTAAAATACTAATCTGTATATGGTTTTTGCAGATAGGGAGAGAAGGACGGAAAATGGCTGTTTTGTTGTTGTAAAAAGTCAGTTTTGTGCAGGCCCACGTGCTCGATGAGATATTTAAAGATGACATGTTTTAAGGTGGTGGGTGAGGGGTAGCTGACATGTTTAGTGCACCGATGCTTTCTGTTTGCAGCCTTCGATTCGTTCGATCCGATTCGTTCGTTTCGTGTTCCTGTAACATCTGCACGGCTGACTCTGGCGGGAACTGTTGAGGCTACGCTAACCAGGAGACCGGCTAACCAGGAGACCGGCTAACCAGCGGACCGGCTAACCAGCGAACCGGCTAACCAGCGGACCGGCTAACCAGCGAACCGACTAACCAGCATACCGGCTAAGCGGCAGCAGCAGAGATAAAGCTAAGTGCACCATGTCGTACGCACCCCGTTGACCACCGTTGTCTTTTCGTATCTATGATTTCATTGGAGTAGTGACAACGTGGGGTGTGGGACACCTGCACGAACTAGAGCTTTTCGAACAGAACATTCTCATTTGACTGTATTTACACGGGTTCAGCGTGTTACTATAATTTTCTACATACTACTGGCATTTTGTCAGTGAACACTGGTTTTTTACGTGTTGAGAACGTAAAAGGAACACATTTTGAGTGAAGGCTCGAGGGAGGTGGCGAGTTTATACATAAACAGGCGTCTGAAACTTATACTTTTGTTGACTCTATTTAATTGTATGCCTGCGAGAGTGGATCGTGGTGTGGTTAGTTAATTAGTAGTAATTAACCGGTTCATAATCACCTTAAGTGATATATTGAAACGTGACACAAGTGAACAATCCCATGACGGGTTTAACAACATTTTCCGAAACATTGCGTAAAATCTGGATAAACAACCGTAACGATCCAAACGTTCGCACGAATTATCTCTAGTATGTTGGTAAAATATTCTGAAAGTTTCAAAGCAATCCACGAAGTCATTGCCAAAATGTAGCGCTTTTTGACATGATACCCATAAAAATGGACGTAAAACGTCCCGTTTTTGACCGCTCTTGCGATCGACACCTGCATCAGTAGGAATAGCATAGCACACGAAATACGCAAGTAGCAAAACAAAGCAAGCATAGGGTAGATGATTGGTTTGACTTTCTTCTCGTATGTCAAAGTTGCAAAGTTTTGCCTATTGTGATTTTTTTGTCGATTTTTCCTTCGGCTCTTCCGTTTTTGTCTGGTCGATTGTGAGGGTACCCTTACTTAAGCGGCGGTCACGTGAACCATGTTAAAAAAAAATACTTAATCCAAAATAAACGGCCGTAACTGGCATATAAAGTTGTAATGAAATGGGAATCAATGCTCTAATTTGGGTTTGAAATTTGTTGCAATAATTTTTTGGCCAAGTTTATATTTCAACAGCACATACATATTCAAAGAAGAAAATAAACGAATAAAAGCCAGAGGCAAAGTTCATCAAAATGTCAATGGCCATGGTAAGTTAAACACATTTGCACGATATTTGTTGGAACAGTGATGAAAAAAAAAATTAACAAACAAAAAATAATAACAATCAATACTCTTATAACCTGTGCAGGTCATTGACACACCTGGAATGCCAGCCTCAACTCTTCATTCGGACAACACCTTCAATGAAATCAAAAAAGGATTTCCTCTCAGCAAACCAGGGCCTCCCGCCATTGTATACGTCCTTGACCCCGTACACCGCAGCATGGACGACGATTTTCAACTTTACTACAGGTTGCACCAATACTATGGCTGATGGGGTCTATGTCGACCAAAAGAGTGGGATTCCCTGTAGGTGGAGTTCCTGTAGAGGGATTCCCTGTATACAGGGAATCCCACAGGTTAAAGTTTTTCAATAAAACTTGAAAACCATACTCGAATTTCTAAGAATTATCACTAAAGATCGAAAAACATCAAATTCTACCGATGTCGCTAAGCATCACGTGACTTTCAGCGATATCAGCGAAACACTACTGGAATCCCACTCTTTTGGTCGACATAGACCCCATCAGCAATACTATCGAGACAGCATCAAGAAGTATATCATCTTACTAGTTACTCATGGAAGGGAAAAGAGACATTTTGGAACGATGCAGAGTGTTGGCCAGTCATGGAGAGACTGGCATGAGAAATATTCTGGATGAGGTGTCTCAGATGTTCACGATTTTCAACAACCACGGGGTCACAGCGACCAAACGTGAACATGTTCATGAACTGCTGCTGATGATTGATCGAATGATCCACAATAATGGCGAAAAGCCGTACTTCCAAATGAAAGCTCCGAATGGAAGGGAGATAAAAATGCAGCGCATTGGAAGACAAACGGATTGACAGACATGAAGCAAGGGAAGGGATTCGAAAAAGGTGCAGCGAGTCAAACGCGTGTTCTGTTTCATAAACTGTGAAATCTCTTATTGGGTATCAATGACGACATCAGTTATAGACTAGACATATATGCGTTCATATGTTGACAGTTGACAGCAATTCTCGTATAATACGTTTTGGATTTTACTTGATTTGGATTTCAGAAACTTTATATGTGAATGGACCAGGTAGGCAGAAAAAAACCAAAGACAGACAAACACACACACCTCTCATTTATAAGCATATGCATAGTCGCATAGCCACACACACGTACACACACACACACGTACACGCGAGCACACTAGTCTTGATGTCCGTGTATCTTTAAAAAGGAACATTGTTTAACATAATGATTAAATGAAAAATTGAACGGTATCTTTGCTAATATCGGATAAAGAACTAATAAAACGAAAATAGGTGTATGTCTTGAGTAGATTTATTCATTTTTCAATCATTCCACTGTATCAATTTCACCAGATCAACATAACACGTTGACATCTGCGAGTATTTCACAAGCTTAACAAGTCGCTAAGGCAAAAATACAACATTTAGTCAAGCTCAGTCGAACTCACAGAATGAAACTGAACGCATTGCATTTTTTCCGCAAGACCGTACACTCGTAGCATCTGTCCACCGCTCGTGGCAAAGGCAGTGAAAGTAACAATCCAGAAAAGCGCGGGAGCGGTTGCGCTGAGGAGGATAGCACGCTTTTCTATATCTCTATTCTTTTTAACTCTCTGAACGTGTTTTTAATCCAAACATATCATATCTATATGTTTTTGGAATCAGGAATGGACAAGGAATAAGATGAAATTGTTTTTAAATCGATTTCGGAAATTTAATTTTAATCATAATTTTTATATTTTTAATGTTTAGAGCTTGTTTTTCATACGAATATAACATATTTATATGTTTTTGGAATCAGAAAATGATGAAGAATACAATAAACGTAAATTTGGATCGTTTTCTATAAAAAAAATTTAATTACAATTTTCAGATTTTTTAATGACCAAAGTCATTAATTAATTTTTAAGCCTCCAAGCTAAAATGCAATACCAAAGTCCGGCCTTCGTCGAAGATTGCTTGGGCAAAATTTCAATCAATTTGATTGAAAAATGAGGGTGTGACAGTGCCGCCTCAACTTTTACAAAATGCCGGATATGACGTCATCAAAGACATTTATCGAAAAAATGAAAAATATATCTGGGGATATCGTACCCAGGAACCTTCATGAAAAATTTCATGGAGATCGGTCCAGTAGTTTACTCTGAATCGCTCTACACACACACACACACACACACACACCACGACCCTCGTCTCGATTCCCCCCTCTATGTTAAAACATTTAGTCAAAACTTGACTAAATGTAACAAAAAGGCTGGTCCACATGCCAGCAATAATTTGTTGGCAAACAGTTATAGACAAAATTAATATATCCAGGTAGCATTACTCAACGTGGAGGCCATAGTATAAGTAAGTAACACGTAATTGTCACTCAACGTTTGACTGATAGATCATGTATATATTAAATGATAATAAATAATAATAATGATAATAATAATAATAATAATGATAATAATAATAATAATAATAAAACATTATTGTATTGCGCTATTCACCGCCAGATTACAGTCTCATGGCGCTTTACAAATCCATCATAGTACAATACAAGCATTAATAGTTAACATTTTATAAACAACAACCAGATACATATGATACTCTAGAAGGTTTAAAAACAACCAGTCAACAAGCAAACTTATCATTCGGCACATTCACTCACAAGTCACACGCACGCATTACACCACAGCTTCAATGTCCTAATTACTTTGCTCATTTCAATAAAAGGAAGATTTGTACAGGCAAGTCATCAGTTTAATCTTACATGATGGTAGTGACGAAAGTCACAGATTTCGATCATAATTAATAGACTCCCAGTCTTGTCAGACACTCCTTGCTGTCAGAAGAGGGTGTCCTGGATGTTTAGCTCAAAGCCAGCCCAGTAATAAACAGCTCGTGAGACTCGTTGCCATGGTAATCACTAGGGAGGGTACTGTCACGCTGCAGCCATCTGTGAACACACAAGTTTAATAACTGTAATACGAAATCTTAGTATAATTAACAATTTGCCCTGGGAGTGTCATAAGCAACATGGCTTTTAATAATAAAAAAACTAATAAAAAAATCAAAAAATAAAAGAATAAAAAAAATCATGGCTTTTAATCAAAATTCTTCTCATAAGAATAGTTGAGCTCACCATCTTAGAGTTAGCGGCTAGGCTATTACATGGTATAAGGCCATCCCTCCACTCGGCCGCGTACCGAGAATCATCAGCCTGTGTGCTCTCTGTGCACAATCAGCAAGTTTTGATAAATTGATGTTGTAAATGCAACCAGTTTTTTTTTTTTTTTTTTTTTTTTTTACAAAACTAATGCATTAAAACCAAAATGGCAGCAAGCAGTCATGGTGTTGATTGTTGGTAAGTGACCAAGTTAAGGTGTGGGTTTTCCTCATGTAAAAACCAGGACATATCTGAGAAAGTGTGTCCAACTGTTTACACACTGAAGAGTGTGCCTTTAATCGGGGCGGGGATGTAGCTCAGTCGGTAGCGCGCTGGATTTGTATCCAGTTGGCCGCTGTCAGCGTGAGTTCGTCCCCACGTTCGGCGAGAGATTTATTTCTCAGAGTCAACTTTGTGTGCAGACTCTCCTCGGTGTCCGAACACCCCCCGTGTGTACACGCAAGCACAAGACCAAGTGCGCACGAAAAAGATCCTGTAATCCATGTCAGAGTTCGGTGGGTTATAGAAACACGAAAATACCCAGCATGCTTCCTCCGAAAACGGCGTATGGCTGCCTTAATGGCGGGGTAAAAAACAGTCATACACGTACAATTCCACTCGTGCAAAAAAACACGAGTGTACGTGGGAGTTTCAGCCCACGAACGCAGAAGAAGAAGAAGTGCCTTTAAGTGTCATGATTGTAACCTTTGTTAAAATAAACTTATGTTTAAACCAAGTGCCTTTAATCTCACAGGTGGTGTCCAAAATCTCCGCCTGAATTTTCTGTTTTGCTTCAGACCTGTTTCTTCTTCTGTCGCACTGCTTTCAGAACACCTACGCCCGAATGCCGGCTTCTGGCATGGCCACATGCACTATTAATATTGGATTGGATTGGATTGGATAAGATTTACAGTCCAGTGAGGTTACCCTCATGGAAATTCGGGCTGCTTTCTCCCCGGGGAAAGCGAGCTGCCATACATACGGCGCTACCCATATTTTTTTTTTCCTGCATGCGTGTATTCATGTTTCCTGAGACTTAATGCCGTGTGAGATGGAATTTTTTTTTACTTTATTCCAAGTCCCACGGGTATTTGATGGACATTTTTATCTATGCCTATACAATTTTGCCAGGAAAGCCCTTTTGTCAATCGTGGGATCTTTAACGTGCACACCCCAATGTAGTGTACACGAAGGGACCTCGGTTTTTCGTCTCATCCGAAAGACTAGCACTTGAACCCACCACCTAGGTTAGGAAAGGGGGGAGAAAATTGCGGCCTGACCCAGGCCTGAACACGCAACCTCTCGGTTCCGAGCGCAAGTGCGTTACCACTCGGCCACCCAGTCATAGCCTATGTGGCTTTCAAAACTCCTTGCAAAACATCTTGCTCAACTAAGTGCAATGTTCATGAAAACAACTTGCGCTCATGTGTAAATGCGCATGTTTGAGCCTGTACGTAATAATGTATTCAAGTGAAAATCAGAAGAGATGCAGCAAAATAATGTTGTGTGACAATTAGAAGAATGATATATACTTATATTCTGGCATGTACGTCATCCGTCACCAATGACCGTATTATTTTAAAAAGATCGATTAAATGGCAAAAGAAGGCCATCCGTACTCCGTTGTGACTATTAAGGACAATAAAACCAACACACTGAAGTTTCAAACAAGGGGAGAGATCGAGACAGACAGAGGGGAGGGAGAGACTGAGGTGGAAGAGGGTGAAAACAGGAGAGATGGTTCAGAAGAGACGTCGGAGAAAGCGGCCTCTCTCTCTCTCTCTCTCTCTCTCTCTCTCTCTCGTTCTCTCTCTCGTTCTGTGATCGGGGATGGGAGAGAGAGAGAGAGAGAGAGTGTGAGAATGGTCAGAGACAAAGTCGGAGACAGCGAGAGGGGAGCCGCTATCTTAGACGTTCTTTAAACAAAATAAAAATGGTGTATATCTTCCATCATCCCAGTGTTCTACTCGCAGTTGCCGGACATTATTTTCACACTCCAGAGAGGAGACTTACCACAGACATTCGCTGCCTTGTCCCAGCTTTTCCCGTCTGCACACTTGCACATATCCTTCTCGGAATGGGAGTCGTAGGCACAGCTTGTGGTGTCAGCACAAATGGTGGTAGCACAGTTGGGCGTGGGGATGTTTGGAACAAGACCTGCAAACAAAGTAAAAACAAGGCAAGTTTTTATTGAATAAATATGTATTAAAAAAGTAAAAGTGGTGCAGAAAATACACTTAAAACAATTAGGCAAAATCATGGTATCACTTTACAATTCATATTCAAGAAAAATAACGTCAATTAAACAGTGACTCACGACACTCGAACTGACAGACAAGCAGACTGGCGAGTAGACATATGCACACCCACGTATATGCATGTTTTAAAAAAAGAAAAAGAAAACAAGGAAAGAAGAAGACAAAACCCAGAAAGGAAAACCAAATAAACAAGGGCAAAAAGAAAAAGAAAAAAGATTAAACAAAAAACGAGATGAAAAAAAGAAAAATCAAAGAAACAAGTACTGAAGTACAAACGAAACAAACAAACAAACAAAGAAAAAGAATGGACAAATTCAAGACAACCGATAAAAAAACAAAACTAAATAAAAATCATAACAAGCGAAAACCTTACCACAAGTGGTGTCGGATTTCATGACAGAAATGCTGGGGTTGCATTTACACTCATGCCCGGCACTCACTGTCATGCACGTGGCATACAGCACGCATGACGTGATGATCCTGCAGTCCTTTGAAGGCACGTCGGTCTTCAGACCTGGGGTAAGAAGGCAGGCATGCGTTACTCGTAGCAAGACGCACCCATACCGTACAGATTCACTGAGAAAAGGGAACAGGCACAGAGATAGACACACACAGAAATACAAACACATGCGCGCTCGCTCTCACTAGCACACACACACACACACACACACACACACACACACACACACACACACACACACGCACACACGGTTCTAAAGCAGGGTGAACACTCAGCGATTTTATTTCCGACTTCATCTAAGAATTGACCCAGGATATTATTGAGAATGGAACATACACACACACACACACACACACACACACACACACACACACACACACACATGAGCGTCACAGTCCACAAAGACACACACACACAAAGACACACACACATACACACACGAGTGTCCACAAAGACACACACATACACACACACATACACATACACACACGAGAGCGTCCACAAAGACACACACATACACATACCGTCCACAAAGACACACACATACACACACAAGAGCGTCCACAAAGACACATGCACACACACACACGAGTACAAACAAACACGCACACACACACATACACTTACACACACACACAGATACACTTACACACACAGATACACTCACATACACACACACAGATACACTCACACACACACACATACACATCTCTCGTGATACAAAATGCCCATGTATTAGGCTACATCTCAAGGGGAGTCAGTGTGACTCACCACACGTTCTGTTGAAGAGCTGTGCAAAGTCCTGCTCACACAAACAGCTGTGCTGAGTGTCCGAACACTGGGCGTAGTCTACACACGGCGGAAAGTCCACACACGCTGTGTCCGGCCGTTTGACTGATGCTTGCAACCCTGCATAGAAAAAACGACCAGACCTAAGTTATGCAGTGATGATACAGTGGAACCACCTTCTTAATATTAGGTCTATAATTCGTACATTCGTCTCCGGGCCACAAAGCTTCGTTTTGGTAGAAGGCCACACAGTACTCTCAGCGTTGCCAATGGCATCGGATGTGATCCAGACACACATAAAAACAGGGGCGGAGCAGTTAAGCCCGAGGGGGGAGGGGGGGGGGATTACAACCTAGGGTCCAGGGGTAGGTAGAGGTGGGGTACCGTGGCAACGCCCCGTTGGGGGGTCTGGGGGGCAAAGCCCCCCTGAAGCTGAAGAAATGTAGCTATCTTATAAACAATGTGTGGCTTATCCTTGATTTTAAACATGATCAACTGGTGTCAGCAGCCACTCATTATTTCTTTTTAAAGTTAGTATTAAATAATGGCAATGTATCGTCCATGATATCTGCTCCCGACATCATATATTCTGATTCTGATTCTGATTCTAGTATGGTCAGAAGGAAGACATGTCGCATAGGAGTGGCAGTTAAAACTGTACAAACATGATACTGATTAAACAATTAACTCTTCCCCCGGCTTTACAGACTGAAACAACAACATAATTCACCAACAGGTTTGGTTTTTGTTTTTTTACAGCCGAAGGGGGGGGGGGGGCCGGGGGGGGGGGCCGGAACCCCTGTAACCACCCCCCTAATCCGCCCCTGTAAAAACAGAGCTGCATCTGTCGCGCCCGCATGCCAGCCGATGTTGAGCTGGCCATGATTGTCCTTGGAATAAGGACATCCCCCCGCTTGAACGCATACCGAAATTAAAATCCTGAATTCTACATGTGCAGAGAGAAATTATTTTGAAGAATTTATTTCAAGGGTTGCCACTAGTTCCTGCTAAGAAATGTATTCATCAGAAAAGCCCTCACCTCCTCTGTACGGGAAGCACACAGGCTGTTCATTTTTCATGTGCATAGAGAAATTATCTTGAAGAATTTATTTCAAAAAATGCCACTAGTTCCTGCCAAGAAATGTATTCGTCAGAAAAGCCCTCCTCTGTACGGGAAGCACACAGTGTTATGGAGTGGTATAGCCCGGTTTTTAGACAATCATAAATGCCTCTACACAACTCTATAAATTTAGTATTTGTTTACAGACTTGAATGTAATCTGAATAGTTGTCCGCTACCGTAGCTTACAAGGCACAAGCGCACACGCACTCACACACGCAAAAACCTGGTGTTAAATGGATCTTGACACTGCCAAGACTAATTATTATTAGTTTACAAAGCTTTTTACATCACAAAATCATTTCCGGCTTCGACCAGTACCCTAGGCCGACAACACCGCAAGAAACTCTACAGTCCAAGACGCAGACACCTTTTGGCTCAAACAAAGCAGCTTAACAGGTAAGACGAATAGGTATTCTACTGTACGTTACCCTACTGCCATCTTTCGGCTTTCAAGATGTTGGTATGGCTGTAAGTCCTTCAGACGACTGACAAGGATGCACCAGTCCTCACGACACCGCGACCATTGCTTGACGTAGTCCTTGATCCTTCCAGTTCGTCTCGGCGGCTAACTGTAGAACCCTGCCAGCTCTCCATGCCATGGTCATGTACATCAAGCCGCAGTTGACTGGTTCAGTTCAGCCTCCGTCGATGAAACCCTCCAGTTGGAACACTGTAAAGTTTATAGTCCATAAATCAACTTGTCTTTAGTTTCTTTCACTCGCACAATAAAAATACTCACTCGTCCAACATATTAAGCTGCATGAGCCAATATAATTATTTACACGTTAATTCCTGTTTTCTAAAGCCAAGAAAACGTTACGTAAAACCCTCACATGTTTAAGCAGTGTAGCACAATAGCTTAGGCCTACACAATAACGCTAAACACAGAAACAGTCACTCTTCTCACATAACGGACAACATGACATGAAAATATAAGTATTTAACCGGTTTCAAACATACCTCAAAAGAGTGTAAAGCCAACATTTAGTACAGTCGCCGGCCTGGCATGAATATGAAAATGGAAGATATCACGTAAACTGATAGGGAAAGTTCGTCAGTCTTCATCCTTCTTCAGTCAGATACCTAAAACAGGAGCCCGTCTGCTAAAGTGTTACGAAAAACATGAGTCGAGCTTGGCTCCTTGACGGCGACTGATTTTACAAAGTCGTTCTTGCTATGACATTGCCAGTGAGCTGTCGCCTGCATTACTTGCACGTGAAAAACCTTGTCAGTTACACAAGGTTCAACTGCGGTCAACGCGACGGTATGCAGCCTATAGCCCTTTCCAATGTCTGACCATCGCTATAGTCTATTCTATTTACAACAATACACATTATCAAAAATACGAGTAAACCGCTTCGTAACATCACCCCCTTTCCTCAAAAGAAAATGAATTGTTGAAAAAACGATGAAATTTTCTGAATCTCGATCAGAGATTATCCAAAAAGTCAAAAGAATTATATACAGGTGTCATGTTCAGAAGCTGTTTAAAAAAAATATCATGAATGAAACTCGAGTTAGACCTTGGCCTTGCAAGAATATACCAGTCAACACATCAAATCAAAAATCAAATCAAATCTGAAAATGTTACTGGACAAACAGGACAAACAAAACAATCATTCACACCCGTGTAAGCGCACGTGCCTTGAGATAGAAACAATACTGCTAAAGGGTCAAACAAACAAACACTATTGGGCGCCATTTGTTATGGTCCTTTATTGGCCGGTTTCTAGACAATCATAAATGCCTCTACACAACTCTATAAATTTAGTATTTGTTTACAGACTTGAATGTAATCTGAATAGTTGTCCGCTACCGTAGCTTACAAGGCACAAGCGCACACGCACTCACACACGCAAAAACCTGGTGTTAAATGGATCTTGACACTGCCAAGACTAATTATTATTAGTTTACAAAGCTTTTTACATCACAAAATCATTTCCGGCTTCGACCAGTACCCTAGGCCGACAACACCGCAAGAAACTCTACAGTCCAAGACGCAGACACCTTTTGGCTCAAACAAAGCAGCTTAACAGGTAAGACGAATAGGTATTCTACTGTACGTTACCCTACTGCCATCTTTCGGCTTTCAAGATGTTGGTATGGCTGTAAGTCCTTCAGACGACTGACAAGGATGCACCAGTCCTCACGACACCGCGACCATTGCTTGACGTAGTCCTTGATCCTTCCAGTTCGTCTCGGCGGCTAACTGTAGAACCCTGCCAGCTCTCCATGCCATGGTCATGTACATCAAGCCGCAGTTGACTGGTTCAGTTCAGCCTCCGTCGATGAAACCCTCCAGTTGGAACACTGTAAAGTTTATAGTCCATAAATCAACTTGTCTTTAGTTTCTTTCACTCGCACAATAAAAATACTCACTCGTCCAACATATTAAGCTGCATGAGCCAATATAATTATTTACACGTTAATTCCTGTTTTCTAAAGCCAAGAAAACGTTACGTAAAACCCTCACATGTTTAAGCAGTGTAGCACAATAGCTTAGGCCTACACAATAACGCTAAACACAGAAACAGTCACTCTTCTCACATAACGGACAACATGACATGAAAATATAACCGGTTTCAAACATACCTCAAAAGAGTGTAAAGCCAACATTTAGTACAGTCGCCGGCCTGGCATGAATATGAAAATGGAAGATATCACGTAAACTGATAGGGAAAGTTCGTCAGTCTTCATCCTTCTTCAGTCAGATACCTAAAACAGGAGCCCGTCTGCTAAAGTGTTACGAAAAACATGAGTCGAGCTTGGCTCCTTGACGGCGACTGATTTTACAAAGTCGTTCTTGCTATGACATTGCCAGTGAGCTGTCGCCTGCATTACTTGCACGTGAAAAACCTTGTCAGTTACACAAGGTTCAACTGCGGTCAACGCGACGGTATGCAGCCTATAGCCCTTTCCAATGTCTGACCATCGCTATAGTCTATTCTATTTACAACAATACACATTATCAAAAATACGAGTAAACCGCTTCGTAACACACAGGCTGTTCATTTTTCATGTGCATAGAGAAATTATCTTGAAGAATTTATTTCAAAGAATGCCACTAGTTCCTGCCAAGAAATGTATTCGTCAGAAAAGCCCTCCTCTGTACGGGAAGCACACAGGCTGTTCATTTTTCATGTGCATAGAGAAATTATCTTGAAGAATTTATTTCAAAGAATGCCACTAGTTCCTGCCAAGAAATGTATTCGTCAGAAAAGCCCTCCTCTGTACGGGAAGCACACAGGCTGTTCATTTTTCATGTGCATAGAGAAATTATCTTGAAGAATTTATTTCAAAGAATGCCACTAGTTCCTGCCAAGAAATGTATTCGTCAGAAAAGCCCTCCTCTGTACAGGAAGCACACAGGCTGTTCATTTTTCATGTGCATAGAGAAATTATCTAGCCACTAGTTCCTGCTAAGAAATGTATTTATAAGAAAAGTCCTCCTCTGTACGGGAAGCACACAGGCTGTTCATGTTTCATGTGCATAGATAAATTATTTTGAAGAATTTATTTCAAATATTGCCACTAGTTCCTGCTAAGAAATGTATTTATAAGAAAAGTCCTCCTCTGTACGGGAAGCACACAGGCTGTTCATGTTTCATGTGCATAGAGAAATTATCTTGAAGAATTTATTTCAAGGATTGCCACTAGTTCCTGCTAAGAAATGTATTCATCAGAAAAGTCCTCACCTCCTCTGTACGGGAAGCACACAGGCTGTTCATGTTTCATGCGTATAGAGAAATTATCTTGAAGAATTTATTTCAAAGATTCCCACTAGTTCCTGCTAAGAAATGTATTCATCAGAAAAGTCCTCCTCTGTACGGGAAGCACATGTGCGTCTAAGTAGTAAGATGGTTTCAGCCTGGCCAGATCTGAGACGATGAGTCTCATCGTTTACTCGAAAGGACTGTGCGTTTAAATAGAGAAACATTTGTTGATTTAAAGACACAGCTAAGCCTCCCGTAAACCATCACAGATACGGTCAGGCTTTTACACACAGTACAAACACCCTTTCATTTAAACACTCACCGCTTGAGAACATCCTAGGTGCCCTCTGTAAAGAGCGAGCAATTTTCAAAGAATTTATTTTTGCGTGGTTTATCTTACCCCTGAGCCATCGTGAACCCGTGTGATCCAGTTTCCCTTTTTCACAATGTAGTCGTCAGTGAGTAATTTGAATGCGACTCGATGTGAGCTTATCTGCAATAGCACGTTATTATGTACCTCTGACTATGCACGAAACAAACGGCTGTGGTTCACAAGAACTCTCGCGATGGCTTTTGACTGTTCAGAGGCGATAAACCGTCGTCTGCTAGAGAACCACGACCTTGCTAACTTTCAAAACTTCGAATTGTACTGATCTTGTCTTGATGAAAAAAGAATTCTTTTATGATTTAAGAATGTTTGTCTCACAAGCTGTCAATTTATTATTTAGATTTTAAAAGTTAGGTCTAGCGCCAAAACGCACCACCGTCCGAGGTCTCTGAGACAATCCGCAAAATTAATTCTTTAAAAATTGCTCGCTCTTTACGTAGGGTACCTAGGATGTTCTCGTTTGGTGAGCGTTCAAATGGAAGGGTGTTTGTACTGTGTGTAAAAGCCTGTCAGTATCTGTGATGGTTTACGGGGGGCTTACTGTGCCTTTAATAAACAACAAATCTAAACAAAAAAGAGAAGAAAAACATTTTGTCGACATAAGGTAAGTCTTGAAACCAGTCTTGAAAAGGGAATTGCACTGGTATCACTTCCAGAGATCTAGGTCACGTCATGTGGTGCTCATGAATGTAATGGTCTATACCCCATTCCACACAACCGTTCTAGCTTCCGTTCCCAGCCGTCCTGAGATCTAGGTCAAGTCATGTGGTGCTCATGAATGTAACGGTCTAATACCCCCATTCCACACAACCGTTCTAGCTGGGAAGCCGTCCTGAGGACGGCTGCCACAACAATGAGACGCTGGGCAAACGGCCGTTTTTGGCATCTTTGAGCAGCGTCTGACCGTACTAGCCAGGACGGCTGGGAACGGAAGCTAGAACGGATGTGTGGAATGTGGGTATGACAACTCAGTGTGTGAGTGCGCTAGCGTTGCGTTACCATTGCGTTAAATTCCATTAACGATCCATGAGTTCCGTTGCCGATGTGTTAAGGTTCCATTACCGTTCATTTGGAACGGGCGGGGAATGCCTAAAATTTTGAACATGCAGCCCGAACCGTTCCTACCGTTCAAAAGAGTTCCGTTAACGTCCATTGGCGTTCCATTAAGGTCCCCTCCCGATCCCTCCCATTCCCGTGCCGTTCCTTGGTCGCTACGGGAACGGGACCTAGAACGGATGTGTGGAATGGGGGTATAAACAAAGTCAGATGGTATCGGTAATGTTCAATAAGTTAGGCAAAGTAAGACACTACTCATACTTCCGAGATGGCCAAATCAACCTTCAGTGCCTGAATACAGTTCCAACAAGGAACTTAGTCGATAAATATCGACAGGGGGCCGACAAATGGTTTAAATGGGAAATGTGTGTATATGGGTGTGGGTTTGAAACAAACAAACAAACCAACCCATGTGAACCCCGGGCCGCAGGCCTTCGATGTAGTGATTGAAAAAAAAGGATGTTCTCAAATGGTTCAATTCTCATTTGGTCTGATTCTCAAATGGTACCGGTATACTCCCCCCCCCCCCCCCTGGCCGCAAGCCTAGGAGTAAAATTTTATAGACACTGACCTTCTTCCCAGGGGTCATTGACCCAGTTTTAGCTATGAGAGGTGGTTCGCCCAGAGGCTGTAGAGTATACTGGGGCGGTCTCTTTGATGTCTTGAGAGGAAACTTGGCCAGGGTAGTACATGCACCAGAACTGGTGGACACCAAGGACAAACATGAAATCGAAGCAGTTTGCTTTCAGAGAGAACGGTCGTCAGCAACTCAAACTTCTCTGTTTTCTTTTTTTTTTTAAATCTGACTGTCTTTGTGGCCCCCTGACTCCGCCCCCCTCCCTCTGTAAGGACCCCCCTCCACAAGGACCGATTTTTGTCAACATTTTAAAGGTCGCTAGAGAGGGGTTCCACTGTATGACCTAACCGCTACTGGCAGACGGCCTCAATCTTCACGCGCAAAGACGAGATTAATAGGTGCTCGGTTTTGGTATTTTGAATTACATTACATTAAACCTTTGTTGGGTTTCATGGTCATGGCAACAGCCATAATAATATTACATGATGTATAATATCATATTTCAGCATATGTGAATTACATGTCATCATACTAAACTGTCATACATTTTTATTCCTACATTATTGTGATTGATCACAACCAAACCTACTATCATTGGACACATCCAAATGCAAGCGCCTGTTCTTGACAATTTCCCTCTAATCTAAATATAAAATCAGTGCAATTTCCTGGGTCGGGCTTTGCCACAGACACTCACGGTTTGGCCTGTAGGTAAAATGTACAATGTATTTTCTGATTTGTGCACAAAAGCTTTTTTTCTTTTTTCTTTTTTTTAACATAACAATGTTTAATGTCACTGTATGTTTAAAAGACCATGGTCATATTTGTAAAAAAAATGTTAAATTAGAAAATAAATAACATTTTGGTTCATGATTTTTCCTACACCTGTGCTAAAAATAAGAAATAAAAATGTCGGGTATATAAGTCACTCAAATACAGCTAGGTATGAATGGCTCGGTTTGAGTTTGTTGCAGTTGACCCTGCACAATGCGACATATCATGTTTTTGTTGAACAATTTTGACGTCACCCCTCCCATAGGGTGACGTATTTCACAACTTCCTGTGTTACACAAACTCTGTGATGACCAATTTTGACGTCACCCCTCCCATAGGGTGACGGATTTCACAACTTTCTACAGATGAACAATTTTGACGTCACCCCTCCCATAGGGTGACGGATGTCACAACTTCCTGTGTACACAAACTGATGACGTATTTCACAACAAAATGGCGCTGCCCATGGTCAACCTCGAAACTATCCGTATAGAATGGGGGCGTCCTCGCCCCCATAATGACTTGGTCAAAACCTGGGCAAAATATGAATTTATATCAATTAAGAATCACTGAATAGGTAAAAATAATTCCTTACAATATTCAGTTCATTATATTTAGTCAAGTTTTGTTTTATATTTTAGCATTCCATTGCTGGGATTTCGGGTGGCTTGCTCCCAGAAGTTAAACAACAGCTGATCTGCCAGAACTCAAGGCAGGATTTTTTTAAAATTAATGTATTATCTTATCGCCTGGAAATTAGTGTCGCTTTCTCTCAGTGGAAAGCTAGCAGCAACAAGAGTCGCGCTACCCTGGTGTTTATGTGTAATCAGCCATCTTCGCTTCTGGCAGAAGGGTCGAGATATTTTACGTGCCACTGAGGTGACACAGGGGTAGGACATGGTAATGTCTTTGAGTCTGCTAGTAAACGTGACCTGTTTCCGCCCCGGCCTGGATTCAAACCCGAGATCTAAGGATCACAGTTGCAGAGCTTTACCTACTGATGTCATGTCAGAAGTCTACAAGCCGAAACAAGAGTCCCTGCAAAACAAAATGGTTTCACATCGCCACAAGAGCTACTCTTTGCGGTGAGATGATTGTCAAGATGTCACCACAAACCGGAAATACATTATATATCGGTCTTTGGGCGTTCAGTAATTGAAGTTTTCCACCCTTCCATAGGGACCAGCTTTTTAAGCCTGTCACTTGGGTGGTCGTCATCAACAGGTTTCACTGTATCTGTTTCAGGAATACGTACCACACGTGTGTTCACTTTTGATACTGAAGTTCTCATCACACAAACACTGCCCCCTGTTGCTCTCGCACGTCGCGTGGTCCACACACGCAGTGACTTGACTGCAGTCAACATTCGGCACCTCAGCCTTCAGTCCTGGACAGAGAAAGTGACTGATTTAGTTTGTTTGTTTGTTTGTTTGTTGCAAAATTAAGGTGTTGATTTCAGGATATGGAAACAGTTTGTGTTCGACTTTGTTTCATATGTTTGATGATGTTTTCTTTCCTGGAAATAATATACGTTAATTGTATTTTTGACCAAAATATGACATTTTACACAGTTTGAGACAGACAGTGTTCATCCGAAACCGCGCTCAACTCAACTCAACTCAACTCAACTCAAATTTATTAATCCATATGGAAACTACATTGTAACAATACTCTTTTCCAATCAAAAGAATAAGAATGCATAATAAACAAGTCGCGTAAGGCGAAAATACAATATTTAGTCAAGTAGCTGCCCTTTTTCAGCAAGACCGTATACTCGTAGCATCGTCAGTCCACCGCTCATGGCAAAGGCAGTGAAATTGACAAGAAGAGCGGGGTAGTAGTTGCGCTAAGAAGGATAGCACGCTTTTCTGTACCTCTCTTTGTTTTAACTTTCTGAGCGTGTTTTTAATCCAAACATATCATATCTATATGTTTTTGGAATCAGGAACCGACAAGGAATAAGATGAAAGTGTTTTTAAATTGATTTCGAAAAAAAAATTTTGATAATAATTTTTATATATTTAATTTTCAGAGCTTGTTTTTAATCCGAATATAACATATTTATATGTTTTTGGAATCAGCAAATGATGGAGAATAAGATAAACGTAAATTTGGATCGTTTTATAAATTTTTATTTTTTTTTTTACAATTTTCCGATTTTTAATGACCAAAGTCATAAATTAATTTTTAAGCCACCAAGCTGAAATGCAATACCGAACCCCGGGCTTCGTCGAAGATTACTTGACCAAAATTTCAACCAATTTGGTTGAAAAATGAGGGCGTGACAGTGCCGCCTCAACTTTCACGAAAAGCCGGATATGACGTCATCAAAGACATTTATCAAAAAAATGAAAAAAACGTTCGGGGATTTCATACCCAGGAACTCTCATGTCAAATTTCATAAAGATCGGTCCAGTAGTTTAGTCTGAATCGCTCTACACACACACACAGACACACAGACACACAGACACACGCACATACACCATACCCTCGTTTCGATTCCCCCTCGATGTTAAAATATTTAGTCAAAACTTGACTAAATATAAAAACAAAAACATCATAAGAAAATAAGTGAATATGATTATTATGAGTATGATCACAGTCTCACTAACGCAAACAGTCATCCGTCAAGTCAAGTCTGCCAACACACAACTCACTTACACAACAACAACAGCAACAGCAATACAATTTAACAACAAGTCGCGTAAGGCGAAAATACAATATTTAGTCAAGTAGCTGCCATTTTTCAGCAAGACCGTATACTCGTAGCATGGTCAGTCCACCGCTCATGGCAAAGGCAGTGAAATTGACAAGAAGAGCGGGGTAGTAGTTGCGCTAAGAAGGATAGCACGCTTTTCTGTACCTCTCTTTGTTTTAACTTTCTGAGCGTGTTTTTAATCCAAACATATCATATCTATATGTTTTTGGAATCAGGAACCGACAAGGAATAAGATGAAAGTGTTTTTAAATTGATTTGGACAATTTAATTTTGATAATAATTTTTATATATTTAATTTTCAGAGCTTGTTTTTAATCCGAATATAACATATTTATATGTTTTTGGAATCAGCAAATGATGGAGAATAAGATAAACGTAAATTTGGATCGTTTTATAAATTTTTATTTTTTTTTACAATTTTCAGATTTTTAATGACCAAAGTCATTAATTAATTTTTAAGCCACCAAGCTGAAATGCAATACCGAACCCCGGGCTTCGTCGAAGATTACTTGACCAAAATTTCAACCAATTTGGTTGAAAAATGAGGGCGTGACAGTGCCGCCTCAACTTTCACGAAAAGCCGGATATGACGTCATCAAAGACATTTATCAAAAAAATGAAAAAAACGTATGGGGATATCAATCCCAGGAACTCTCATGTCAAATTTCATAAAGATCGGTCCAGTAGTTTGGTCTGAATCGCTCTACACGCACGCACGCACACACGCACGCACACACACACACACACACACACATACACCACGACCCTCGTTTCGATTCCCCCTCGATGTTAAAATATTTAGTCAAAACTTGACTAAATATAAAAACCATAATTCCAATAACAAAAAGACGTCCGAGGTTAATCATATTTTGGTCAAGAATACAAATAACAATTATGTATCGATTCATTCTGGTTTGAATTCCTTTTAGCACATTGTAATTCAATCAAGTTGGCGTTTTAATGAAACAGATCCTTTGATTGGTCAGAATTCCCCAACTCATTAAAAATTAACAGGTCATTAATTGTCGATAACAACTCGCTAACAAGTCGCGTAAGGCGAAAATACAACATTTAGTCAAGTAGCTGTCGAACTCACAGAATGAAACTGAACGCAATGCCATTTTTCAGCAAGACCGTATACTCGTAGCATCGTCAGTCCACCGCTCATGGCAAAGGCAGTGAAATTGCCAAGAAGAGCGGGGTAGTAGTTGCGCTAAGAAGGATAGCACGCTTTTCTGTACCTCTCTTTGTTTTAACTTTCTGAGCGTATTTTTAATCCAAACATATCATATCTATATGTTTTTGGAATCAGGAACCGACAAGGAATAAGATGCAAGTGTTTTTAAATTGATTTGGACAATTTAATTTTGATAATAATTTTTATATATTTAATTTTCAGAGCTTGTTTTTAATCCGAATATAACATATTTATATGTTTTTGGAATCAGCAAATGATGGAAAATAAGATGAACGTAAATTTGAATCGTTTTATAAATTTTTATTTTTTTTTACAATTTTCAGATTTTTAATGACCAAAGTCATTAATTAATTTTTAAGCCACCAAGCTGAAATGCAATACCGAAGTCCGGGCTTCGTCGAAGATTACTTGACCAAAATTTCAACCAATTTGGTTGAAAAATGAGGGCGTGACAGTGCCGCCTCAACTTTCACGAAAAGCCGGATATGACGTCATCAAAGACATTTATCAAAAAAATGAAAAAAACGTATGGGGATATCAATCCCAGGAACTCTCATGTCAAATTTCATAAAGATCGGTCCAGTAGTTTGGTCTGAATCGCTCTACACGCACGCACGCACACACGCACGCACACACACACACACACACACATACACCACGACCCTCGTTTCGATTCCCCCTCGATGTTAAAATATTTAGTCAAAACTTGACTAAATATAAAAACCATAATTCCAATAACAAAAAGACGTCCGAGGTTAATCATATTTTGGTCAAGAATACAAATAACAATTATGTATCGATTCATTCTGGTTTGAATTCCTTTTAGCACATTGTAATTCAATCAAGTTGGCGTTTTAATGAAACAGATCCTTTGATTGGTCAGAATTCCCCAACTCATTAAAAATTAACAGGTCATTAATTGTCGATAACAACTCGCTAACAAGTCGCGTAAGGCGAAAATACAACATTTAGTCAAGTAGCTGTCGAACTCACAGAATGAAACTGAACGCAATGCCATTTTTCAGCAAGACCGTATACTCGTAGCATCGTCAGTCCACCGCTCATGGCAAAGGCAGTGAAATTGCCAAGAAGAGCGGGGTAGTAGTTGCGCTAAGAAGGATAGCACGCTTTTCTGTACCTCTCTTTGTTTTAACTTTCTGAGCGTATTTTTAATCCAAACATATCATATCTATATGTTTTTGGAATCAGGAACCGACAAGGAATAAGATGCAAGTGTTTTTAAATTGATTTGGACAATTTAATTTTGATAATAATTTTTATATATTTAATTTTCAGAGCTTGTTTTTAATCCGAATATAACATATTTATATGTTTTTGGAATCAGCAAATGATGGAAAATAAGATGAACGTAAATTTGAATCGTTTTATAAATTTTTATTTTTTTTTACAATTTTCAGATTTTTAATGACCAAAGTCATTAATTAATTTTTAAGCCACCAAGCTGAAATGCAATACCGAAGTCCGGGCTTCGTCGAAGATTACTTGACCAAAATTTCAACCAATTTGGTTGAAAAATGAGGGCGTGACAGTGCCGCCTCAACTTTCACGAAAAGCCGGATATGACGTCATCAAAGACATTTATCAAAAAACTGAAAAAAACGTCTGGGGATATCATACCCAGGAACTCTCATGTCAAATTTCATAAAGATCGGTCCAGTAGTTTAGTCTGAATCGCTCTACACACACACACAGACAGACAGACAGACAGACACACGCACATACACCACGACCCTCGTTTCGATTCCCCCTCGATGTTAAAATATTTAGTCAAAACTTGACTAAATATAAAAAAAGCCATTAACAACCTGCTGGTGAGGCGCATTGATACAACCTCAACTAGTCTCGGTTAGCTTTGAGAGTCATTTTACAAGTAGGAAATATGAAGGCCAACAAAATACCGAGCCCATAATAGTCACCTGGCTGGCTATAGTGGAAAGGTTACTTTTGTTGGTCACATTAGATATTATGTGTTTTGGAAAGTTCGTTTTATTTGCAGCCACAGTTTGGTAAACGACAAATGGCTAAACCCAACCACCTAAGAATGAGAAGCGTTTTTGTAACATGACCCATATTCTGCAAAAATGCAGCCATGACGCAGGGGGTAGGTTACAAAAAACCGTCATGTACCGCTTGACTGCATACGGATATAAGCAAATTATACCTTAAACGAAAGCTAAAGATTTTTGCCATCAGACAGCAAGTAAAATGCTTAATTCGTATACACAGTTTTATTTTTAACAACATCTGTATAACATGCGGACGACAAAACAGGAAATGCCATTTTCTCAATCGATATGTATAGCTAACTGAACGCCTGGTTGAAACCGCAATCAAAAACATCTTGAAAATTGTTTATTCTCACAGCTAGAATTATTTTACATCAACAATTGTTAATTTACCGAGGAAAACAACAGTCACATAAGATACATAATGGATGATTTTGAATCAACTCCGAAAACCGAACCGGGTCGAAGCAAAAAAGAGTTTACACATACACAGGCTTGAAAAAGGATAATTTGGTTCAATCTGTTAGATTTTTACCCATAACGTTAAAGATCAGCTTAATATAAAAGGAAAGTGATCATTGTAAAAGGATTTTGCTATCGCAAAATAATTCAACTTCCGGTTTTACCATATGGCGTCCATAATATTATCAATTTATTACATAGCGTGCATTTGTCAGAAATTATACTAAATGTTAGAAGCGATCTTAAAGTGAAAGTAACGTTTAATAAAAGTATGCGCATTTATTTATTGATTGATATATGACTAAAATAATGGACATGTAATTTAAACGTACAAAACGACATTTTGTACACTACCTCTCTAAAAAAAAACGCGACTATGACCGACCGATATGTATGTGTAAATTAGGTCATTGTTAGTGATGAAAACGGGTTTTCTTTAAAAGATAACACGCAAACTGTGAAGTTCAAGCCCATAAATGATTTTAGTACGACTTCTTCAAAACAGGTCTGTTTTTCGCTCCACCAGTTTCAGTTTTAATAAAATATATGTATAGCTCTCATTTTCA
This sequence comes from Littorina saxatilis, assembly GCF_037325665.1. Lineage (NCBI taxonomy): Eukaryota > Metazoa > Mollusca > Gastropoda > Littorinimorpha > Littorinidae > Littorina > Littorina saxatilis. The sequence goes on along the minus strand of NC_090260.1, from coordinate 34,806,184 downwards.
AAAAAAACTTATCTGCAATTCACTTAACCAAATACACAATGAACCCAGAAGGTATTACAGTGAGACACATTACAGTGACATATGTTATGATTCCCCTTATTTCAAAATATATGCATTTTAATTGGCAGACAAGATTCACGTCGTTGGTACGTGTCCTCTGGTGAGGCAACCGTTAGCATTTATTGTCGTAAAAATTGACATTTTTAAACATAAATCATGGACAAAAAACTAATTCTACAAAAAGTGCAGGTTTTCTTGGTATAGTCAGTTAAAGCATCTTAAAATTCAAGAAATTGTGCAATTACGTGTATGTATTTGAAATGGCAGAAAATATTGAATGATAGTGATTTTTGACTGATTGAAACCCTACCCCCACTAACAAAATGTGCCCTGAGATTAGGGGTGTTAGTTGAAGATGAATGAATAATGGCTATGGTTTTCCCCTAAAGTATTCAAAACCTAAACATATACATAGGCAAGATGTTCTACATTAACACAATTAACTTTTTAAACATATACATATGCTTAGTACACGATACTTCCGGTTTTTCTACCGGATGACTTATACATTTAAGGGGTAAACACCTTATCGTAGAAAAAGCTTTATTTTCAAAAAGTGCAAGTAATTATTAAAAATCATACATAATATTTATATATTGGAGTTAATTTTCCTTCGAAAGTCATTTGTTTCAAGTGGCAGACAATGTCAGTTGGAGAGTTACATGTACGTAAAGTGTATAACTGTTGTCTGTGATTAGTGCATTGTGTACACATTGGCACCATTTGATCCTAAATGCTAAACGATGTCGTGATCATACCACAGTTTTAGGATAATTTACATCGCATCGATTACTAAATTGATGGTAGAATTTCACTGATAAATTCTATTTCCGGTAGCGTCAGTGCCGTTATCTGAGATAGTAACGTTTTACATGGTTTCACGTTCAGTGGTGAACGTAACGTGTGGTTTAACAAAATTACTTGCACATACAATAGTGAAGTCTGTCTGTGTGTCTTTGTTTGTGTGTTTGTCTATGTCTGTCTGTGTGTTCGTCTGTTTGTCTCTCCCTCTGTCTGTCTATCTCTTTCTCTCTGTGTCTTTGTCTGTCTGTCTGTGTCTCTCTCTCTCTCTCTCTCTCTCTCTCTCTCTCATACTTCGCCATGCGGTCTATTTTTAGCCACCCCTGAGTTCATGCCTCTGTCACAACATGACAGTACACATTCCTGTGTTGACACGCCACGCTCTGCACGTGAGACAGACCCACCACCTGCCACTTACACTAGGCGCAGTGGAGAGGAACATGTAAACAATAGAGACGACACCATGTGTTTGGGCGCAAGTGGTTCGCAGACCAAAGACTGTTTGCATGATAGCCTAGTGCGGTAAATCAGACAGACGACAACAGTGAGAGTCTTGAACACATGGAAAAGATAACGTCTGAAAGAGGTATTGACATCAGACACATCAAGCTGCTGGCTAGTGAACTGAGAGACCGCCGTAAACAAAGACTTCTCCGCGATAGAAGAAGAAATGAATCTTTTGATACTGTTGTATTTGAACAACATATTGGCACCCAGAGTTTGTACTGCAAAAGTGATGATGTTGTGCTCATGTATGATTTCAACACAGATCGTAAACGCTGGTTCTTCGATCAGTCAGACAGCATGACCAAGATTCAGAAACATGCCATGTCGTGTCTTCGGACATTGCCCCCGATCAGCAAAGATCGGTACGCTGAATTGTACAAAGAAGAACTGGAAGAAGATCTGAGAATAGTGTCTCGCGTAGTCCGCTTTTACTTAGGATGAACAGTTTCAAACACAGTGATGTTTTCATTCTTGGAATGTCTAATGCTGATCAAATCATGATGTTATGATGAATGGTATTGGTGTGCAGTGTGAGTCAAGGTATCCCTGACTCTGACAAATGCAGTGGACTCTCTATCGGACTTCCAGTAGCGAGAACTTTGCGCGATCGTGCATGCTTCGGTATATAGAAAGCGCTTGTATTATGTGTCACCAGTCTTGTTATGGGCCGGAGGCCTAACAAATAAAATTTCCGACTCCGACTCTCTCTCTCTGCTTCTACATAATGCGCTTCATGTACATAAACTTATATGTTCTACCATTAATGTTTTTATGTAACCTTTTTTTTTCTTTTTTTTTTCTCTCCCTAGTCATAGTTATAGTAAAATAGTTTAGTCCCTCTTTAGGGCGAGGGCCAGATGCAAAAAAGCATATCTATGCTTATTCTTGTCACCCTCGAAAAATAAAGATTTGTCATTGTCATTGTCATTGTCTCTCTCTCTCTGCGAGGTAGGTGCACTTAAAGAGAAAGCAATACAGAAAGAAATGCATTTCTCTACCAAGAATGAAGTTTGTCTGTCTGTGTGTTTGTGTGCGTGTTTTTTTGGTTGCGTAAGTGTTTCTCTATAAGCATCTCTACGTCTTTGTTTGCGTAAAAATAAGTGCGTGCGTGCATGTGTGGGGGTTTCTGTGTCGGTTTGTCTCACTAAGTGTATGTCTGTCATTTTGTCGGTATGTTTGTGTATGTCTTTGTGTGTGTGTGTGTGTGTGTGTGTGTGTGTGTGTGTGTGTGTGTGTGTGTGTGTGTGTGTGTGTGTGTGTGTGCGTGCGTGCGTGCACGCCCGCGCGTGTGTGTGTGTGAGTGCGTGTGTGTGTGTGTGTGTGTGTGTGTGTGTGTGTGTGTGATTGCAATTATTCCTCCTTTTTACATTTAGTCAAGTTTTGACTAAATGTTTTAACGTAGAGCGGGGAATCGAGACGAGGGTCGTGGTGTATGTGCGTGTGTGTGTCTGTCTGTGTGTGTGTGTGTGTGTGTGTGTGTGTAGAGCGATTTAGACTAAACTACTGGACCGATCTTTATGAAATTTGACATGAGAGTTCCTGGGTATGATATCCCCAGACGTTTTTTTCAGTTTTTTGATAAATGTATTTGATGACGTCATATCCGGCTTTTCGTGAAAGTTGAGGCGGCACTGTCACACTCTTATTTTTCAACCAAATTGGTTGAAATTTTGGTCAAGTAATTTTCGACAAAGCCCAGACTTCGGTATTGCATTTCAGTTTGGTGGCTTAAAAATTAATTGATGACTTTGGTCATTAAAAATCTTAAAATTGTAAAAACAATATTTTATTTTATAAAACGATCCAAATTTACGTTCATCGTATTGGCCATCATTTTCTGATTCCATAAACATATAAATATGTTATATTTGGATTAAAAACAAGCTCTAAAAATTAAAAATTTAAAAATTATTATCAAAATTAAATTTTCGAAATCAATTTAAAAACACTTTCATCTTATTCCTTGTCGGTTCCTGATTCCAAAAACATATAGATGAAAGTGTTTTTAAATTGATAGTATGACCTCTTTTGACATTTCTGCTCCAGTCTTTTTCATTTCGATCTGTTGTAAAATATCTTTATGCTTGTTTTTATCGGTGTGTATTAACAAAGAGTAAAATGTTTGGTTCATGGTAAATTCAAATCTGCTTTAACGTTACAACCAGGGCATGTCAACCTCACTCAGAGATGAGCAACTGAAAATGTCCTTACCGCAAGTATGGTTTGAAAGCGGTGCAAAATTCTGATCACAAATACAACTGTGCTGTGCATCAGAACATGTGGCGTTGTCCACACAGGTTGGAAACTCGGCACACGTTTTGTCCTCCAATTTCCATGACACCTGCAAACCTACACAAACATCATGGCAACAGAAAATATTAAAAAAACAAAACAAAAATTCGCTGTTCTGCCCAATATAGGATGGCACCCACGAGGCTCTCCCAAGTGCGGGTGGCCCGGCGGGCGAAGAACTAAGAGAAACAGTAATGCGGTAAAGAGCGGCATGGAAGGTAATGTTTTAATCGACTTTTATTATCGTATTGATAAAAGATAATGATTTTTGTTTTGTTATTTCTCCTCTTAAACAACTTATTCTTAACATATATGTGTAAGAAAGATATATGTTGTCATGTTGTGATTGTTTTTGTGTACATACGACACGGCGAAGCAACCTGAGTGTACATATGTATAGAACGTATTATGTTTTAATCAGCCAGCGCTTTTAACCAGTGGTTCTGAAATTGTATCCCTTTTAATCATTTTGTGAAAATAAAAACTTTTTTAACGGCCCAATCCCAAGTAACGTACGTTGTCCAAGATTAAATACGGCGAGGTGGTAGAAGCCTACAATGTCTAAACATTTTATCGCATAACTTTTCAATTTGTTTCATGGTCCCCCCCCCCCCACCCTTTTTTTGTTTTCTTCCTCTTATTGTATTCAAGTAAATGTCCCAATATAGGTACGTCACTAGCTACCTCAGAGGACGTTAATCCCCAAAAGTCGGTTTGTTTGTTTGTTTGTTTGCTTAACGCCCAGCCGACCACGAAGGGCCATATCAGGGCGGTGCTGCTTTGACATATAACGTGCGCCACACACAAGACAGAAGTCGCAGCACAGGCTTCATGTCTCACCCAGTCACATTATTCTGACACCGGACCAACCAGTCCTAGCACTAACCCCATAATGCCAGACGCCAGGTGGAGCAGCCACTAGATTGCCAATTGTAAAGTCTTAGGTATGACCCGACCGGGGTTCGAACCCACGACCTCCCGATCACGGGGCGGACGCCTTACCACTAGGCCAACCCAAAAGTCGGTCAGTCAGTCGGTCAAAACAAAAACTTAGACAGATACCTTGCTTACTTTCCAAAAACAAAACAAATAACAAACACACAAACAAAAAACAACAAAAACCAAGAAAAGTTAATGAAAGAAATCTTTAAGTAAAGACAAAATAAAACATTCACAACAAATTTTCCATCTTTTCCAATTTCTCCATAAAATGTTCTTTTCATTTCATCAAATCTAGTGAGAGTTTTTGTTGGTTCGTTTGCTTTTTTTGTGCTTCTTTAAACAAATGGGAAATTTGAGTCAACTTAAAAATACATCCCTTCACGTGTAAACCTTGGTGTAAACCAACACTTATCTATCAAAAATTATACACGGGGTAAAAGTATTCTCCCAACAGGAAGCATGCCTGACTGCACTGTTTGTCGATTGAAATTGTTACGCTGAGTTACTTTTGCAACGGACGTCTTCGTAATTAAGCAAACTGTGTAAGCCATCTTGTAATCCACTAGTCTGTCAAACCCTTTTGACATGAGCGCGCAGGGTAAATCATTTAGACGCATATAAAGAAGCTACAGCCTGGCTGCTTTGTGTGCAGTCATGTCAGAAGTCTACAAACCGAAACAAGATTCCCTGCTAAACAAAATGGTTTCACATCGCCACAAGAGCTACTCTTTGCGGCTAGATGATTGTCAAGATGTCACAAGAAACCAGAAATACCTGAAATCGTTCTTTGAGCGTTCAATAATTGAAGTTTTCCAGGGACAACCTCTCCGTAACAACAGGGACAACCTCTCCGAAACAACACTTTTAGCCTGTGATTAGGGTGTTATAAACAGGTTCGACTTTATCTGTTTCACTATTAACATACCACACGTTCTTTCACGTTTGATACTGAATTTCTCATCACACAAACACTGCCTCCTGTTACGCGTTGTCCACACACGCAGTGACTTGACTGCAGTCAACATTCGGTACCTCAGCCTTCAGTCCTGGAAAGAGAAAGTGACTGATTTAGTTTGTTTGTTTGTTTTTTTGTTTGTTTGTTTGTTGCAAAAATTAAGGTGTTGATTTCAGGATATGGAAACAGTTTGTGTTTGACTTTGTTTTCATATGTTTGAGGATGTTTTCTTTCCTGGAAATAAAGAGTGTTGTTCTGAAAGAATTGTTAAAACCCAACAAAAAATATTAAAAAAACAAAAACAAACTTAGACAGATACCTAGCTTACTTTCCAAAAACAAAACAAATAACACACAAACAAAAAACAACAACAAACAAGAAAGGTTACTAAAAAGTATGCTTATGTAAAGACAAATTAAAACATTCACAACAAATTTTCCATCTTTTTAAATTTCTCGATAAAATGTTCTTTTCATTTCATCAAATCTGGTGAGAGTTTTTGTAGGTTCGTTTGCTTTTTACATTTAAATGTTTTAACATAGAGGGGGAATCGAGACGAGGGTCATGGTGTATGTGTGTATGTGTGTATGTGTGTATGTGTGTGTGTGTGTGCGTGTGTGTGTGTGTAGAGCGATTCAGAGTAAACTACTGGACCGATCTTTATGAAATTTGACATGAGAGTTCCTGGGTATGATATCCCCGAACATATTTTCCTTTTTTTCGATAAATGTCTTTGATGACGTCATATCCGGCTTTTTGTAAAAGTTGAGGCGGCACTGTCACACCCTCATTTTTCAATCAAATTGATTGAAATTTTGGCCAAGTAATCTTCGTCGAAGGCCGGACTTCGGTATTGCATTTCAGTTTGGTGGCTTACAAATTAATTAATGACTTTGGTCATTAAAAATCTAAAAATTGTAAAAAAAAATTAATTATAAAACGATCCAAATTTACGTTCATCTTATTCTTCATCATTTTCTGATTCCAAAAACATATAAATATGTTATATTTGGATTAAAAACAAGCTCTGAAAATTAAAAATATAAAAATTATGATCAAAATTAAATTTTCGAAATCAATTTAAAAACACTTTCATCTTATTCCTTGTCGGTTCCTGATTCCAAAAACATATAGATATGATATGTTTGGATTAAAAACACGCTCAGAAAGTTAAAACGAAGAGAGGTACAGTAAAGCGTGCTATGAAGCACAGCGCAACCGCTACCGCGCCAAACAGGCTCGTAACTTTCACTGCCTTTTGCACTAGCGGCGGACTACGTTCAGTTTCATTCTGTGAGTTCCACAGCTTGACTAAATGTAGTAATTTTGCCTTACGCGACTTGTTTGTTTTGCGCACACACACACACACACACACACACACACACACACACACACACACACACACACACACACACACACACACACACACATTAATGGTCGAATAGTTCACCGTAAATCAGACAATTAGCCACAAACACAGGTTCCATCATTTCAACAGAAAGCAAACACCACATACCGCAGGTACCATCATTTCTGACGCTGAACTTTTCATCACACAGACATTGCTGGCTGGTTGTGTCGCATGAAGCGTCTTCCACACACGCAGTGACTTGCCTGCAGTCAACATCAGGTACTTTGGCTTTTAGACCTAAATAAAATGGATAGAAAACTTGTCTTGGTCATGACTTCCTGTTAAATAAACCTAAAAAAAGTCTCCCATGTAAGAAAAAAAAATCTTTCTTGAGTTGTGCTTTGTTGTTGTTGTGGTTGTTTTGGTTGTTGTGGTGGTGTGGTTGCGGTTGTTCTGGTTGTTTTGGTTGTTGTGGTGGTGTGGTTGCGGTTGTTGTGGTTGTTTTGGTTGTTGTGGTGGTGTGGTTGCGGTTGTTGTGGTTGTTTTGGTTGTTGTGGTGGTGTGGTTGCGGTTGTTGTGGTTGTTTTGGTTGTTGTGGTGGTGTGGTTGCGGTTGTTCTGGTTGTTTTCCAACAGATTGTGTTAGTAGCACAGACTTTTCTTTTTCAACTTGAATACGTATCATGCGTCGGATGCACTTACAATAAAAAGAAAGCTGTCCAGGGAGAAGCTATTTCAACAAAACTTGTATGAGAATGAAACCGTTATGTTTGGCATGTGAATATAATTGAGGTGTTTGTAGTGAACAACTCTTATTACCGCAAGTTCGATTTGGAAGCGGTGCGAACTTGTCGTCACAGACACAGCTGTGTTGAGCATCTGTACACGTGGCGTTGTCTACACACAGCGGAAAGTCTGCACATGTTGTGTTCTGGAGTCTCACCGAGACTTGTAAACCTGTAATCAAAAATCAGTCGTGAGCAGTCGAGCGCTGAAAAAGTAACGTTCATAGTAAACGTCAATATAAACGTCAATATAAAATTCCAATTTGTAGCTACACGCCTGCAAATCTAATTCTACATATTTTATTGCAGATATATCAAGTATTTAAAATGAAGCACAAACCCACAAAAGAAAACATCGGTGTTACACATCCTGAAACCGCTATATCAGACATATCTCTTGAGGAGGAAAAGAAGGGATGTCCATCCCCAATGCGTAAAAGCAAGCTACATTTTTACATGTATGACCGTTTTAACCTCGCCATTAGTCAGCCATACGCCGATTCCGGGGGTGATTCTAAACAATAACCAAAGAGGGAGAAAATAATACTCTGTTTCGGAGGATGCATGCTGGTTATGTTCGTGTTTCTATCTCCCACCAAACCCTGAAATGGATTACTAGAAATGCATGTTCCCTGCGTACTTGGTCTTGTGCTCGCGTGTCCACACAAAGAACAACGATAACAAGAAACTAGCAGGTAACTAGCAGGTATGTTCATCAGTTGACATGGAAGATCTGAAAAAATTTAGGATTTGAACCCCGAATCTTCCAAATGGAAGGTCGACATCTTAATCACTAGGCTATTGTGCTTATCCTCTATACCTTCAAGTTTTCATGAAGTGGAACACTGAGATATAAAGCCAGATGGAATCTTACCACAAGTGCCCTCCTCTTTACTGCTCAAATCCTTATAGCAGAGAGATTATCTATTCACAGTAAAACGCTAAACAACAAAAGCAGATATGAAGCCAGAAGGAATCTTACCACAAGTACCCTCCTCCTTAACACTGAAGTCCTTATCGCAGAGACACTGTTCCGTCTTAGTGTCACAGCTGGCGTGTTCCACACATGACGTCATATCCATGACCTGACTGCAGTCAACACTTGCCACCCCAGCTTTCAGCCCTGAAAGAAAAACAAAGATAGCACTTTCTTACTTACTTACTTACTGACTAAATTACTTACTTGCTTACCTGTGACTGTGTCAATAAAACACATGTAACTAGTCATTTGATCATATTTGATCATATATTTACTGCATCGTGGCAGGGATGGAAGTTCGGAAGATGCTCAGTGTTTCTGACTTTTACAAAGGTTTTATGTACGATTTTGACATTCTGCGTAGCTCGAAAATGTGAAGGCTATTGGGAAATCTTTATTTGAATCATGAATTCTTATTTCCTGACGGTTACTTTTATCCACGCCAATGCAGCAAATAGCATCTTTTAATTCATTTCAATCGTTTCAATTTTTCTCAGTTTATACACAATGGACGTTTTGGTTGAATTGACTTACGACAGATGTAACCGCTGGGATGGTATTCTTTGAGACACCGACACTGCTTGGTTCCATGCAGGTCACAATATTCATCCATGTAGCACATGTTGTTATTCCACGCTGAGCATTCCTCGCCGAGCTCCAGCACTGCAAACCAAGCCAGATAACATCATAGAACATACAATGTACATCCATTTATCCTACATACGTGAGAGAGACACCCGTGAGATAATAATCGTTCAAATCAGACGTGTGTATAGGGGAGACCGGGGATAGTCGGCCCCCGGGGTAAGTTGGACTATTGGCTTTTATTTGATTCCTTTGGTGTATTTAGACATTTTGGTCATGTGACTACGTCACGCGACTGCCCGCCTTCCTGCACAGAAAATATGGCGCCAATCTGATGCAGATATTGGAGGTAAGTGATAAAAAACTGATTTTGATCATTTGGAGTAAATTTGTTAAAGATTTGTTTGGATCAGATTTCAGCGCTAATGAATCGCATCAGTCAGACAAAAACATATATGAACAAAACATGTATATCAACGGTTTCACTGGAAAGTGATACTTTTGCTCTGCCCAGTGTCAGTGTTTATTGCTACCCCTCCAAATAAAATTTCCTGTGTTGGGGTAAGTTGGTCCTCATGTGATGGGGCACGTTGGTTCCAGGGGCCGACTTGCCCCGGGGGGTAGGGCCAACATGCCCCATATAGTGTATATTCTTTTTTCGTGATAATACACTGTTGTTGTGTTTATTTGTTCTTTTAAATAACCGTGAGATTGATGTGTGTGTGTGTGTGTGTGTGTGTGTGTGTGTGTGTGTGTGTGCGTGTGTGTGAAAGAGAGAGAGAAAGCCTGTGTGCGTGCCAAATCACTGGGACACTTTGGTGATTTATTTTTTGCATTTGTGTAGGTTCCACTATGGTGAGAACATATGAAAGAAAGACCAGCAGAGGATGCATGCCAGATGTAATTCGCAGGGCGATAGATCACTACCACACCACAGAAGATGGGGTGAAGAAAACTGCTGCTCTTTTCGACGTGCCAAAGACAACACTCCGACGCCAGCTTCTGAAATTTAAGAACCTGTCTGCCCCACAGCGAGAGAAAAATGTTGCAGGTCTTCCTTTAGGGTATACCCGACACCGACAGGTCTTCACTGACGAACAGGAGTTGGCACTGGTCAAGTACCTAAAGGATGCTTGTGACATATATTTTAGATTGTGCCCAATCGAGGTCCGTGTCTTGGCATATCAGTGTGCAAAGCAATTAGTACATAGATAGATAGATAGATAATTTATTGCCAAGTGTACAATACATGAATGAACATAAAAAATACACGAGGAAAGCAGCTTGCTGTGTGATAAAAACAAAAATAAATAGCATTCATACATCACTGGCGCATAGCATCATACATACATGGGTAAGACAATTTGGTATCACAGTAACTAATACATACACTATACAGACATGGTGAGAACTATGAAACTCTAAGAGCTATCGGAACCACAATAAAAGTACGCAGAATAAGATAGGATCCCCCCCCCCCCCCACTATCAACTACTGTAAGAACTGAACATGTTCCATACTGATAAAATGTACCTCTAAAACAGCACATAAAAATAAACTCTTCCAACACATCACAGTGGTTAAAGAACGACTAAAACTACTAAAACATACTAGATGTGTATTCCGGTAATATAACCAGCTGCTAAAACATAGTCTGGCTTCATCGCGTCACAGTGGTGTCACCATGCTAAAACCCACTCTATATATCACAGTATGTCATGTCAGCTACTAAAATCATACTCCTAGAGCATCCTAAAACGTGTCACAGTCTGTAGAGTTCATTTACCGGTTATTAAAAGCCAGGACAGCCTGGGGGTAGAAACTGTTTCTGAGTCTTGCCGTACGGCATCTGAGGGTTCTGAGCCTGCGCCCCGAGAGCAGAGGCTGGAAGAGATGACCAGCCGGGTGTGTGGGATCCTGCATGATGGACCTACATTTCCTCATCATGCGCAGGATGTGAAGGGAGTCTATAGAGGGGAGATCTCTGCCAATGATCCTGCTGGCAGCCCTAACGACCTTCTCCAGTTTTTCTTTCTCAAACTGGCAGGAGCTGCTGTACCAAACCGTGATAGAAAAGGTAAGGAGACTCTCTACAGCAGCCCTGTAGAACTGGGACATGATGGAGGAGGACACTTTGAACTTCCTCAGCTGTCTCAGGAAGTAGAGACGCTGATGGGCCTTCTTTACTGAAAGGTCAGTATGAACAGCCCAGCTAAGGTCATTGGAGATGGTCACCCCTAGAAATTTGAAGGAATCAACCTGCTCTACGTTCTCACCGCTGATGGTGAGTGGTAAGAGGGGAGTCTTTTTCTTCCTACGGTCAAAGACCATCTCCTTGGTTTTGGTGACGTTAAGGTCAAGGTCATTAGCCACACACCAGCCCGACACTCTCGCAACCTCCGCTCGCTACCCCGACTCATCACCGACACTGATCAGGCCTTCCAGAGTAGTGTCATCGGAGAACTTCAGGATGACTACTGAGGGGTCATGGCTCACGTTGTCGTTGGTGAAGAGGGAGAACAACAGTGGGGAGAGAACACACCCCTGTGGGGCACCAATGTTCAAGGTGATTGAGCTAGAAGTACTGCTGCCTACTCTTACAACCTGAGGCCTATCCAACAAAAAATCTAGAACCCACTTACAAAGGGATTCCTCGACGCACATGCCAGTGAGCTTGGAGAACAGTTTATGTGGAACAATGGTGTTAAAGGCAGAGCTATAGTCAATGAAAAGAACTCTAGCATAGCTACCAGACTTCTCCAGGTGCTCAACAATATGATGTAGACCTAAGGCTACTGCATCGTCCACGGAACGGTTGGCCCGATATGCAAACTGGTGAGGGTCAAGACTAGCATCAGTGGCTACCTTCAAGCGCTGGAGCACTAAACGCTCCAAACACTTCATCACGACTGAAGTCAATGCCACAGGGCGGTAGTCGTTGAGACCAGAAACGTTAGCCTTCTTCGGTACAGGCACCACAATGGAGCGCTTGAAGCATTTAGGAACATGGCACTGTTCTAGCGACTTGTTGAAAATGTCCGTGAAGACTGGAGCAAGTTGGTCTGCACACGTCTTCAGAGTCTGAGGAGTGATCCCATCTGGGCCTGCAGCCTTCCTGGGGTTCTGAGCCAAAAACAGTTTACGAACCTCGCTCACTTGGATAGGAAGTGGGCCCAGAGGGAGGGACGTTAGTGAAGGTGGAGACGTACATCCATCTGAGGGTGAAGGGGGGCCGTAGACGTCAGTCATCGCAGGGGGTGAAGGTGGTAGACCCCAGCCAGCCGGTGATGGGGAGCGGCCGTCAGCGACGTCTGTCGACGCAGAAGGTGGTAGACCCCATCCCTATGCCCCAGTCATGGAGTGAGAAAGAACGTGCTGGGGCTGACTGGTTTTCAGGCTTCATGAAGAGACATAAAGACTGTATTTCTATCAGAACACCTGAAGCTACCAGTATTGGTCGTGCTACAGCGTTTAACAAAGCAAACATTGATGACTTCTTTCAGAAGTTGGGCACTGTAATCGACAGGTACAAGTTTGAGGCGAAGGACATTTGGAACGTTGACGAAACGGGGGTGGTGACAGTCCAAAAGCCTCGCAAAGTCGTGGGACCTACTGGTGCCAAACAAGTTGGATCGTTGGTGTCATCAAAAAGGGGACAACTAGTCACCCTGCGTGCTGCAATATCTGCAGATGGTCGTTCAGTTCCACCATTTTTTGTGTTTCCAAGGGTCAAGTTCTCTGACCATTTCCTCACAGGAGCCCCTACTGGATCTAAGGGAAGTGCACACAAGTCTGGTTGGATGACGGAAGAGAACTTCCCGAAGTTCTTGGAACATTTCAAGCATCACGTGAGACCTTCAAAGGAGTCACCTGTTCTCGTACTATTGGACATGTACTGATGTCCTCAACGCGAAAAGAATTTGTTGTCCTTTGATTCATTTTGTTCAGTTTTGCGATGCAAAACATAATGTTGTTTTTATTTCTGTTTCGGTCTAATAAATTCCGTTGAACTGAGTGCTCTCGTGAATCATTTCTGACATTCTGAAAGTGAGGGTCCAACTTGCCCCATACGTAGGGCCAACTTACCCCGACACGGGGCAAGTTGGACCCTGTGTCACTAGGTCTGTTTGCAGCCAAACTGTAAACAATATTACAATAGTTTGGCCACTTTTTTATATCACAAATTTGAGCAAGATATTAACGCTCATTTTAAACCATAAATCGTTTCTCTATCTCTCTTAAATTAGTCTCCACATTGGTTTAAGTGCAAAAGGGGGCCGACTATCCCCGGTCTCCCCTATCATGTAAATGAGGTCATGTAAAGCAAGTCTGGCAGGGACCTGTTTTTCCACTGCTTATGATGCCAAAGTCACCGAGACAAACGTCATTATAGAAACACAAACTGCGCTCGCTAATTACCCTCGATTAATCTTTAGAACTAACACGTCACGCCACACTTTCAGAGTGACGTTTCTTTGCTTTGACGTAATAGATTGCACGAGGCTTTAGAAGAGATCGATGTTCCAAAACAAGCGTCTTCAATTTAGCTGCCTCGAATGCGGGACATTTTCAGTAAAATACACGTAAGTACACGTAAGTATCTGTAGGATAAACAGAATACTACATGGCTTGCTGTGTCGTAACAGATTTACACTCGTTGCTTTTTCAAATAGTGAACAGCTCGCTTTCGCGCTCGCAGTTCAATATTTTAAAAAAAAACTCGTGTAAATCTGGTACGACACAGCAAGCCATGTAGTATTCTCTATTTATCCTACATACTGTGAGATACTACTCATGTCATAACAATATCGTTCACTCCACAGTTCATGTGAAGAGGTCATGTCTGGCAGGGACCTGATTTTACACTGCCCGTGATGCCGAGTCACAGAGACAAACGTCATTATTGGAACAATTAGAAGAATTTTAAGAAAGTACACGTCACGATATGCTTTCTAGAGTGACGTCTCTTTGCTTTGACGTCAAAGATTAACGGAGGTTTTTTGAGAGATCCACGTTCCATTTGAAGCGTCTTCAATTTGGGTGCTTTGACTGGGGGACGTTTGGAGCAATAAACACGCAAGTACAGTATATGTAGGATAAACAGAATACTACATGGCTTCTTGTTTAATACCAGTTTTACACTCGTTGTGTTGTTTAAATATTGAAAAGTTATCTTTCGCTCGCAGTTCACTATTTAGAAACATAACTCGTGTAAAACTGGTATCACATAGGAAGCCATGTAGTATTCTCCATGTAGCGCAGGTTTTTTGTCCCTGCTAAGCATAGCTCGCCGAGCTGCAGCAATGCAAACCAAGCAAGATAACATCTTACAATATACAATATTAACTCAAAAGAGGTAAAAGCATGAGTTAACTTAAACACGTACCAAAATTAAACAGCCAGGCTGCTCTGTGTAAAAAACAGAAGGGTAAAGTAATAGGTATATACATATTAATAGGTTACACACTCCGAGTTCTGATTATCTTGCATATTTTCCCGAGGGTCGATTTTCAGGCCAATCTGCTACCAAGAAAAAGCTTCTTTTTTTTAAACACAAGCAGCGGTATGTGTTTAACTGGATGAGTATTTTAAGTCCGTGAACAAGTCCGAACAGATCCGTAATTAATCTCTCTCTCTCTCTCTCTCTCTCTCTCTCTCTCTCTCTCTCTCTCTCTCTCTCTCTCTCTCTCTCTCTCTCTCTCTCTCTCTCTCTCTCTCTCTCTCTCTTTGTAATTCTGTCTCTATGTCTTTGCCTCTCTCGTTTTATCTGTGTCTCTCTGTCTCTGTCTCACTCTTTCCCTGCATGCGCGCACACGTTTGTGCTTAAATGCGTGAGTGCGACTCTATGTGCGTAAGTTTATATATATGTTTTGCTTAAATTCTATTAATTTTGAATTACGGCAGGCTTCAGACAGTTAATCGAAGGAGTATCTACTGTGTTGTAGTGCGTTTTCACTAGTTTTGTGTTCCTACCACAAATGTTGTGGACTGCATGAAAGCCAGCAGCACAGACGCAGCTTTTTGAAGTCTGGTTACAGAACGCGCCGCTCACGCAGGAGTCGTGGTACTGTCCACTGCAGTTTGCCCCTGTCTGCAGCACTGCAACAAAGCGTACATCAACATGGGTGGATGGGTAGCTGGGGTGAGTTGGGATGGGTGGCTGGGGTGAGTTGGGACGGATGGGTGGCTGGGGTGAGTTGGGATGGGTGGGTGGCTGGGGTGAGTTGGGATGGGTGGGTGGCTGGTGTGCGTTGGGATGGGTGGGTGACTGGGGTGCGTTGGGATGGGTGGGTGACTGGGGTGAGTTGGGATGGGTGGGTGGCTGGTGTGCGTTGGGATGGGTGGGTGACTGGGGTGCGTTGGGATGGGTGGGTGACTGGGGTGAGTTGGGACGGATGGGTGGCTGGTGTGAGTTGGGATGGGTGGGTGACTGGGGTGAGTTGGGATGGGTGGGTGGCTGGGGTGAGTTGGGATGGGTGGGTGGCTGGTGTGCGTTGGGATGGGTGGGTGACTGGGGTGCGTTGGGATGGGTGACTGGGGTGAGTTGGGATGGGTGGGTGACTGGGGTGAGTTGGGATGGGTGGGTGACTGGGGTGAGTTGGGATGGGTGGCTGGGGTGAGTTGGGACGGATGGGTGGCTGGGGTGAGTTGGGATGGGTGGGTGACTGGGGTGAGTTGGGATGGGTGGGTGACTGGGGTGAGTTGGGATGGGTGGCTGGGGTGAGTTGGGACGGATGGGTGGCTGGGGTGAGTTGGGATGGGTGGGTGACTGGGGTGAGTTGGGATGGGTGGGTGACTGGGGTGCGTTGGGATGGGTGGGTGACTGGGGTGAGTTGGGACGGATGGGTGACTGGGGTGCGTTGGGATGGGTGGGTGACTGGGGTGAGTTGGGACGGATGGGTGACTGGGGTGAGTTGGGATGGGTGGGTGACTGGGGTGCGTTGGGATGGGTGGGTGACTGGGGTGAGTTGGGACGGATGGGTGACTGTGGTGAGTTGGGACGGATGGGTGACTGGGGTGAGTTGGGATGGGTGGGTGACTGGGGTGAGTTGGGATGGGTGGGTGGCTGGGGTGCGTTGGGATGGGTGGGTGACTGGGGTGAGTTGGGACGGATGGGTGACTGGGGTGAGTTGGGATGGGTGGGTGACTGGGGTGCGTTGGGATGGGTGGGTGACTGGGGTGAGTTGGGACGGATGGGTGACTGTGGTGAGTTGGGACGGATGGGTGACTGGGGTGAGTTGGGACGGATGGGTGGCTGGGGTGAGTTGGGATGGGTGGGTGACTGGGGTGAGTTGGGATGGATGGGTGACTGGGGTGAGTTGGGACGGATGGGTGGCTGGGGTGAGTTGGGATGGGTGGGTGACTAGGGTGAGTTGGGATGGATGGGTGGCTGGGGTGAGTTGGGACGGATGGGTGGCTGGGGTGAGTTGGGATGGGTGGGTGACTGGGGTGAGTTGGGATGGATGGGTGACTGGGGTGAGTTGGGATGGATAAGTGGCTGGGGTGAGTTGGGACGGATGGGTGGCTGGGGTGAGTTGGGATGGGTGGGTGGCTGGGGTGAGTTGGGATGGATGGGTGGCTGGGGTGAGTTGGGATGGATGGGTGACTGGGGTGAGTTGGGATGGGTGGGTGACTGGGGTGAGTTGGGATGGGTGGGTGACTGGGGTGAGTTGGGATGGGTGGGTGACTGGGGTGAGTTGGGATGGGTGGGTGACTGGGGTGAGTTGGGATGGGTGACTGGGGTGAGTTGGGATGGATGGGTGACTGGGGTGAGTTGGGATGGGTGACTGGGGTGAGTTGGGATGGATGGGTGACTGGGGTGAGTTGGGATGGATGGGTGGCTGGTGTGAGTTGGGACGGATGGGTGACTGGGGTGAGTTGGGATGGATGGGTGGCTGGTGTGAGTTGGGACGGATGGGTGACTGGGGTGAGTTGGGATGGATGGGTGGCTGGTGTGAGTTGGGACGGATGGGTGACTGGGGTGAGTTGGGATGGGTGGGTGGCTGGGGTGAGTTGGGATGGATGACTGGGGTGAGTTGGGATGGGTGGCTGGGGTGAGTTGGGATGGATGGGTGACTGGGGTGAGTTGGGATGGGTGGGTGGCTGGGGTGAGTTGGAATGGATGGGTGGCTGGTGTGAGTTGGGACGGATGGGTGACTGGGGTGAGTTGGGATGGGTGACTGGGGTGAGTTGGGATGGGTGGCTGGGGTGAGTTGGGACGGATGGGTGACTGGGGTGAGTTGGGATGGGTGGGTGGCTGGGGTGAGTTGGGATGGATGGGTGGCTGGTGTGAGTTGGGACGGATGGGTGGCTGGTGTGAGTTGGGATGGATGGGTGACTGGGGTGAGTTGGGATGGGTGGCTGGGGTGAGTTGGGATGGATGGGTGGCTGGGGTGAGTTGGGATGGATGGGTGGCTGGTGTGAGTTGGGATGGATGGGTGACTGGGGTGAGTTGGGATGGGTGGCTGGGGTGAGTTGGGATGGGTGGCTGGGGTGAGTTGGGACGGATGGGTGACTGGGGTGAGTTGGGATGGGTGGGTGACTGGGGTGAGTTGGGATGGGTGGGTGACTGGGGTGAGTTGGGATGGGTGGGTGACTGGGGTGAGTTGGGACGGATGGGTGGCTGGGGTGAGTTGGGACGGATGGGTGGCTGTGGTGAGTTGGGATGGGTGGGTGGCTGGGGTGAGGTGGGATGGGTGGGTGGGTGAGTTGGGATGGGTGGGTGGCTGGGGTGAGTTGGGATAGGTGGGTGGCTGGGGTGAGTTGGGATGGGTGGGTGGCTGGGGTGAGTTGGGATGGGTGGGTGGCTGGGGTGAGTTGGGATGGGTGGGTGGCTGGGGTGAGTTGGGATGGGTGGGTGGCTGGGGTGAGTTGGGATGGGTGGGTGGCTGGGGTGAGTTGGGACGGATGGGTGACTGGGGTGAGTTGGGACGGATGGGTGGCTGGGGTGAGTTGGGACGGATGGGTGGCTGTGGTGAGTTGGGATGGGTGGGTGGCTGGGGTGAGGTGGGATGGGTGGGTGGGTGAGTTGGGATGGGTGGGTGGCTGGGGTGAGTTGGGATGGGTGGGTGGCTGGAGTGAGTTGGGATGGGTGGGTGGCTGGGGTGAGTTGGGATGGGTGGGTGGCTGGGGTGAGTTGGGATGGGTGGGTGGCTGGGGTGAGTTGGGATGGGTGGGTGGCTGGGGTGAGTTGGGATGGGTGGGTGGCTGGGGTGAGTTGGGATGGATGGGTGACTGGGGTGAGTTGGGATGGATGGGTGGCTGGGTGAATTAATTGGGATGGATGGGTGGCTAGGGCGAGTTGGGACGGATGGGTGGCTGGGTGAATTAATTGGGATGGATGGGTGGCTGGGGTGAGTTGGAATGGGTGAGTGGCTGGGGTGAGTTGGGATGGATGTGGCTGGGGTGAATTGGGGTGGGATGGTGTACTGTTGAGTTGATGGCTGGGTTGGGTGGGTGGGTGGATGGATGGATGCATGGGTGGATAGGTGGATGGTATGGTGAGAGAATTATTGATGAGTGGGTGGATGGATGCACGGGTTGATATATGTTTGGTAGAGTGGAAGAATGATTGATGAGTGGGTGGGTGAGTGGATAGGTGGATAGGTGGGTGGGTGGATTGGCGTTTGGTGAATGGATAGATATATGTTTGTGTTAAGGTCGATATGTTGTTTCACATTTAGTCCCCAAAAATGTTGAGATACAAGTTTCAAAGATTATATTTTGGATGGATGCATGATAGATGAATTCCTTCAACATATTGTGACCGATGAATTGATGGATTAATCGGTGGTTGTGTAATTGGAGAATGGATAGCCAGATTTTTTGTTGGATGAATTGATAGTGGTATAAGTGTAATGGTCGATGGCTGGTGGGATGCAAGGATGCAATATTGGATTGTCAGTATGTGTGTGTGTCCAAGATATTTATGAGAGAAAAAAGAAAAAACAATAAATGAGATTTAACTTGAACTTTCAGCTTTAGAGTCCTGACAAATCCAAGACGGCCATGACCAGGGCTAGGAGAGATGAGTAAAGATGAATGAGTTTTAAAATGTCCACTTACAACAGGTGAGCTTTGCCAGATCGCAGCTGAGGTGAAGTGATCCGGAGGGATCGGCGCACGTGGCCCCGCGGGTAGAGCATCTCCCGTTTAGGGCAGATTGTGCATGAGGCTTTTCTTGGTAGTGCATTACTGCAAGACAGTAATTAAATCATATACTAACAAGAGGAGCACATAACCACGCAACTCATTTTCGTCATACGTAACACGAATCCCACACGTTTTATCTGCTGTTACATGTATTCTCTCACACACACACACACACACACACACACACACACACACACACACACACACACACACACACACACACACACACACACACGTGACACACACACACACACACCTTACGCTATGCCCTGGTTTTATAAAAATCTAAATGATAAGTGTGTATAATCAACTTCTTACCAGTCGCTTTCTTCTTAAATGTACAAAAAGAAAGTTTCTCACTAATTACTGTAACCGGTCAAAATGTTAATTTTGGGTTATTTCCAGGTTGAAGATTTATCTTATTCCATTTAAAACCCCAGACAGACTTGTGTCGGTTCCTATGAGCAAGTACTTACACTAGACAGAAGGAAGGTAACTTAAATAAAGACAGACTACAAGTTTGAATGAAGGAAGGCTTACCCAACAGTGGGACAAGAATGCATGCAGCGATGAAGACTACCAGCAGTGCTGTCAAACACTGACGTTGCCAGTTCCGACACAGCTCTGAAATCAAATGCATTCTCTTTACTCATCATCTCTCACTCTCCCTTTGTCTCTCGTACATACCAATGCTGTGTCTGACAGACTGACTGACTGATTGACTATATTATTGTTCCCAGTACTAGTGACTATCTTGTACATGAAACGTTGATAAACTAAAAAAAAAAAAGGGTTTGGGGCAGGTGGAGGAAGGGGCAGGATGGGTTTATTTATTTTTTTATTTTTTGTATGGTCTCTTCAGCTGATATTGCTATTGGAGACCGCTGCAAGTGTGTTTCTTTTCTCAGTTCCCATGGCAACCTGCACGCTTAAAAACTATTTTCAATCAGGTCTATCATTGTAAAATGAAGGTTCTTAAACTTCATTACTGTCACACTTGTATTGTCAAATCTTGTTAAACATCTTGATCTCCTTTAAAAAGTTGCAAGTCTTGTCCGGGGGGACATTCCGGAATAAAACCTTCAGAGTTTTGTACACTGTAGTGTTTGTCACGAATCTCTTGAACGTCCACACAACCGCAACACGGTGGCCTAGTTAGAGGTAAGGCGTCCGCCCAGTGAGCGGGAGGTCGTGGGTTCGAACCCCGGCCGGGTCATACCTAAGACTTTAAAATTGGCAATCTAGTGGCTGCTCTGCCTGGCGTCTGGCATTATGGGGTTAGTGCTAGGACTGGTTGGTCGGGTGTCAGAATAATGTGACTGGGTGAGACATGAAGCCTGTGCTGCGACTTCTGTCTTGTGTGTGGCGCACGTTAAATGTCAAAGCAGCACCGCCCTGATATCACCCTTCGTGGTGGACTGGGCGTTAAGCAAACAAACAAACCAAACCAAACGTCCACACACTTGGCAAGGACGTGTTGAAGGGTAGGGACGGGAGGATGGCCATCCCTCCACTTGGTCACATACTAGAAGTCAACGCCCTGACTGCTTGCTGTGGTGAGTTGGACAGACACTAGTGGCTTTTAATAAATTAATTCTTCAACAGATTCCTATCATGCACAAAGAGTACACATGCTGTCAGTTTTTGGAATGGGTTCAAGTGGCAGGATGGTCTTATCCCACGTACACGCCAGGCCAGCTCTTCTTCTTCTTCAGCGTTCCAGAAATTCTGGTGACGTGTGAGCTCGCTTGCCCATTTGGGTTCCCCACACTATACTCTGAGAGCATAGTCAGCTTCACTCCGCTTTCGTTGGGTAGGCATGCTGGGTATTTTCGTGTTTCCATAACCCACCGAATTCCCACATGGATTACAGGATCTTTTCCGTGCGCACTTGGTCCTGTGCTTGCGTGTACACACGAAGGGGGTTAAGTCACTAGAAGCTAGGTCTGCACATAAGTTGACCTGTGTGATCGGAAAAATCTCCACTTTTAACCCACCACGCGGCAGCGACCGGGATTGGAACTCACGCGTGACCTCCCGATTAGGAGGCCGACGTCTTACCACTGCGCCACTTCGCCCGTTAAGCCAGGTCGAAATAGTGAGCTGAAAAGTGTTGACGTGAAGGAGTGTGTCTTTAACTAAACTATCGGCTGAAGAATGTTGTTTGTGTGATTGTTTGTTTGTCTGTCCATCCTTCTGTCTGCACTCAGATCCCTGATGTTTATGGGCCGATTACACTGACATTTGGTGTGTAGCTTAGCAGTGGGGTACATGGGATCTTAGAAATGCAAAGGGTTCCTAACTTAAAGGGAAGAGGGAATACGCCGAGGACACTGATTGACGAAGACTGTTTGCATGAGCTATAGCGGAGCCAAACTAAGAACGATTATCATACTGTTTGTAAAGTGAATTCTGTCCCCTTGATGATAAATCGCACAAGGCAGAGCGGCATTAGATCGACTTGAGAAATTTTCTTCCCGATAATACATGATAAAGAAGCATTCTTTGTTGCCAAACTGTGGCTATAGTTGGGGACAGAAGTTCACCAAACGTTGGGAACACACACGGTGGGTGTTAGCTACGGATACGATTTTTGATCAAACGCCACCCTTAATGTTGTTCCCGTTTACAGTTAAATTTCTATGGACAGTACACACTTACAAGTCCTTGACAGTACTATACAACAATCAACTACAAACTTCGCTATCGTCTATTGTGCTTATACTTATAGTGATACTCACGTGAGTGTATTGTTACTCTCAGGCTGAAACTCGTAATTGGACAGCGCACACGGTACCCCGGAAAGTCAGTACCCTTTAACAAGATGAATAAGCAAAGATATTACTGAATCGTTTAATGCATGATGTGGCTGCAACATAATAGTGTAAGCTTAAATTTTAAACAAATTCTTTCTCTCTTTGCATGTCTTATAGTATTTTATGTTTTTGTAATGTCTGTCTGTCAGTCTCTGTCTGTCTGACTGACACACACACACACACACACACACACACACACACACACACACACACACACACACACACACACACACACACACACACACACACACACACACACACACACACATACACACACACTACAACAGATCGTCGACGACTCAGAAAGTCATTCGAGTGAACGCACAACTCGTAAAGCAGGAGAACACGAATTGTCAAGGCAACACTGTAAACTTAAGTGTTCCACTTTTGAAAAAACACTTTTTGTAACCAGCTGTGAACACTAGTGTTTACTGTGTGTGCTACTCTTCCTACTAATGTACTATATTCCACTGTCTTCAAAACTGGTTACACTGAAAAGTGCGTTTAAAAGTGAAACACTTTAGTTTTGAGTGTAAGCCTGACGGGTGCAATCACCTATAGTGGATAAGACACTGGCCTCCAAAGCTGAGGGTCGTGAGTTCGAGTCCCGGTCGCGCCTGGTGCCGTTTAAAAGTAGATATGTTTTTTCCCCGATCTCCCAGTTCAACTTCCAGCACACGTGCTAGTGCCTTATCCCCCTTTGTGTGTACACGCAAGCGCAAGACCAAGCACGGTGCGCACGGAAAATATGCTGTAATCCATGTCAGAGTTCGGTGGGTTATTGAAACACGAAAATACCAAGCATGAAATCCCACGAAAGCGGCGTATGGCTGCCTAAATGGCGGGGTAAAAACGGTCATACACACGTGTACAAATAGTCTATGGACCATTTCGAAGCTGGGTTGGGAGAGGGGAGGAAGAGATAGCAGACTCTCTGTTTCAGCGCACCGCGTGACACCGCTAGACGCGTGAAGATTTTCTAAATGTGACCCTCCACCACGGAATACGTCGCCTGTCACCTTTGCATGATTTTTATATTTTTACATTTTCTTAAAGAGTTGTTCATGCTCTATCCAGTGGTGAAAGCCGTTTTGGAAACGAGCCAAAACTTTTTGAGTTATAAGCCTGTGACTAAGGACTGTGTCCCTAACACTGATACGTTAAAATTAATATTAAAAGTCCTACGGTTTTGAGCCATTAAGGACTTGAGTGTTTGTCCGCTTTCAAAAAGAGGAAAGAAAGAAACAAAAAATAAGGAGAGGAGGGCAGGGGGTGGGGTTGAGTTGATAATGCTCTGTGGAATTTGTTAAAATGAAAAGTAGTTAAGATGTTTCTTGGTAAGAATTATAAGTCTGTATTCTATATCTTGAATAACGGGCTTGTAATATTATTTTTATTTTATTTCAAATCGAGTTAAAAAGTGGAACCTTTCAGGATCACCAATAAAACCAAATAGATGAGCAAGTAAGAGGAACACGAACAATAAATCTCAAAACTTTTTACAAATAAAAGGATTAAGATGTAAGCCACGAAGGCCGTGGTAATAAAAACAATATGTACAGTTTGGCGACTAGTGGGCCTTGGGTGAGGATATGTTGTCTAGAGGGTAGTCGCTGGAATCAGGAGGGATGGCGGGAGCCACTCGACCTCAAACTGAAACACGCTGATGTGATAATCTGGGCTTAGTTATACCCACAGCCCCATGTCCGAGTCCCTGACCAGTCGGCACAGCAGCAAGCTGTGTGACCAGCCTAGAGAACTGCTACTGCGCAGATAATCCTGGGGACTCAGACCATGGAGCTGCATATGGTCATATAAGGTTTTAAAGGTAATTCTATTTGTAGCGCATGGAGCGAAAATGTGTTGAAATGAATAGGGTTCTCCACAATGGCAGGACTTGTTAAAGATATGGAAGCGGCAGCCGCCGGCACGGAGGCGTCTGAAGATAGTGAGGAGGTTTGTTGGGAGATCGGGGTGTAGATCGTTCATATCAATGGGTTGATAGGACAGAGATGTTACGTACTGACTTCGAATGAGTTTACGGATTTTACTGTAGAACTCGGTTACTGAGTAGCCGATGTTAGTGTTAGCTGGGCTATATTCTGCCGCTTCTTTGGCAGCGACATCCGCCAGTTCATTTCCCCGGACCCCTACGTGAGAGGGGACCCAGAGAAATGATACGGATGTGCCGGATGAGATTAACTGGTGACATATAAAGAGGATTTCTCTTTGTAGCTCTGCCCGATTTGATGTGTTTCGATGCAGAGCTTGTAATGAAGAGCGCGAGTCAGAGCAGAAAACTACCGCACGCGGTGTGACTGGGAGGTCATTTATAAAAGTGCATGCCATGAGCAAGGCAAATAGCTCGGCTGAGAATATGGAGATGTCTTTATTAAGAGTATATTTCCTTGAGATTTTGAGATCTGGGATCACAAAGGCGCAGCCAACGCTGCCGTCTGCAAATTTGGATCCGTCAGTAAAGACTTTTAAATGCTCCGAGAATTTGTAGTTTAGGGTTTCTTTTGTAACAGTAGCTAGGTAGACGGGGTTATCTTTTTTGGTAGTATTATCTTCACTGTCGTATATGATAGTAGGGGTTTCCTCAAGCCAAGGCGGGTAGGAGGGCGGGGGGACCCTGGCCAGCTCACTGACCTTCACCCCGCTATCGGCTAGAATGCGGTTTACTGTGTCGGATAAGGGTAGCGTTTTGGCCAAGAGTTGAGTGCTATGTTTGGTGTTGGCCTCATAATTTTGGTGCTGAGGAAAAAAGTCAGTCAGGACCTCGCAGGCAGAGTTCTCTACCGCGTGGGCTCTGACAGCATACTGAGCTGAACGGAGTTTTATCTCATCCACAAGGGGCAGCCACCCACACTCGCTGTAGACTCGACTCTTACTCGCTTGTTGGGAGAGTCCCAGAGCTATTTTGAGCGCCCTGCACTCTATAATAGCCAGTTTTTTCATGAGCGCCGGGCGCGTCGCGAAATAAGCTTCGCACCCGTAAAGGAGCGCTTTGAACTTCGGATAAGGCGCTATATAAATAAAGAGAATAAAGGGAGGCGGGAGCGAATTAATGCCCGCACTACCTCTGTGACACACTTACGTCCTCTGGCCCAGGATTGGGACGCCAGGTAGCGTATGATATAAAGATCCTTGTTGGCCTTATTGATCAGATGTTCGATATGACTGGTCCAGTTAAGTCGGGTATCGATGATAACGCCGAGGAACTTAACTTCTGAGCTCGGTTTGATAATATCACAACCTATCTTTATACTGCAGTTCCTGTACAGTTGTCTACGGGAGACAACAAGAAAGACTGTTTTATTTGAGGCTAGTTGGAAGCCGTTGGTGTACATATATTGACAGAGGTTGTCGATTTTAGTTTGGTAAGAAGATAAGTCAACAGTGTTGGTAACTCTGTTATGGCGTGGTCTATTAGTGTCTATTAAGGCGAGGTCGTCCGCATACAGAAGTACACTGGCACCGTCAACCTTAACAGAAGTAATGTCATAGAGCATGATGCTGAATAAGTTTGGCGCGATGATACTGCCCTGGGGAACCCCCATGTCCAGCGCATGGGTTTCGGACACCGAAGAGCCCACTCGGACAGACATCTTGCGATTGCTGATGAAGTTTTTGATGAATTGGTACATGTGGCCAGAGACACCGATTCTGCCGAGTTTTAGGAGTAGACGAGCATGCCAGACGCTGTCGTACGCAGATTTAATATCAAAGAAGGTTCCAAGAAGAGAATTATTACTATGTGCCAAGGTCTTTTTGATTTTTTCAGTGACGTGCACAATGTGGTCCGCACACGAACGACCTTGCCTAAAACCTGCCTGGCATGTAGGAATGATATTGTGTTTATTGAGGTGGAACTCCAGCCTCTGGTTCACCACACGCTCAAAGATCTTGCTGAGGTGGGGGGTTAGTGATATGGGGCGGTAACTGCCAGGTAGATTGCCCGGTTTTCCGCTCTTCAATACTGCTACTACTTGTGAGTCTGACCACGCTGCGGGGATAGTATCCTTTAACCAGCATAGGTTGAAAAACTGAGTGAGCAACTTAACAAAGTTAGGTGGTAGATGTTTTATCATGTGATATGATATTGGGTCTAAACCTGTGGATTTTTTTGGGTCTTTCACAGAAGAGATGGCGTTTTGGACTTCTTTTGCCTTAAACATGCAGTTTATAGGCAACTGGTTGTCATCTGGGGGGTATGTGAAACCCTTCTCCTGATCTAACCTATAATTGAGTCGTTCAGTATCTAGGGATTTTGATTGACTATTTTTGGCAAAGGTATCTGCTAATAGGTTTGCCTTTTCAGAGTCAGTTGTGGTCATTTTATCACCCGATAGTAGTGGCTTTTCTTTAGTTCTGTATCTACATTTAAATCTGCGGATTTTCTTCCAGATTTTGCCACAGTCTTTGTAATCTTTAGTTTCTTTGTGGACAAAGTTTTCCCAGTTTTGAAGTTTAGCCTCAGCGGTGATCTGGTTAAATTGTATTTCAGCTGACTTCATATTCGTGAAGTTAGCGTCTGAGCAGTGCCTGAGATATGTCCTAATGTGATATCGCTTGTTTGCCAAGGCTTCATCACAGTCTGCATTCCACCACTCATTCCTTTTGGCCTTACAGTTAGGATTTACTGATTTAAGCGGAATGTGATTATTGGCAGCAGTGAGTATACATTGACGTATGTTATTGTAAGAGGCTTCGATGTCATCCGTAAGGAGAGTTTCCTCCCTGACACCCTCGAGCTCCGCACGGAAGCTGTCCCAATTTGCCTGTTTGTAATTGTACTTTTTTCTGACCTCCGAGTTATTGCGATTAGGGGCGAAGTGGCGGAAGGTAAGAACAATGGGTAAGTGATCGGAGCCGAGGGCGTCCGGGAAAACGTTCCAGTCGATGTCAGTGACTATGGCATTTGAGCAAAGGGAGAGATCGATTGCTGACGGGGAATGGTCAGCTCTGTCTGGAAGTCTGGTTGCCGAGCCATCGTTTAGTATACAAAAGTCAGTTTCCAAAATGACGTCAGCAAGGTTGCTATTGGCATGTTTGTATCTAGGGTTAGCAGAGTCCCACAGAGGGTGGTGATTATTAAAATCACCCATCACGCACCAGTGTGCCCTGCCATGATCCAGGGATTTTAGCCAGTCGGTAGTTCCTTTTTTATTACACCCGTGGGGGTAATATATGTTAACTATGTTGAGGTTTTTGGATCCTTTTATTTCGATTTCAACAGCACATGTACTGAGATTTTCTGAACTAGGGATGAGAGGTGCAAAGGGTTTGTAATTTAAGGAAGACTTTAGATAAATAGCTGTTTGAATGAGTTGCCCTGAGCCCTTTTGCTCTACTATGGGAGGGAAGTCAAAACCATCTATAGAAGGCAGTAGGGAGCGTTTTCTCTTGACTGACTGGATAACTAAGATGTCAGCAGAGTGATTTGATATATAATTATATAGCTGAGAGAAGTTAGAGTTGATAGAGCGACAGTTCCACTGTAATATGATAAATCCGTGACCGCTTTCACTTTGTTCAGCCATTTTAACACGCACAAAAAAGGTAAGTTAAAGGGCAGATTTAAAATAGGTTAAAAAGTGGTTTTGACAGCTTTCATATCCGTCACGGACAACTGCTTGGCACCAGCAAGGGCGCCCAGCGCCAGAGTGGCGCCGCCCGGAATGAAGCGTTCAACCTTGGTGTTGGAGAGTTGTGTGTATGTAGCTGAGAGGGAGTCGATCAGGTCGAGAGGACTCTGCATCTGTCTGGCCTTAACCATGAAGCCGAGGCACTGCTCGATGAAACCTTGAAGGCCTCTTTGTTGTTCATTTAAATTTGCATATTGCTCTCCTGTTTTTAGCTTATCTAGTGCAGCGTCGGCTAGCTCAAGCTCTGCCTTCTCCTGCTCCTCCCTCATCTGCTGCTTTATTTCCTGTTCAGTTTTAAGTTTGTATTCTCTGAATCTCTGGGCCAATCCCTCCTCCATTCTCCCCATCAACCTCTCGAAGAGCTGCTCTTCTTTCGAGTCCTCCTTCCTGTTCTGGGCTTTGCGTAGGAGGGAGGCCTTTAACCCGGGGGTCCCATGAAGCGGCGCCTCTGCCCGAGCCGTCTGAGACTTACAGGGCGCCTGGGGGCCAGGATTTGGATTTTGCGAAGTTGTTTGGTGCTTCGCGGTTGCAGCAGAACTGTCCGCATGAACTGGAAGGAGTGTATTGTCATGTTCGGTCATTTTGTTTTTGATTTCTTGTATTTTATTTACTTGCCCACCCAGGGGGGGTCTCTGGACAGCCAAAGAGTACCCGGACCGGGGGGTTGAGGTCCGCCGGATCGGTTGCGGAGGGGGACGCCAGAAGGAGTCCCTCATTTCCGCTGGGGCAGTCGCTGTTTTATTTTGTTGTTTGGCGAGCTCGCGCCGCGCCCGATCCAGGGCCTCAGAATATGGTATGTATGCTGCCGACCTGATCTTATTGGCCTGCAACCTCAGTCTCATTTCCGGGCATCCAAGATAAGCGGCGGAATGCTCGCCCTTGCAGTTTACGCAATGTTTGGCCTTGGTGCACGTCGCTCCGTCGTGGCCCTTGGAGCCACATCGGGGGCAGATCTGCACTTTTGATTTGCATTGTTGTTTTAGGTGCGATAGTCTCTGGCACTTCGTACAGCGCCGCACTGGAGGAGTGTAGGGTTCGACGCCGTACACCTCACTCTCCAGAACGACGCTGTCTGGAAGAATTGCCGTTGTAAACGTGACACGGACCGCCTGAGACGGTTTCCCATCCCTAAGGAGAAGACGGCGGAAAGATCGAACCGAGGAGGGGCCCTTTTCTACAAGACTCCCATCCTCCATCCGGACGCGCACGCCCACTGCCATCTCAGACAGGTCTGTTCCTGAATGTATTGTGGGTATGCGTTTAATGACACCTTCGGTTGTTACCTCCGGACGGTGGCATTTCACTTTGATGCCGCCGATCGAGTCCAGCCTCAATAGCTTGTTTTGTTGTGATGCTGAGGAGCACCCTACCAGGACGCTCCCAGCTGCCAGCATGCGTATTTCTTTGACCTCGCCGATGGCAAGGTCAAAAGTTTTTTTCCTCCTGAGGCCGAGTCCCTGCAATGTTGCAGGGCCCTCCTTCAGGTCCTGCACCACCACGGGGAACTCTAAGAAGGAGGGAGGAGGTTGCTTGGGTTGGTAAAGAAGTTTTCTTCGGGGTCTTTGTTTTGTGTGTGTGTGTGTATTGGCAGGTGGTAGTGGCTGTTGAGTTGTCTGGTTTTCTTGTGATTCAGTTAGGGGTTGGGAGGTGTCGACCCCCCGGGCAGATGTTGCATGGGAAATACCTGTGTTTCCCTGAAGAGGGGGACCCTCGCAGAGGACCTTTTGCTTCTTTTTCTTTTTGGGCTTCTTACGATTGACTTCGGTGAAGTCTTCCTCAAAATGATCAGTAATCTGAGAGCGTGGGGGGCTATCCCGGAAGAGAAGAGATTCCGGAGAGCTCTGCCCCCCCTCAGGGTCGTCCTCCCGCAATCTCTTTCTCTTGAAAGGAGAAGATATGCTGGTTTTCTCATTGGTGATTGCTTTATTAAGCTGTTTGGATTTTGGGGACTGACCAGTCCGGCTGGCCCGGTCAGTCTCATTCAGTGATTCCATGGGAATATCTGGGGCGCGGTCAGAACCGCTTGCTGTTTGGTCCATATTAAGGGACCAATCTTGCTCCCTCAGAGCAGTGGTGTCCGTTGGAAGGTAGTTATCTACCCAGATGAACGTTTCCCGCCTATCAGCAAAGGTGGTGTTTGGCAGTTTGTGTTTAGCAACTTGGCTCATCACTTACAAGGTACGGTACGGTCACCAAGAAAAAACAAGCCAAACAGCTCAGGGTTAAAAAGGCAGGATAAAAGCAGGGTAACAAAAGCGTCCCTAGACAAAGAGTGAGCTGAAGCTCACCCCTCTAGCGACTTTCACTTCTCTCCCGAGAAACACGAGGACTCCTGCAGGGCGAGTGGGAACGCCACCAAGGGCAGCTAGCCCCCTTTCTGGACCCACGCCAAGAGCAGAGGGAGCTGTGTCGTGTGTTTAAGACACAACGAAAATGTGATTGTCCCCCTTTACCCTCAGGAATTCGGGAGAAAATCGCTATTTGAGCACTGACTTGGCTATGTAAGCTCGAGGTGCGTTAAAGCAGTCGCTATGTAATCAGCATGTTTGCTTGTGAAAGAACGCACTCTACGGGCCAGCAACTGCAGTGAATTACTCGTGCTGAGTGTGACATGACATGCACGTGACAGAACACGACGCATGACATGAATGGCATGAACACTGATACCTGACATCCCCTGGACGTATATTAAACCTAGAGTAGAACCGCGCGAGGTGACATCCGACTCATTTCCTGGTGGAGGGTCACAAATGGTCGCTAGGCTATACAAACCGTGGGAGTTTCATCCCATGAACGAAGGGGGAAGAACAGAAGAGTGTTAGCCTCACCTCACTACCGCTGTCTCTCCCTGAACTTCCACAGGGGCTAAGCAGAGGCGAACTTTCACCCAGGGTGCGTTGGATAGGCAGAACGTTCTATTCGAGAAGAAATAAAAACTGTATTCGGCTCTACTTCTTCCCGCCGGCGAAGCCGTACCCGGCGAAGCGGGTATTCATCTAGTACCGCATACATACATACATACATCTTTCTTTATTTGGTGTTCAACGTCGTTTTCAACCGTTCACATACATATATTTATTTTTCATTTTCATTTTCATTACTTTATTGTCCCATCGTTGGGAAATTCGGGTCGCTTCCTCCCAGTGGAAAGCTAGCAGCAACGGAGTCGCGCTACCCAGGTGTCTGCGTGTTTAGGTGTATTCAGCCACCTGCACTTATGGCAGAATGACCAAGGTCTTTTACGTGCCATTGTGATGACACGGGGGTGGGACATGGCTTCCGTCTCTGGGTCTGCACATAAAGTTGACCCGTGTCCGTCCCGGCCCGAATTCGAACCTGCGACCTTCCGATCACAAGTCCAGTGCTCTACCAACTGAGCTACCGGGCCCCCATACATACATACATACATACATACATACTTACATACATACAAGTATACATACACACAAACATGCATACATGTATGCATACATTCACGCATACACGCCTATCCAACGCACCCCTGATGTTTGATGATTCCTTCTGTTATCTTCCTCCTCTGTGAGAACGGGGTACAGACTCCTGTGGCTCGTGGTCCGTGAATTAGTTCCCCTTGCAGGCATCGGATATGGACCTCGGCAAGTTTGGGTGTGCTCCTTTGACAGAACAAAGAGATGTTTCGTGGAATCTGTCTTGTAAGACTGAACCGGCGTTGTATAAGACCGCCCTACACCCTTCCGAGTCCCGTTAAAAGACCACACTTTTTCCAGTCTGTTCATGACGTCCGTAAATTTGCCTTCGCTTGAAGACAAAATTCGTTGGGTTATAGAAATACGAAAATACCAAATTTCACTTTTCCCCTCTGTCGAATGTGTTTGCAAACACACACACACACACACACACACACACACACACACACACACACACACACACACACACACACACACACACATATATATATATATATATATAAAACATCAGAAATTGTGAAAGAAACAATTGAATGTATATATATATACACACCACCCCCAAACAAACACACACACACAGACACACACTCACCACACACACACACACCCGGCAGGGGCGGATCAGTTGCTTGGTAAGGGGGGGTGCACTTTGAATCGAAAGTGAATGTGATGGGCGCAAAGCGCCCGAATTTGCTAGGGGGGTCCGGGGGCATGCTCCCCCGGAAAATTTATTTGCTCAAAGAAGCAAAATGGTGCCATCTGGTGCCATTTGAACTTATAAATGGTCATAGAATCAGCTTTCCAATTGTGTTTTTTTGCTGGCCACACAACCAAACACCACCCCCCCCACACACACACACACACACACACTGACACAAACTCACACATAAATCAAACTTAGGCCTAATGAACGTCTCTCGCGCGTGTCTGACCTGGTATCGTAGAACAGTGGGTGTTTCTCTGCAGCCCGCCGCAGCGTTAGGACAGCTCGCCAGTAGATTGCCGATCTCGCGTTCCAAGGAATGCACGGGGTGGACACTGTTCTCTGTCACCTCCGTTCGGTCGCTGGGACACGTTAGCGATTGGCTGAAATAGTTGTTGTCTGGTTAAAAACTGAAGCGTAACATTAAAACATTAAACAATTTGCTTTTGACGGGATTTGTTATTGTCCTGAAAACAAATGAGAACCTTAAGCAAACGAGGCATAACGCAGTTTAGAGATCAATGAACAAAGGGAAGAAAACGCTCAAAGATGCATACGACATGTGACACAGGGCCGGACCCAGGGGGGGGGGGGGGGGGTTCCAGGGGTTCCGGAACCCCACCCCTGGAAAAAGCATGTACCTTGCTTTGAGTGTTTGTTTTTTTTACTAGTTTTAGCACCAAAACAATGCTGCTCTTAACCCTCAAAACAAGGCCCAGAATGCACCAGATTGCACAGATTTTAACCGTTTTTTCAAAACATTTCCGGGGGAGCATGCCCCCGGACCCCCCTAGTTCGCGCAGGCACTTCGCTGATTTGTCCCCCCAAAAAAGGAGGAACCCCCCACTTACAACTCATTTGGTCCGGCCCTGATGTGTGAATGGAGTAAGTGAGAGTTATTCGGAGCTATTCCTCTGGCACCTGAAAAAAACTTCAAGCATTGTTCGCTTGTTCGCTTGTACATTTCAATGCTGGTTATTGAGAATCATATGGTTCCGAATAACTCTGAATTGTCGACAACTGGCTACAATATTGCTTAAATAAATAAAACTTTAAACCTACAGGGTGACCCCCCCCCCCCCCCCCCCCCCCTGTCCTTCCCTAAAAAAATGATAAGAATTTCTGTATCTGTTCTGCATCTAGTTCGCATTTAATGTAAATTTACTTCAACTTGTGCATGATCATAACACAAAGTTTCACTACCGGCACGGTTGGCCTAGTGGTAAGGCGTCCGCCCCGTGATCGGGAGGTCGTGGGTTCGAACCCCGGCCGGGTCATACCTAAGACTTTAAAATTGGCGATCTAGTGGCTGCTCCGCCTGGCGTCTGGCATTATGGGGTTAGTGCTAGGACTGGTTGGTCCGGTGTCAGAATAATGTGACTGGGTGAGACATGAAGCCTTGTGCTGCGACTTCTGTCTTGTGTGTGGCGCACGTTATATGTCAAAGCAGCACCGCCCTGATATGGCCCTTCGTGGTCGGCTGGGCGTTAAGCAAACAAACAAACAAACAAACAAACAAACAAACAAAGTTTCACGTCTGTAGGTTACATGGTCTGACGCCTTTCGAAAAGTAATAAAATCAAAATTCTGGGTTCGATTCAATAGTAGGAGGTTTGGCCACACTCGTTCATTATAAACCCTCCAGATCGTTACCTGAAGGATCTCATCATTTTCATGGGTGGCATTTTTTTTAGGTCACACACTATGTCGTAGTTGACAAAAAAGTTAGTAGAGTGTTAAACTAATGTTCCGGAATGACGTTAAAAAAAGCTCGTTTGTAATGCTTATGCCACAACCCTCGTAAAAGAAAATTTTATTTTATTTTATTTTATTTGATTTGATTTGATTTGTTCTCTCTCTCTCTCTCTCTCTCTCTCTCTCTCTCTCTCTCTCTCTCTCTCTCTCTCTCTCTCTCTCTCTCTCTCTCTCTCTCTCTCTCTCTCTCTCTAAAGTATATCATGGCGAAGTGCCCAACTATATTCAGGACCTATTTCACAGAGTCACCGAAAGGTACGGGTCTATCAATTTTCTACCACCAATACCCAGGATTGATTTCTTCAAAACTAGTCAAGCCTTCTCTGGCTCTATGGTGTGGAACTCCATTCTGTCTGTAATAAGATCCTTAACCTCACTAAAGAGTTTTAAACAAGCTCTGCATAATCATTATATGTCTACCTAGATGGCTATATCTAGTCTTAACATGTGCAAGTAGCTGTCAACAATTGGCAAAGCTTTATTAATTACAAAAATATGTTCTTTATTACATGTATTATGTGGAATTTATGTTGCGATTTTCCATCATCATCAACATCATCATCATCATCATCATCATCATCATCATCATCATCATCATCATCATCATCATCATCATCATCTTCATCTCCATCATCATCATCTTCATCATCATCATTTACACCATATAATCATTGTAAGCATTAGTGTAAACGTTGGTATTGTGTGAATTTTACCGTCGATCACTTTACATGTGTAACCTCAATTAACAAGTTGCATGTTCCGCTTTTGATTTGTATGTTGCTTACTTTGTCATTTTGTGCTTACTTGTCGATTGTTTGCTGGTTCGTTCGTTTAATTTGTTTATTTGTCATGTTGCTTTACTTGTTTATCATTTATTAGACATTTGTATTAGAAGTAAGGACCGATTGTAAGAAAAGGCGTCGCCTTAAACCTCTATCCTTGAAAAATAAAGTTCCATCAGCATCATCATCTCTCTCTCTCTCTCTCTCTCTCTCTCTCTCTCTCTCTCTCTCTCTCTCTCTCTCTCTCTCTCTCTCTCTCTCTCTCTCTCTCTCTCTCTCTCTCTCTCTCTCTCTCTCTCTCTCTCTACAACATAAGAAGCAAACAGTACCCATTTTAGCCAAACGTGGAGACAGTCATCATCATCATCATCATCATCATCATCATCATCATCTCTCTCTCTCTCCCCCCCTCTCTTTCTCCCTCCCCTGGCCCTCTGTCTCTGTCTCTGTGTCTCTCTCTCCTCTCTCTCTTTTCACCACCTAAAATCATGTTAAATGGTCCACAATTATCAGCTGATTTGAAGTTAAAGAATCTAAACTACCTGCCGCTAGTTAAACAGTTACAGTTTAATAAGACTGTAATGATGTATAAAGTATATCATGGCGAAGTGCCCATCTATATTCAGGACCTATTTCACAGAGTCACCGAAAGGTACGGGTCTATCAATTTTCTACCACCAATACCCAGGATTGATTTGTTCAAAACTAGTCAAGCCTTCTCTGGCGCTATGGTGTGGAACTCCATTCCGTCTGTAATAAGATCATTAACCTCACTAAAGAGTTTTAAACAAGCTCTGCATAATCATTTTATGTCTACCTAGATGGCTATACTAGTCTTAACACGTGCAAGTAGCTGTCAACAATTGGCAGAGCTTTATGAATTACACAAATATGTTCTTTACTATATGTATTATGTGGAATTTATGTTGCGATTTTCCATCATCACTTCATCATCATCATCATCATCATCATCATCTTCATCATCATCATCATCATCATCATCATCATCATCACCATCATCATCATCATTATCATTTACACCATATAATCATTATTAGCATTAGTGTAAACGTTGGTATCGTGTGAATTTTACTGTCGATCCCTTTACATGTGTTAACATGTTGCATGTTTCGCTTTCGATTTGTATGTTGCTTACTTTGCCATTTTATTGTTTATGTTTATTTGCTTGTTTGCTTACTTGTCGATTGTTTGCTGGTTCGTTCGTTTACTTTGTTTATTTGTCATGTTGCTTTACTTGTTTATCATTTATTAGATATTTGTATTAGAAGTAAGGACCGGTTGTAAGAAAAGGCGTCGCCTTAAACCTCTATCCTTGAAAAATAAAGTTCCATCATCATCATCATCTCTCTCTCTCTCTCTCTCTCTCTCTCTCTCTCTCTCTCTCTCTCTCTCTCTCTCTCTCTCTCTCTCTCTCTTGCTCTCTTTGTCTCTCCCTCTCTCTCTCCTTAAATTGTGTTCAGACATGCATGTTCAGAAATTCCCACTTCTCTACATGACGTCAGAATTCGTGCAAAGCCTGTAATTGTGTACATAGTCCTGTGTTTATACGAGCGTATGTTATCATAACATTTTAGTTCCTTCTTTGGGCGAGGGCTGGTTGAAAAAAGCTCGTTTTTATTGCTTATGCCACAACCCTCGTAAAATAAAATTTGATTTGATTTGTTTTGATTTGATCCTTCACTCTCTAACATAAGTAGCAAACAGTACCCACCTGAGCCAGTAGTGGAGACAGTCGTGACAGAAGACGTGACCACAGGGCGTCTCCACTGGCTTGACCATCAGATTGTGGCAGATTGAACACAGGAACCTTTCCTCTGGCTCGGACACCAGACACAGGGCAGGCTGCATCATGTGTGGCATTCCTGATGCTTGATGGTCTACGGCCACAACTCGACGGAAAGAATGACCTGATAATCGTCACGCTCATAAGATAATTGCCAATGTCATTTTTTTTAGAGTTTTGAGAAAAACGCAAAAAATCTTTTTGGTTTCTGAACAATCTGCCAATCTCATTTTAGTTATAAGTTTCAAATTGCCTATCTCGAGCGGTTGGCAGCGGTATAGGTCTACACATGAGATAAAGAGCTGACTACAACATGTTCATTCAGCACAACTGCATGACAACCCCGAAAAAGCTTTTGCATACCTTCACATTCTCCAAACAAGTCTTTATGTATCAAAACAGAAAAGTGCCTAACTCAGAAACGAGAACGGCAGTTTTGCTTACGTAACCGTGGCAATGGTTTCCGATTGTCTGAGAGTTTAAACTCTCTAACTCATGACAGGTACCCTTCCAGTAGCTTCCCCTGTAGTCTCACTGCAGAAATGCCTTTCACTGAGTTAGGTATTTTTCTCATGAGCATGACGTAATATAATATATCAACTCTGCACAACATTATTGCACCCATTTTCGTACCCCAACTAAAACATTCATACCCGCGTGTCATGTCATTCAAACTGTACATGCCATTAAAGGCCCTCCACTTGGCTATCAGGCACACTTTATTTTTGGTTCAAAGATTTCTGTTATAGGTGTCACGTGACCGCCGCCGAAGCAAGGGTACTCCCCCCAAAAAAATGTATTTGCATTTTTTAGTTAAATCAAATAACCAGGACGACTTTCTGAGCCTTCTGCGAATAATTAACTGTGAATCAAGTCATTAAATTTTCTCTCAAAACCGCTGCAGGTGTAGCTACGGTTAAATCCCAGTATGTTTGTAAACATGTTGCTCAAAAGCAGAACGAGATTCTGTAACTCGTTGTGAACTAAGTCACTGCATATATTCACAAACAACAACCTGTATTCATTATTCCACTGAAGAAGCGTATTACACATATCAAAAACAAAACAGATGTGAACGTCTTCGCTAAATTACCATGTGCACACTTTACGAACCTGAAAGTGCCGAAAATCACTCGTTTTCGATGATCTGTTTTTTGTTTTACAAACCGGAAAGCAAAAGTAGGCTCGAAAAGCTCAAATAACACGAAAGCAAAGATAATGTGGCAAAAAGGCTTATCTAACCGACATGAAATTGGATGTCCTTATAACTCAATGTTTTCAATAACCCAGGCTAGTAGGCCTATCTCTGCATTGAGAACCCAAGCAATAGCAAAGTTAAGATGACAAACCACGACGATAAAAAAAGCTGAACAATATATGTGACCCTTCACCACGGAATGAGTTGCATGTCACCTTTGCATGATTTTCATATTTTTACATTTTCCTAAAGAGTTTGTTGTGCTCTATCCAGTGGTGAAAACCGTTTTAGAAAAGAGCGAACACTTTTTGAGTTATAAGCCTGTGACTA
Source organism: Littorina saxatilis (assembly GCF_037325665.1). NCBI lineage: Eukaryota > Metazoa > Mollusca > Gastropoda > Littorinimorpha > Littorinidae > Littorina > Littorina saxatilis. The sequence goes on along the minus strand of NC_090260.1, from coordinate 34,768,288 downwards.
AGGTGACCCTCACACTGTTACCAGACACCCCCCAGACTTATATTAAGCCTAGCGCAGAACCGCGTGAGGTGACATGCGACTCATTTCGTGGTGGAGGGTCACATATGTTACTGACATGAACTTAAATTAATGTGTTATTCACAGTTTCCTATGTCATTGTACCTGCATTACTCACCTGCCAGCAAAGGCAGGCCCGCCTTGAAAGGCTCAACTAACCTCAATTTAAAAGCAAAACCACGCTGACATAACTCAACGATATGTAATTGACATGGAGTAGTGTGTATCTTAACGCAATGTTTTGTGACGTCCTGTTATCTGCATTGCAAACCCGAAAGCCACGGTTGGATCGAAAAGCCGCAGTGATGAGATATGTACTTTCGATGCCTTGTGTTAGTGTTCTGGCTCAGATTCCAACTCTCCCACTAACACAAAATGGCGATAACACAGAGAGACAAAGTAGCAAGCGTGTTCAGATAAATCCACCAAGTTTCGTATTGTGTTCGATGTTCTGTTACGATCTTTAACAGACACGGAGCAAGATCCTATGATCCTATGATCACCAATCTGGCAATCAATATTTACGATGTTCTGTTAAAATGTATCCAAGTGATATGGAGTCAAATCACTGTTGATTCATATTATAATTACTCACTGTTTTCGATGTGATTGCAGTGTATCACCGTACCTGCGTAATCTCACCACTACACTCTCCGATATGCACAACGTAGGCTAAGTGAAAATTGCGACAACAGTGACAAAGCAACAAGCGCATTCCGAGAAATCTACTTTCTATTCTCACTGTTTTCAGCGTGCTTTTGCGATATTTAACTGACATTGATTTATATCTTTGTATTAGATCGCAGCGACTCTTGTGTTGCTGCTGTGTTAGCTTTCTAATGGGAGCAGACGATCAGAATTTCCCAGAAATGGGATAATAATAAAAAATAAAAATGAAATCAGTATTACTCACTGGTTTCGATGTCTTCTTCTGCTTCGTAGGCTATACTGAGGAGATCCCTGTACAGAGCAACTATTCTGTCCTGTGAAGTCCCTGTACAGAGCAACTATCCTGTCCTGCGATGTCCCTGTACAGAGCAACTATCCTGTCCTGCGATGTCCCTGTACAGAGCAACTAACCTGTCCTGTGAAGTCCCTGTACAGAGCAACTATCCTGTCCTGTGAAGTCCCTGTACAGAGCAACTAACCTGTCCTGTGAAGTCCCTGTACAGAGCAACTATCCTGTCCTGCGATGTCCCTGTACAGAGCAACTAACCTGTCCTGTGAAGTCCCTGTACAGAGCAACTATCCTGTCCTGCGATGTCCCTGTACAGAGCAACTATCCTGTTCTGCGATGTCCCTGTACAGAGCAACTAACCTGTCCTGTGAAGTCCCTGTACAGAGCAACTATCCTGTCCTGTGAAGTCCCTGTACATGTACCCCCTTTCTGTGTGACCTCCGCACTACACTCTCCAATAGACACAAAACCAACATCAAATTGGCGACGAATGTGAAACAGAAAGCAGAAAGTAACTTCTTCCCAGTAGCAGTCTATTTACGTCTGTTCGCAATAGATACAACAAGTTCAAAAGCGTGGCTGGCCCAGTTTTGCACCAGCCGCGGGGATAAAAGACCAAGTCGCGTAAGGCGAAATTACTAGATTTTTTTTATTTTTTTTTTTAACACGTTTTTATTTCTTTTTGGTACACCACATCAACATCACACAGCAACATCAAATAACATCAGCCATACAAAACTATGCATCTCCAACAAAGACAAAGAAATTTAGATTTAGTCAAGCTGTCGAACTTACAGAATGAAACTGAACTCACTGCATTTTTGTTCTCACCAAGACAGTATAGCATCGTCAGTCCCCCGCTCGTGAAAAAGGCAGTGAAATTGACGAGCCAGTTAAGCGCGGTAGTGGTCACGCTGAGCTGCATAGCGCGCTTTTCTGTATCTCTCTTCTTTTGAACTTTCTGAGCTTGTTTTTAATCCAAACATAACATATCTATATGTTTTTGGAATCAGGAATCAACAATGAATAAGATGATATTGTTTTTCAATCGATTTCGGAAATGTTATTTTAATCATAATTTTCATATTCTTATTTGTCTTAGCTTGTTTTTAATCAAAATATAACATATTTATATGATTTTTGGAATCAAAAAATGATGAAGAATAAGATGACATTATTTTTGGATCGTTTTATACAACAAAATTTAATTACAATGTTGAGATTTTCAATGACCAAACTCATTCATTAATTTGTAGGCCTCCAAGCTGAAATGCAATACTAAAGTCCGAACTGAGTCGAAGATTGCTTGACCAAAGTTTCAATCAATTTGATTAAAAAATGAGGGCGTGACAATGCCGCCTCAACTTTCACAAAAAGCTGGATATAACGTCATCAGTGATATTTATCCAAAAAAAGAAAATATGGTCTGGGGATATTATACCCAGGAACTTTCATGTGAAGTTTCATTAAGATCGGTCCAGTAGTTGTCTTGGAATCGTTCTACACGCACACATACACACACACACACACACACCACACACACACACGCACACACACGCACACACACACACCACAACCCTCGTCTCGATTCCCCATCTATGTTAACACATTTAGTCATATCTTGACTAAATGTCAAAAGACATTGCACCATTATCATGCTCGGGCGACACTGACATACTCCGAATGGGCGTGTTTACCGTGAGCGCGTTCAAAAGACAACGTATCGAATTCCAGGCTTCTTTGTATGGATCTGAAGCTTTCTGAAATGGATCTTAATTCGAGGCTGGCCGCGCATTAAGTTTAATACTGTGACAAAGAGCCTGAAGGAGAGAGAGAGAGAGAGAGAGAGAGAGAGAGAGAGAGAGAGAGAGAGAGAGAGAACGAACGAACCAACTTTATTTTTCGAGGGTAATGGAGTAGATACAGCAGAGAGAGAGAGAGAGAGTTCTTTTTCTCTCTTATGCCTTATCACAATAAGCCGCAAGGGTCACTTTCTGAACGCAATCTTCTCTCTGTGAATGTCACAGTTTAGGGTCGTCAGCTTGGTGGCTTAAAAATTAAAATGTGTGTTCATGTGTGGCAGACATTATGTGTTTTACAACCAAAGGAATGTTTCGTTTGTTTTTCCACTGAATTTCGATATTTGAACAATGTTTTGAACAATGATGTGTACCCTAAGCGCACGCCTTCCACGTATCCCGAACCACTCAGACAAGAAGACTTTGTTGATTATTATATAGCAAAGCTGGCTGTGAATATAATCAAGAGACAACAAGTCGCGTAAGGCGAAATAACAACATTTAGTCAAGCTGTGGAACGCACAGAATGAAACTGAACGCACTGCATTTTTTCACAATGACCGTAGTCCGCCGCTCGTGCAAAACGCAGTGAAACTGACGAGCCTGTTTAGCGCGGTAGTGGTTTCGCTGTGCTGCATAGCACGCTTTTCTGTACCTCACTTCGTTTTAACTTTCTGAGCGTGTTTTTAACCCAAACATATCATATCTATATGTTTTTGGAATCAGGAACCGACAAGGAATAAGATGAAATTGTTTTAAATCGATTTCGGACATTTAATTTTGATCATAATTTTTATATTTTTAATTTTTAGACCTTTTTTTTTAATCCGAATATAACATATTTATATGTTTTTGGAATCAGAAAATGATGAAGAATAAGATGAACGTAATTTTGGATCGTTTTATAAAAAACAAAATTTAATTACAATTTTCAGATGTTTAATGACCAAAGTCATTATTAATTTTTAAGCCACCAAGCTAAAATGCAATACCGAAGTCCGGCCTTCGTCGAAGATTGCTTTACAAAAATTTCAATCAATTTGATTGAAAAATGAGGGTGTGACAGTGCCGCCTCAACTTTTACAAAAAGCCGGATATGACGTCATCAGACATTTATCGAAAAAAAGAAAAAAACATCTGGGGATATCATACCCAGGAACTCTCATGTAAAATTTCATAAAGATCGGTCCAGTAGTTCACTCTGAATCGCTCTACACACACACACAGACACTTACACCACGACCCTCGTCTCGATTCCCCCTCTATGTTAAAACATTTAGTCAAATCTTGACTAAATGTAAAAAGGAATATAACCAACAACATAAACCCTTCAAAAAAGAGTGTGCGGGCGTGCGTGCGTATGTGTGTGTGTGTGTGTCCCGTCCGTCCGTGATTGTCACTATGGTATGGGCACTTGCACTGGAACACACCCCCCCCCCCCCCATCCCCCTTAAGACCCTGATCTCTCAGCAGTAATAAGGTCTGTGGTTCTCCTCCGTTTGAAGGCACCCTCTTCTCAAGAACTATTTTCTGACATCTCTGGCGGTCGTGCAGGAGGGGGGGGGGGGGTGGTGTTCCAGTGCAAGTGCCCATACCATAGTGACAATCCTGGGACGGACTAGACACACACATACACACACATATATACGCACGCACGCACACACGCACACGACCGCATGCACGCACACACGCACGTATTCACGCAGACTTTGACACAGACTAGGAAAGGAACACAAAAACAAATTTCAATAACTCGTAATTCAATGGAATCAATTTTTATTCATACACATACACAGACAAAGTTAAATTCAGCCGTAAAATGCTAAATATTAATATGCTTGGAAGTTCGGACGGACAAAGAAAACTGATATCAGAAAATAATGTTTTTGAACGGAGTTCACAAGTTCTCTTGAAAATCTTAGGTATCACAGAAGTGTAGGATTTTACAATCATCACATTAACAATGGTGATCCAACGAGAGGAAGTAAACGATGAAAAAAAGATAACCCCCCCAAAAATAAAACAAGAGGCGAAGCCATCAAGGCTCACGTAAGAAATCGACAAACAGTAACACAAACTCAATCACTCCGTCACACATACACACACACACACACACACACACACACACACACACACACACACACACACACACACACACACACACAGAAAGAGCATAGGTGAAACTGTGCAAGAAAGCGAGACACTAGATCAAGATCTGTCTGTCTGCATGTAGCCTACTTACAGGGACACGACTGCCAACAGAGTCTCGGCCCGCTCAAAATAATAATGACCGAGACTTTCAGTACTTCCTTCGCGTGACGTCTAACCGTCTTACGTCATAATGTGACGTCAATGTAATGTGACGTCTTCAAATGTTAGAGTTTCTACCACAGACATACACACGCACACACACACGCACGCACAGACAGACAAAGTTACGATCGCATAGGCTACACTTACGTGAGCCAATAAACGTTGAAAAAATGAAATAAATAAAAAGCTCCTTAAAACTTAAGAAAAAGAAGTGTTTACTGTACTTTCAAATGAGCACTAGAATAATAGGTCTCAGTCTTTAAAATGGAGACAGTTTGGCATAAGAAAGTATAACAAGAGGAAGAAGACAACGCCAAAAGAGAACCATAAGTAGAAGAAAATGGAGAAGGCGCAGGAAGAACAAGGAGAACACAAGGAAGAAAAAGAACAAGAAGAACAAATAAAGACACACAGACAGACAGACATTTCATCCACCTATCCCAGTCTAAACCAAAATAAAATAAAATAAAACAAGTGTAAGCAAAAAGTATCTTACCATAGAAACAAATCCACTTGAACGTAAATAAATAAAAATAACATCAGCATCACAAATGACAGTTGTTGTTTTTTGCGAATACAAGACACGACGATGGACTAAAGAGGTCTGAATTTGTTGGCCTGTGCCTCGGCCTGTAGCGTGTCCTGGAATACTTGGTCCATCTGATCAGCCTTCTCCGCTAGGATGAGGAAGGCCTGCCATACACCGAGAGAAAAAGGCATGTTAAATCACATGTTAACAGTACATATGTCGGCCATACAACGAGAAAGAAAGGCATGTTAAGAGATATATTATGTTAATACTTGGTCCATCTGATAAGCCTTCTTCCCTAGGATGAGGAAGGCCTGCCACACACCGAGAGAAAAAGGCATGTTAAGAGATATGTTTACAGAACAGATGTCATTACGGAGAAGTTTTCTGGCGAAAGTAATCTTGAGAAGTCTCAGGAACATTTGGTGTGCATAAATTTGACGTTTTTTGGAGAGAAAAATCTGTCAGGATTTTCAAGTGGTGTGGCAGAGCAGGGACCTATGTATAAGCCAGAAACACAGCCAGACACACAGCCATACACACAGCCAGACACACAGCCAGACACACAGACAGAAACACAGCCAGACACACAGCCAGACACACAGCCAGACACACAGACAGACAAAGAAACAGTCAGTGAGATTAGGCCCCCCAAAAAATAGTCTGTTTACGGTAACGGACCCTATTTTTTTCGCGCGACCCGAGACTTTTTTTTGGCATCTGGGGG